>NC_091282.1:248094311-248441811 GCF_032444005.1 Ranitomeya imitator
TGGCTAACCCGACCGCACCACGACGGGGCAAGCATAGGCGTCTCAGTGAGCTTGACACAACCCGGAAACAGCTGACGGTGCTGAAACCAGGCTTGGCACGAGGGAGTACCTGTGACAAGAACACTGCCGAGAACCAGCTGGCGGTGCTGGAACCCAGATGCGTTGCCCCAGTGTGCAAGAGCCAATGGCACGACCGAGGACCAGCTGGCGGTGCTGGAACCCGGTTACTAAGCTGTAGGTGCTCGCGCTTAAAAGCACTACCAAGGACCGCCTGACGTTGGCGGAACTCGGATACCCAGGAGGAGGCACCTAAGCCAAAGGCTCGGCCCGGAACCAGCTGACGGTGCTGGAACCAGGTGGTGGACCCCAAGGCCCACAGGAGAGGAGAGAACAGCTAGGCCGCGAGGCAGCCGCAGTTACCGAACCCCAACAGTCCTACAGGGGGAGCTGGGCCTACTGGCACTACAGAACCAGCCTTGACTACCAGTTCACGCAGCCCACATAGGAAGCTCCTAAACTGGAGGCACCCTGGAGTTGGCTAACCCGACCGCACCACGACGGGGCAAGCATAGGCGTCTCAGTGAGCTTGACACAACCCGGAAACAGCTGACGGTGCTGAAACCAGGCTTGGCACGAGGGAGTACCTGTGACAAGAACACTGCCGAGAACCAGCTGGCGGTGCTGGAACCCAGATGCGTTGCCCCAGTGTGCAAGAGCCAATGGCACGACCGAGGACCAGCTGGCGGTGCTGGAACCCGGTTACTAAGCTGTAGGTGCCCGCGCTTAAAAGCACTACCAAGGACCGCCTGACGTTGGCGGAACTCGGATACCCAGGAGGAGGCACCTAAGCCAAAGGCTCGGCCCGGAACCAGCTGACGGTGCTGGAACCAGGTGGTGGACCCCAAGGTCCACAGGAGAGGAGAGAACAGCTAGGCCGCGAGGCAGCCGCAGTTACCGAACCCCAACAGTCCTACAGGGGGAGCTGGGCCTACTGGCACTACAGAACCAGCCTTGACTACCAGTTCACGCAGCCCACATAGGAAGCTCCTAAACTGGAGGCACCCTGGAGTTGGCTAACCCGACCGCACCACGACGGGGCAAGCATAGGCGTCTCAGTGAGCTTGACACAACCCGGAAACAGCTGACGGTGCTGAAACCAGGCTTGGCACGAGGGAGTACCTGTGACAAGAACACTGCCGAGAACCAGCTGGCGGTGATGGAACCCAGATGCGTTGCCCCAGTGTGCAAGAGCCAATGGCACGACCGAGGACCAGCTGGCGGTGCTGGAACCCGGTTACTAAGTTGTAGGTGCCCGCGCTTAAAAGCACTACCAAGGACCGCCTGACGTTGGCGGAACTCGGATACCCAGGAGGAGGCACCTAAGCCAAAGGCTCGGCCCGGAACCAGCTGACGGTGCTGGAACCAGGTGGTGGACCCCAAGGTCCACAGGAGAGGAGAGAACAGCTAGGCCGCGAGGCAGCCGCAGTTACCGAACCCCAACAGTCCTACAGGGGGAGCTGGGCCTACTGGCACTACAGAACCAGCCTTGACTACCAGTTCACGCAGCCCACATAGGAAGCTCCTAAACTGGAGGCACCCTGGAGTTGGCTAACCCGACCGCACCACGACGGGGCAAGCATAGGCGTCTCAGTGAGCTTGACACAACCCGGAAACAGCTGACGGTGCTGAAACCAGGCTTGGCACGAGGGAGTACCTGTGACAAGAACACTGCCGAGAACCAGCTGGCGGTGATGGAACCCAGATGCGTTGCCTATTAAAGATTGTCTTCCTAGAGCCCCAACTAGCGGTGTTGGAGCTAAGGGTAAGCAGGGGGAGCAGAGTGTAGGCCGAAGCCTGCACTGGAGGCAGCTTTGTGTCTGCGTTGCGTTTGCAGGACACTTTGCCTGCTACACAGTGGGGGAACAGCTGGCGTTGCTGAACCCCACTAACACAATGGCGTGTGTTTTTCTCTGTGCAGCTAGCACTTGCGGGCAAAAACTAGCGATGTTAGAGCCCGTGTTGAAGCAGGAGGAGGAGGAGAGGAGCAGAGTGTAGGCCGAAGCCTATTTGAACCAATTTCAAAGGAAACCTTTAACCCCCCCCCAGGTGTTACAAAGTACAAGAGACACACCTTGTGCAGTATTAATGCTGCACAAGTGAAAGGTTGCTCTATTAATTTGTCTACTTGCACACGCTGAATGAAAGACGTACACAATTTAGCCCATTCTACAGTCAAACTGTAGTGGATGCGTGACTTGGCTTTTTAAGGAGACGCAGCACAGGTGTCCCAAATAACGCCTTGGTGCTTGGCGCAGCTTCCTGAGCGTTGTTATTTGCTGTACAGGAGTCTGCGCTCTTCTGTTATCCCTTGGCAATGCCCTGTTAGAGCTGCCCGTCTTATGACCGGTTGGCCGGTGCGGTTAACGATGGCCATAAATCCCAGACCCACAGTGCCTTTTCATAAAGTCACACTGCGGTTCTGTGATTCGTGGCCTTGAGCAGTAAATATTTTGGCCGCTCACACACGTCCTTACACCTGCTTCAGACTGGGCGGCCTCTGCTGATCCCTTCTCGCATGCCGCGGCCATGAGGCTGCACAGTCTGAAGAAGGCGGAAGGAGATGAGTTAAGACAGGTGAAGATATGCACTGCTCGTGCCCATCAATCACACCCTCGCAGTCAAAATAAGACAACGAGGAGCATTGTTTCCGGCAGGGCGGACGCACAGGCGCAACAAGCCAACCAATGATGTCAGAAGACGGGAAGCGCTACCAAGGGGGGTGCTGCGTATCATTAGAAAGGAAAGTCACACCTCAGGGACAGTGGAATGGTCTCAATGAGACACATTTTGTACGTGTTGAGTTCCACGTGGGCAAGGACAAAAAGTCAGCCACCTTGTACAAATGCAGCAGTACTGCTGTACAAGGTGGCTGTTATACATAGAAACACCTGGGGGTGGGGGGTAGGCTCCCTTCAATTTCAGTTCATGTGCCTGCGTGGCGTTTGCAGGACACGTTGCCAGCTACACAGCAGGGGAACAGCTGGCGGTGCTGAACCCCACTAACACGTTGGATGGTGTTTTTCTCAGTGCAGCTAGCAGTTCCGGGCAAAAACTAGCGGTGTTAGAGCCCAGGGTCAGCAGGAGGAGGAGAGGAGCAAAGTGTAGGCCGAAGCCTGCACTGGTGGCAGCTTTTGGTCAGTTGTGCCAGCGTGGCTTGTGCTGGACACGATGCCGACTACACAGCAGGGGAACAGCTGGCGGTGCTGAACCCCACTAACACATTGGCTGGTGTTTTTCTCTGTGCAGCTAGCATGTCCGGGCAGAAACTGGCAGTGTTTGAGCCCAGGGTCAGCAGGAGGAGGAGAGGAGCAAAGTGTAGGCCGAAGCCTGCACTGGTGGCAGCTTTTGGTCAGTTGTGCCAGCGTGGCTTGTGCTGGACACGATGCCGACTACACAGCAGGGGAACAGCTGGCGTTGCTGAACCCCACTAACACATTGACTGGTGTTTTTCTCTGTGCAGCTAGCAGTTCCGGGCAAAAACTAGCGGTGTTTGAGCCCAGGGTCAGCAGGTGGAGGAGAGGAGCAGAGTGTAGGCCGAAGCCTAGTTGAACGAATTTCAAAGGTTACCTTTAACCCCCCCCTCAGGTGTTGCAAGGTACAAGAGCCACACCTTGAACAGCATTAATGATGCACAAGTCAAAGGTTGCTCTATTTAATTTTGCTCCTTGCACACGCTGAATAAAACACGTACACTATTTAGCCCATTATACTGTCAAACAGTAGTGGAGGCGTGACTACTAGTCTTTTTAAGGAGACGCAGCACAGGTGTACAAATTTACACCTAGGTGCTGGGCGCAGATTCCTTACCGTTGTTATTTGCAGTACAGGAAACTGCGCTCTTGTGTTATCCCTTGGCAATACCCTGTTAGTGCAGGCCGTCTCATGACCTCATTTCATGTTGGCCGGTGCGGTTAACGATGGCCATAAATCCCAGACCCACAGTGGCTTTTCCTAAAGTCACACTGCGGTGCTGGGATTCGTGGCCTTGTGCAGTAAATATGTTCGCCGCTCACACATGTCCTTACACCTGCTTCAGACTGGGCGGCCTCAGCTGATCCCTTATCGCATGCCGCGGCCATGAGGCCGCACAGTCAGAAGAAGGCGGAAGGAGGGGAGTGAAGACAGGGGAACATATGCACTTCTCATGCCCATCAATCACACCCTCGCAGTCAAAATATATGAGACAACGGGGGGCGTTGTGTCGGGCAGGGGGGACGCACAGGCACAGCCAGCCAACCAATGATGTCAGGAGACGGGCAGCGCTAACAATGGGGGTGCTGCGTGTCATTAAAAAGGAAAGTCACACCTCAGGGACATTGTAATGGTCTGTAATGAGACACATTTTGTACTTGTTGAGTTCCACGTGTGCAAGGAGAAAAAGTCAGCCACCTTGTACAAATGCAGCAGTACTGCTGTACAAGGTGGCTGTTATACATAGAAACACCTGGGGGGGTGGGGGGCAGGCTCCCTTCAATTTCAGTTCATGTGCCTGCGTGGCGTTTGCAGGACACGTTGCCAGCTACACAGCAGGGGAACAGCTGGCGGTGCTGAACCCCACTAACACATTGGCTGGTGTTTTTCTCTGTGCAGCTAGCATGTCCGGGCAGAAACTGGCATTGTTTGAGCCCAGGGTCAGCAGGAGGAGGAGAGGAGCAAAGTGTAGGCCGAAGCCTGCACTGGTGGCAGCTTTTGGTCAGTTGTGCCAGCGTGGCTTGTGCTGGACACGATGCCGACTACACAGCAGGGGAACAGCTGGCGGTGCTGAACCCCACTAACACATTGGCTGGTGTTTTTCTCTGTGCAGCTAGCATGTCCGGGCAGAAACTGGCGGTGTTTGAGCCCAGGGTCAGCAGGAGGAGGAGAAGAGCAAAGTGTAGGCCGAAGCCTGCACTGGTGGCAGCTTTTGGTCAGTTGTGCCAGCGTGGCTTGTGCTGGACACGATGCCGACTACACAGCAGGGGAACAGCTGGCGTTGCTGAACCCCACTAACACATTGACTGGTGTTTTTCTCCGTGCAGCTAGCAGTTCCGGGCAAAAACTAGCAGTGTTTGAGCCCAGGGTCAGCAGGAGGAGGAGAGGAGCAGAGTGTAGGCCGAAGCCTAGTTGAACCAATTTCAAAGGTTACCTTTAACCCCCCCCCTCAGGTGTTGCAAGGTACAAGAGCCACACCTTGAACAGCATTAATGATGCACAAGTCAAAGGTTGCTCTATTTAATTTTGCTCCTTGCACACGCTGAATAAAACACGTACACTATTTAGCCCATTATACTGTCAAACAGTAGTGGAGGCGTGACTACTAGTCTTTTTAAGGAGACGCAGCACAGGTGTACAAATTTACACCTAGGTGCTGGGCGCAGATTCCTTACCGTTGTTATTTGCAGTACAGGAGACTGCGCTCTTGTGTTATCCCTTGGCAATACCCTGTTAGTGCAGGCCGTCTCATGACCTCATTTCATGTTGGCCGGTGCGGTTAACGATGGCCATAAATCCCAGACCCACAGTGGCTTTTCCTAAAGTCACACTGCGGTGCTGGGATTCGTGGCCTTGTGCAGTAAATATGTTCGCCGCTCACACATGTCCTTACACCTGCTTCAGACTGGGCGGCCTCAGCTGATCCCTTATCGCATGCCGCGGCCATGAGGCCGCACAGTCAGAAGAAGGCGGAAGGAGGGGAGTGAAGACAGGGGAACATATGCACTGCTCGTGCCCATCAATCACACCCTCGCAGTCAAAATATATGAGACAACGGGGGGCGTTGTGTCGGGCAGGGGGGACGCACAGGCACAGCCAGCCAACCAATGATGTCAGGAGACGGGCAGCGCTAACAATGGGGGTGCTGCGTGTCATTAAAAAGGAAAGTCACACCTCAGGGACATTGTAATGGTCTGTAATGAGACACATTTTGTACTTGTTGAGTTCCACGTGTGCAAGGAGAAAAAGTCAGCCACCTTGTACAAATGCAGCAGTACTGCTGTACAAGGTGGCTGTTATACATAGAAACACCTGGGGGGGTGGGGGGCAGGCTCCCTTCAATTTCAGTTCATGTGCCTGCGTGGCGTTTGCAGGACACGTTGCCAGCTACACAGCAGGGGAACAGCTGGCGGTGCTGAACCCCACTAACACATTGGCTGGTGTTTTTCTCTGTGCAGCTAGCATGTCCGGGCAGAAACTGGCGTTGTTTGAGCCCAGGGTCAGCAGGAGGAGGAGAGGAGCAAAGTGTAGGCCGAAGCCTGCACTGGTGGCAGCTTTTGGTCAGTTGTGCCAGCGTGGCTTGTGCTGGACACGATGCCGACTACACAGCAGGGGAACAGCTGGCGGTGCTGAACCCCACTAACACATTGGCTGGTGTTTTTCTCTGTGCAGCTAGCATGTCCGGGCAGAAACTGGCGGTGTTTGAGCCCAGGGTCAGCAGGAGGAGGAGAGGAGCAAAGTGTAGGCCGAAGCCTGCACTGGTGGCAGCTTTTGGTCGGTTGTGCCAGCGTGGCTTGTGCTGGACACGATGCCAACTACACAGCAGGGGAACAGCTGGCGTTGCTGAACCCCACTAACACATTGACTGGTGTTTTTCTCAGTGCAGCTAGCAGTTCCGGGCAGAAACTAGCGGTGTTTGAGCCCAGGGTCAGCAGGAGGAGTAGAGGAGCAGAGTGTAGGCCGAAGCCTAGTTGAACCAATTTCAAAGGTTACCTTTAACCCCCCCTCAGGTGTGGTGGCTATTATACATAGAAACACCTGGGGGTGGGGGGCAGGCTCCCTTCAATTTCAGTTCATGTGCCTGCGTGGCGTTTGCAGGTCACGTTGCCGGCTACACAGCAGGGGAACAGCTGGCGGTGCTGAACCCCACTAACACATTGGCTGGTGTTTTTCTCTGTGCAGCTAGCACTTCCGGGCAGAAACTGGCGGTGTTTGAGCCCAGGGTCAGCAGGAGGAGGAGAGGAGCAGAGTGTAGGCCGAAGCCTGCACTGGTGGCAGCTTTTGTTCTGTTGTGCCAGCGTGGCTTGTGCTGGACACGTTGCCGACTACACAGCAGGGGAACAGCTGGCGGTGCTGAACCCCACTGACACATCACCTAGTGTTTTTTCTGTGTAGACAACACTTCCAGGTGGCAACTGACAGTGTTGAAACCCAGGGAATCAAAGAGGAGCAGAGTGTAGGCCGAAGCCTGCAGTGGAGCAAGTTGAAAGGGAACCTTTAACCCCCCCCCCCAGGCATTTGTTGCTGAAAGAGCCATCTTGTACAGCAGTAATACTGCACATGGAAAATGGTGGCTCCGAAAATTATGCTCCTTGCAAACGCTGAAGTACACACTCATATAATGTGTCCCCTCACACCGTCAAACCATCCCGGAAGTGGGACTTTCCTTTGTAATGTGACACAGCACAGCCGTCATTCCAACCCCCTTGGTGCCAGGCGCCACCTCCTCAACGTTGTTTGGTTCTGTCACGGAGCCCGCGCTGTAATGTTATCCCTTGGCCATGCACAGTTAGCGGTGCCCGTCTTCTGACATCATGTAGGTGTCAGGCTGGCAGTGCCTGTGCGTCCAAGCTGCCCGAGATCCAACCTTGCAGTGTCATCTAATGTAGTCCCACTGCGGGCCAGGGATCCATGGGCATGCGCAGTGCATATCATCGCCTCTCACTCACCTCCTTCCTGCTTCTTCAGACTGTGCGGCGTCACGGCCGTGGCATGCTATTAGGGATCAGCTGACGCCGCCTAGTCTGAAGAAGCGTGAAGAAGGGGAGTGAGAGGCTAGTATATGCACTGCGCATGGCCATGGATACCAGGCCCACTGTGGGATCACATTAGACGACACTGCGAGGTGTGATTTCGGGCAGCGTGGACGCACAGGCGCAGCCAGGATGACAACAAATGATGTCAGAGGACGGGCAGCGCAAACTGTGCATGGCCAAGGGATAACATAACAGCGCAGGGTCCATGACGGAATCAAACAACGCTAAGGAGGCAGCGCACGGTGCCAAGGGGGTAGCAATGACGGCTGTGCTGCGTCACATTACAAAGGAAAGTCCCACCTCCGGGACGGTTGGACGGTGTGAGGGGACACATTACATGAGTGTGTAGTTCAGCGTTTGCAAGGAGCATAATTTCAAGAGTGACCTTTCCCTTGTGCAGTATTAGTGCTGCACATGGTGGCTCTTTCAGTAACAAACGCCTAGGGGGGGGGGGGGACAGGTCCCCTTACATTTTAGTTGTGCCAGCGTGGCGGTCGCATGACACGTTGCCGGATACACAGCTGGGGATCAGCTGACGTTACTGAACCCCAATAACAGAGGAGCGACTGTTGACTGTGCACACAGCACTTCCAGGCACCAACTGGCGGTTTTAGAGCCCAGGGACAGCAGGAGGAGCAGATTGGAGGTATTGCCGCACACACAGCTGGGGATCAGCTGACGTTACTGAACCCCAATAACAGAGGAGCGACTGTTGACTGTGCACACAGCACTTCCAGGCACAAACTGGCGGTGTTAGAGCCCAGGGACAGCAGGAGGAGCAGATTGGAGGTATTGCCGCACACACAGCTGGGGATCAGCTGACGTTACTGAACCCCAATAACAGAGGAGCGACTGTTGACTGTGCACACAGCACTTCCAGGCACAAACTGGCGGTGTTAGAGCCCAGGGACAGCAGGAGGAGCAGATTGGAGGTATTGCCGCACACACAGCTGTGGATCAGCTGACGTTACTGAACCCCAATAGCAGAGGAGTGACTGTTGACTGTGCACACAGCACTTCCAGGCACCAACTGGCGGTGTTAGAGCCCAGGGACAGCAGGAGGAGCAGAGGAACAGAGTGTAGGCCGAAGCCTGATTGGAGCAAGTTGAAAGGGAACCTTTAACCCCCCCCCCCAAGACGTTTGTAGCTGAAAGAGCCATCTTGTGCAGCACTAAGGATGCAAAAGGAAAAGGTTGCTCTTTTAATTATGCTCCTTGCAAACACCGAAGTAAACACTAAAAATGTGTCCCTTTATACCGTTAAACCGTTCCGGAGGTGCGAATTTCCTTCGTAATGGGACACAGCACAGCTGTCATTCCTATCCCCTTGGTGCCGTGCGCTGCCTCCTCAGCGTTGTTTTAAGCTGTCACGGAGCCTGCGCTGTTCTGTTAGCCCTTGGCCATGCCCAATTAGCGCTGCCTGTCTTCTGACATAATTTGGTGTCAGGCTGTCAGTGCCTGTGCGTCCACGCTGCTCCAGATCCCACCTCGCAGTCTCGTCTAACGTAATCCCACTGCGGGCCTTGGAACCATGGGCATGCACAGTGCATAACCTCGACTCTCACTCCCCTCCTTCCCTCTTCTTCAGACTGTGCGGTGTCACGGCCGTGGCATGCTAGGGATCAGCTGACGGCGCACAGTCTAAAGAAGGCGGAGGGAAATGAGCGAGAGCCCGAGGGGAAGATATGCACTGCGCATGCCCATGGATCCCAGGCCCGCAGTGTGACTCAATCAGAAGACACTGCGAGGCGGGATCTCGGGCAGCGCGGCCGCACAGGCGCAGGCAGCCTGACACCAAATTATGTCAGAAGACAGGCAGCGCAAATAGGGCATGCCCAAGGGATAACAGAACAGCGCAGGCTCCGTGACAGCTTAAAACAACGCTGAGGAGGCAGCGCATGGCTCCAAGGGGGTAGGAATGACGGCTGTGCTGCGTCACATTACGAAGGAAAGTCCCAGCTCCGGGACGGTATAACGGTATCAGTGAACACATTTTATAAGTGTTAAGTTCTGCGTGTGCAAGGAGCTAAAAAAAAAGAGCTACCTTTTCCTTGTGCAGCATTACTGCTGCACAAGATGGCTCTTTCAGTAACAAACGACGGGGGGGGGGGGACAGGTTCCCTTACATTTAGGTTGTTGTGCCAGCGTGGCGGTCGCAGGACACATTGCCGGCTACACAGCTGGGGATCAGCTGACGTTACTGAAACCCAATAACACTGGGTCGTATGTTTTTACTGTGCAGCCTGCACTTCTGAGCCGCAACTGGCGGTGTTGGAGCCCAGGAATAGCAGTTCAGGTGGTAGAAAGATGAACACAGCAGGAGACCTGGATGACACCCAATTACTTAATCAGGCAGAGGAGTGGCAAATTCCTGCGAGATCCAGGCCTGGTTCATTTTCAGGAAAGTAAGCCGGTCAACGTTATCGGAGGATAGTCGCATGCGACGGTCTGTTAGTACACCACCTGCGGCACTAAAGACACGTTCCGATAAGACACTAGCCGCAGGGCAAGCCAGCACCTCCAATGCATACTGGCTTAGCTCTGGCCATGTATCCAGCTTAGAGACCCAAAACTTGAACGGGGAAGAGCCGTCTGGGAGTACAGTAAGAGGGCAAGCCATGTAGTCTGTCACCATCTGACGGAACCGTTGCCTCCTGCTGACTGGAGCCGCCGGTGATGGTGTAGACATTTGGGGCGGGCACGCAAAAGTGTGCCAGAGTTGTGCCATACTGGGCTTGCCTTGGGCAGAGGCACTGCTTCTGCTCCCTCTTTGGGCAGAGCCTCCCCCACTGCCTCGACGCACTGAGCTGCTTTGTAAAGCACTAGCAGCACTCCTCTCAGTTGGACAGGAGAAGATGATGGAATTCACCAGTGTGTCGTGGTACTCCCGCAATTTACGCTCCCGGGTCAACGCAGGGATGAGGTTTTGGACATTGTCCCGGTAGCGAGGATCGAGGAGGGTGAACACCCAATAATCAGGCATGTTGAGAATGTGGTCGATGCGGCGGTCGTTTCTCAGGCACTGCAGCATGAAATCCACCATGTGCTGCAGAGTGCCAACTGGCCCAGAAACGCTGTCCCCTGCTTGAGACATGATCTCTGCCCGCTCGTCATCACCCCACCCTCGCTGTACACACTGACCACTGGACAATTGTGTCGCTCCCTCCTCTGGACGGAGCTCTTCCTCCTCCATTGATTCCTCCTCATCCTCCTCACAAATTGGCCCCTGCGTACCCCTTTGTGAGGAACCACATGGCGCTGACTCTCCAGAAGCTGATGGAAAAGGTGACTCCTCATCCTCTACCTCTTCCACCACATCATCCCTTAACCCTTGCAAAGTTTGCTGAAGCAGGCAGATAAGGGGGACAGTCATGCTGACTAGTGCATCATCTGCACTTGCCATCCGCGTGGAATAATCAAAAGGACGCAAAACCTGGCAGACGTCCTTCATAGTGGCCCACTCTGTGGTTGTGAAGTCTGATCGGCGCTGACTGCGACTTCTTTGCGCCTGATGCAGCTGGTACTCCATAACTGCTTGCTGCTGCTCACACAACCGCTCCAACATATGTAACGTGGAATTCCACCGGGTAGGTAGGTCACATATGATGCGGTGTTCCGGAAGGCGGAATCGGCGCTGCAGAGCAGCAATGCGGGATCTGGCCAAGCTGGAACGCCGCAAGTGAGCACACTCTAGGCGGACCTTGTGCAGCAGGGCATCAAGATCCGGATAGTCCCTCAGAAAACTCTGCACAACCAAATTGAGCACATGTGCCAGACATGGGATGTGAGTGAGGTTGCCAAGGGCCAAAGCTGCCACCAGATTTCGGCCATTGTCACACACTACCATGCCTGGCTGGAGATTCGCTGGCAGTAACCACACATCGCTCTCCTGCTTGATGGCATTCCAGAGCTCCTGCGCTGTGTGGCTTCGATGCCCCAATGAAACTAGTTTCAAGACGGGCTGCTGACGTTTGGCCACGGCTGTGCTCATGTCGGTCATAGGTAAACGTTCACGGGTCCATGTGGAGGTGGACTGTGACGGATCCTGCAGAGAGGAATCAGAGGAACTGGTGTAAGAGGAGGAGTCGATGCGTACAGACTGGATTCCTGCAATCCTTGGAGTGGGCAGGACACGTCCTGCGCCACTCGCACGATCTGTACCTGGCTCAACAACATTAACCCAATGGGCAGTGAGGGAAACATATCACCCCTGTCCATGCTGACTGGTCCACGCATCGGTGGTGAGGTGGACCTTGCTACTGACGGCGTTCAGTAGCGCATGTTTTATGTTTGCCTCAACATGCCTGTGCAGGGCAGGGACAGCCTGCCTGCTGAAGTAAAAGCGGCTGGGCACCTTGTACTGTGGGACTGCCAATGCCATCAAGTCACGGAAGCTGTCAGTCTCCACCAGCCTGAACGAGAGCATTTCCAGGGACAACAGTTTGGCAATGCCTGCATTCAGAGCCTGTGCTCGGGGGTGGTTGGCCGAGAATGCCCGCCTTTTCTCCCATGCCTGGACTACCGATGGCTGTAGAGTAGACTGGGAGTGTGAGGATGACTGGGAAGGTGGTGCTGTGGGTGGAATTACACTAGGTCTCTGGACAACAGTGGAGGAAGAGGCAACACGAGATGAAGAGGTGGTAGCTGCCGCTGTTGGTTGGCCTACGTCTTCACTGTGTTTCTGTAACTCCATCGCGTGCCTGTTCCGCACATGTTTCCACATATTTGTGGTATTGAGGTTGCTGACACTTTTACCTCTTTTTACTTTCTGATGACACAGCTTGCATTTGACAAAACAAATGTCATCTGCAACTGTGTCAAAAAAGGACCAGGCACTGCAAGTCTTGGGAGCGCCCTTTTTGGCTTTGGAAAGAGACAGGCTCCTAACGGGTGCCAAAGTGGAGGCTACAGGCTCCGCAGTCTTCCCCCTCCCTCTCCCTCTTTGGCCCGTAAGGGGAAGCTCTTCCTCAGAGCTGCTCCCACCACCTTCCTGTTCCTCACGCCACGATGGGTCAAGGACCTCATCATCTCCACTACCCTCTGCCACCAACTGCTCCTCCTGGGTAGTCTCGGCAGCACAGTACGCATCAGAAAGCGGCACCTGAGTTTCATCATCAGATGCGTACTGCGCTGTGGTCACCGGAGGCACTGGCCCACCTGCCTCTTCAGAGTCAGAGAGAAAAAGCTGTTGGGCATCACTGCACACTGCCTCTTCTTCCATTTCTCCAATGCTGCTTGGCTGGCCCCCTGTTTCCAAGCCAAGAGATTCAGAGAACAGAAGTAGAGACGGCTCCTGTCCTGGGCTCTCTGACTGCCTGGCCAATTTGGCAGGTGGTGAAGAGACAGATGGCTGCTCTCCAGTGGTCTGTGCCTGAGAGGATGTGGCACTAACTGAAGTCGATGCCGAGGCGTTAGCTGCCATCCACCCGACAACGGCTTCAATTTGGTCTTCACGCAGCAGCGGTGCACGGCGCTCTCCGACAAAGCTGCGCATGAAGGACTGTTCCCTGCTGAAACTGAGTGACGACGAGTCACCGGCGCCCGCAGCAGGCACAGAATCACCACGTCCTCTCCCTGCTCCTCTCCCTGCTCCGCGCCCACGCCCACGTGCCTTACTCCCTGCCCTCTTCATCTTGGTTGACAGATAAAGATAAGCAGAAAAGTACTAAGGCCTTAGTGTGCTTATTCCTGAAATGCTCCTCCTAACAGGTGTAAGAAACACTAATGTTGTAAATTGTGGACTAAACTTTATTATTTTTCAAATGTGGCCTACACAAGTGTTAAGTTGTGTTTGGTGAACTTAACTTTTTTTTTGGTGCAGATCGGGCTACAGAGCTAGTTTAAATCACACGGAGACCGTGCAGACAGCCGTAAACGGCGCTGCAAGGCCAAAAAACCCTCCTCTCGGTTATCCTATATAGTGTTTTTCCACTATTTAGCTGGATACGAGTGGAAAGACACTAATAGGAATTTTTTTTTTCAAATTTTAAACTGGCTGCACTATTTGAAAAAAAGGAAATTGTTTTTCAAGGTATGAGGCAGTAACGCACCCTGAGCTGAATCCAACCGGCTATGGCTGCACACAGACTACAGGGCGAGCTGCGCTCACACAGAGACCGTGCAGACAGCCGTAAACGGCGCTGCAAGGCCAAAAAACCCTCCTCTAGGTTATCCTATATAGTGTTTTTCCACTATTTAGCTGGATACGAGTGGAAAGACACTAATAGGAATTTTTTTTTTCAAATTTTAAACAGGCTGCACTATTTGAAAAAAAGTAAAATTTTTCTCTAGGTATGAGCCAGTAACGAACCCTGAGCTGAATCCAACCGGCTATGGCTGCACACAGACTACAGGGCGAGCTGGGCTCACATGGAGACCGTGCAGACAGCCGTAAACGGCGCTGCAAGGCCCAAAAAACCCCCTCTAGGTTATCCTATGTAGTATTTTTCCACAATAGAGCTGGAGACTGGTGGAAAAACACTAATAGGAAATTTGAGAAAAAATGTGCAGCAGGCTGCACTAAGAGCAAAAAAGGACAACTGTGTGAGGCAGTGTGAACCCCCCCTGAGCTGAATACAACCGGGTATATGGCTGCACACAGACTACAGAGTGAGCTGCACACACACACACAGAGACCTTGCAGAACGCTGTTAAAACAGCGCTGCAAGGCAAGAGCAAGGTGAACAGTGAAGAACACACAGCGTTTTGCTAAATTAGCCTTTGGAAAGGAAAATAAAGCAATTAGCTAGCTCGAATGGCCCTCAGTTAGAACACAGCGTCCTGTCCCTAACTGAAATCACAGCAGAGTGAGTGCAAAATGGCGGCAGCGTTTTTTATAGTGCAGAGTGACATCATTTCAGCAGCCAATCCCAGCCTTGCCAGTACTTACATGCCCACCATGCTAAACAGGATGTGCCCACACTTCCAATCATTCCTCATTGGCTGCTGCGTTCAGTTTGAATTCTGGGAACTTCCGATTCCGGTATCCGATAAGCGGGAAGTATCGGAATTCGGTATCGGAATTCCGATACCGCAAATATCGGCCGATACCCGATACTTGCGGTATCGGAATGCTCAACACTATTCAACAGTCATTTTACGCTGACAGCTCTTCACTCCACTACTTAGACAACCCCTTCTTAATTACAATATTCCTCCATGTAAAGTAAAAACACCTTATATTCACCTTCAGAGCCAGTGCCTTTTCCAGCAAAGACGTTGCCGAGTCTCCTTGGCTCGTGTGACGTTATGTCACATGTTAAAACTGTATGTGGGGGAATATTGTAATTCAGAAGGGGAATGTCTGTGTAGAGGACAACGACTTTAAGTTGACATAAGTTTGGGTACACATGGATGGGCTCTATGGTTCTACCCTATAAGCCATTCAACTTGTTTTTATATTGGAATCCTATATACTATATATAAATACCATAAATGCATATATAGTTGAAATCAGTAATCTCCAATAATTTCCCTGATCATACCAATTTAATTTCTATATGGAATCTGCTTAACTGCAACAATTGTAATTGTAGTTTAACACGTGGCAAGTTTTGGGCAGTTTCTGTTGAATCTTAATGAGGGTAACTCTTCTCATGAGAGCAAACATTCTGTAATTGAACATAAATTGTAAAAGTTAGCCTGAAACATTAGTAATTGGTCAAACCGATATTTTTTTTACCATCGCCACATAAATATGTATGTTGAAATGCAACATGCATGTCCAGCAAGCCTGCATGGTATTGATTTATGATCACATTTGTTTCATTATTGTAACATCAGTGTAAACAAAAGGATGAATTCAGAGTAGAAGGAGATTTATAAGATGTAGAATCTCATTCTTAATACTTCTCCTTTTCCCAAGCTTTAATATACTAAGCATATGTAATAATGGGTTAATTAATATAGCTTATCAGCTAGAAACACACCGCTGTTTAATGAGACACCGTAATTCTGTAGATTGAGTGTATGACAGTATTGTAATCTACTGGCTCCATACTTCACAGTTTACATTTCTCATTGGTGTTGATGATCTGCAGATACATAAAGTGCCAATGGAACTTCCCTACTGAGCGTAAATTTGTGCCTTGTGCTTTGTATTATTAAAGCATCAATATCAAAAAAGTGTGTAGCATAATAACACTGTTCTACATATTTTCAAAAGGTGTCAGGTTCAGTTATGAAACGAGCCATTACTTAATGATTTTTACCTCCTGAATTCAAATGTGAAAAGGGAAATTTTTAGCTGGCTCCTGTTTCTATGATATCAACGAGTTTTCCTTTTACTGCCATATATAATCAATGCATCAAAGTTTCAAAACTTTAAAACATTATTTTTGAAAATACAAAGTTGCAGAATATTTTGGTATGCCAATTTTCTGATATTTATTTCATAACTAAATAACTAAAACATTTCTAAACACTATTGTGAATTATAAAGTTAAAGATATTTCATTAAAAATGTGGTCCTTACTTAGTGACAACTCTTGATATTAACCCCTTTACCCCCAAGGGTGGTTTGCACGTTAATGACCGGGCCAATTTTTACAATTCTGACCACTGTCCCTTTATGAGGTTATAACTCTGGAACGCTTCAACGGATCCCAGTGATTCTGACATTGTTTTCTCGTGACATATTGTACTTCATGATAGTGGTAAAAATTCTTTGATAGTACCTGCGTTTATTTGTGAAAAAAAAACGGAAATTTGGGGAAAATTATGAAAATTTCTCAATTTTCCAACTTTGAATTTTTATGCAATTAAATCACAGAGATATGTCACACAAAATACTTAATAAGTAACATTTCCCACATGTCTACTTTACATCAGCACAATTTTGGAACCAACATTTTTTTTGTTAGGGAGTTATAAGGCTTAAAAGTTGACCAGCAATTTCTCGTTTTTACAACACCATTTTTTTTTTAGGGACCACATCACATTTGAAGTCATTTTGAGGGGTCTATATGATAGAAAATACCCAAGTGTGACACCATTCTAAAAACTGCACCCCTCAAGGTGCTCAAAACCATATTTAAGAAGTTTATTAACCCTTCTGGTGCTTCACAGGAATTTTTGGAATGTTTAAATAAAAATGAACATTTAACTTTTTTCCACAAAAAATTTACTTCAGCTCCAATTTGTTTTATTTTACCAAGGGTAACAGGAGAAAATGGACCCCAAAAGTTGTTGTACAATTTGTCCTGAGTACACCAATACACCATATGTGGGGGTAAACCACTGTTTGGGCACATGACAGAGCTCGGAAGCGAAGGAGCGCCATTTGACTTTTCAATGCAAAATTGACTGGAATCGAGATGGGACACCATGTTGCGTTTGGAGAGCCCCTGATGTGCCTAAACATTGAAACCCCCCACAAGTGACACCATTTTGGAAAGTAGACCCCCTAAGGAACTTATCTAGAGGTGTGGTGAGCACTTTGACCCACCAAGTGCTTCACAGAAGTTTATAATGCAGAACCATAAAAATAAAAAATCATTTTTTTTCACAAAAATTATTTTTTCACCCCCAATTTTTTATTTTCCCAAGGGTAAGAGAAGAAATTGGACCCCAAAAGTTGTTGTACAATTTGTCCTGAGTACGCTGATACCCCATATGTGGGGGTAAACTACTGTTTGGGCGCATGGGAGAGCTCGGAAGGGAAGGAGCGCCGTTTGACTTTTCAATGCAAAATTGACAGGAATTGAGATGGGACGCCATGTTGCGTTTGGAGAGCCACTGATGTGCCTAAACATTGAAACCCCCACAAGTGACACCATTTTGGAAAGTAGACCCCCTAAGTGACACCATTTTGGAAAGTAGACCCCCTAAGGAACTTATCTAGATCTGTTTTGAGCGCTTTGACCCACCAAGGGCTTCACAGAAGTTTATAATGCAGAGCCGTAAAAATAAAACAAAATTTTTTTCCCACAAAAATTATTATTTTAGCCCCCAGTTTTGCATTTTCCCCGAGGGTAACAGGAGAAATTGGACCCCAAAATTTGTTGCCCAATTTGTCCTGAGTGCGATGATATACCATATGTGGGGGGGAACCACTGTTTGGGTGCATGGGAGGGCTCGGACGGGAAGGAGTGCCATTTGGAATGCAGACTTAGATGGAATGGTCTGCAGGTGTCACATTGCGTTTGCAGAGCCCCTAATGTACCTAAACAGTAGAAACCCCCCACAAGTGACACCATTTTGGAAAGTAGACCCCCTAAGGAACTTATCTTGATGTATGGTGAGCGCTTTGACCCACCAAGGGCTTCACAGAAGTTTATAATGCAGAGCCGTGAAAATAAATTAAAAAAAAACTTTCCCCCCAAAATTATTTTTTAGCCCCCAGTTTTGTATTTTCCCGGGGGTAAGAGGAGAAATTCGACCCCAAAAGTTGTTGTCCTATTTGTCCTGAGTACGCTGATACTGCATATGTTGGGGTAAACCCCTGTTTGGGCGCACGGGAGAGCTCGGAAGGGAAGAAGCACTGTTTTACTTTTTCAACGCAGAATTGGCTGGAATTGAGATCGGACACCATGTCGCGTTTGGAGAGCCCCTGATGTGCCTAAACAGTGGAAACCCCCAATTATAACTGAAACCCTAATCCAAACACACCCCTAACCCTAATCCCAACAGTAACCCTAACCACACCCCTATCCCTAATCCCAACCCTATTCCCAACTGTAAATGTAATCTAAACCCTAACCGTAACTTTAGCCCAAACCCTAACCCTAACTTTAGCCCCAACCCTAACTGTAGCCCTAACCCTAACCCTAGCCCTAACCCTAACTCTAACCCTAGCCCTAACCCTAGCCCTAACCCTAGCCCTAACCCTAGCCCTAATGGGAAAATGGAAATAAATACATTTTTTTAATTTTTCCCTAACTAAGGGGCTGATGAAGGGGGGTTTGATTTACTTTTATAGCAGGTTTTTTAGCAGATTTTTATGATTGGCATCCGTCACACACTGAAAGACGCTTTTTATTGCAAAAAATATTTTTTGCGTTACAACATTTTGAGAGCTATAATTTTTCCACATTTTGGTCCACAGAGTCATGTGAGGTCTTGTTTTTTTGCGGGACGAGTTGACATTTTTATTGGTAACATTTTCAGGCACGTGACATTTTTTGATCGCTTTTTATTCTGATTTTTGTGAGGCAGAATGACCAAAAACCAGCTATTCATGAATTTCTTTTGGGGGAGGGGTTTATACCGTTCCGCGTTTGGTAAAATTGATAAAGCAGTTTTATTCTTTGGGTCAGTACGATTACAGCGATACCTCATTTATATCATTTTTTTATGTTTTGGCGCTTTTATACGATAAAAACTATTTTATAAAAAAATAATTATTTTTGCATCGCTTTATTCTCAGGACTATAACTGTTTTATTTTTTTGCTGATGATGCTGTATGGCAGCTCGCTTTTTGCGGGACAAGATGACGCTTTCAGCGGTACCATGGTTATTTATATCTGTCTTTTTAATCCGTGTTATTCCACTTTTTGTTCGGCGGTATGATAATAAAGCGTTTTTTGCCTCGTTTTTTTCTTTTTTCTTACGGTGTTTACTGAAGGGGTTAACTAGTGGGCCAATTTTATAGGTCGGGTTGTTACGGACGCGGCGATACTAAGTATGTGTACTTTTATTGTTTTTTTTTATTATTTAGATAAAGAAATGTATTTATGGGAATAATATATATATTTTTTTTCATTATTTAGGAATATTTTTTTTATTTTTTTTTACACTTTGGAAAAAATTTTTTTTAACTTTTTTACTTTGTCCCGGGGGGAACATCACAGATCGGTGATCTGACAGTTTGCACAGCACTCTGTCAGATCACCGATCTGACTTGCAGCACTGCAGGCTTCACAGTGCCTGCTCTGAGCAGGCTCTGTGAAGCCACCTCCCTCCCTGCAGGACCCGGATGCCGCGGCCATCTTGGCAGTATTGGAAGTATTGGACAAGATCTATATCACGGTTGTGGAACTAAGAAATCTGAACATCGCCTGCTAGGAGATTACACTGCTGGAGCCTTGAATCTAAGTTCTCAGCATTAAGGTACCGTCACACATAACGATTTCTTTAACGATATCGTTGCTTTTTGTGACATAGCAATGATATCGTTAACAAAATCGTTATGGGTGACAGCGACCAACGATCAGGCCTCTGCTGGGAGATCGTTGGTTGCTGGGAATGATCAGGACCTTTTTTTTGGTCACTAATCACCCACTGTCATCGCTGAATCTGCGTGTGTGATGCCGATCCAGCGATGTGTTCACTGGTAACCAGGGTAAATATCGGGTTACTAAGCGCAGGGCCGCGCTTAGTAACCCGATATTTACCCTGGTTACCATTGTAAAAGTAAAAAAAAAAAAAAACAGTACATATTCACATTCCGTTGTCTGTCACGTCCCCCGGTGTCAGCTTCCCGCACTGACTGTGTCAGCGCCGGCCGGCCGTAAAGCAGAGCCCAGCGGTGACGTCACCGCTGTGCTGTGCTTTACGGCCGGTGCTCACAGTCAGTGCGGGAAGCTGATGGCGAGGGACGTGACAGACACCGGAATGTGAGTATGTAGTGTTTTTTTTTTTACATTTACAATGGTAACCAGGGTAAACATCGGGTTACTAAGCGCAGGGCCGCGCTTAGTAACCCGATGTTTACCCTGGTTACCCGGGGACTTCGGCATCGTTGGTCGCTGGAGAGCTGTCTGTTTGACAGCTCTCAAGCGACCACACAACGACTTACCAACGATCACGGCCAGGTCGTATCGCTGGTCGTGATCATTGGTAAATCGTTAAGTGTAACGGTACCTTTACTCTTGGGCAGATCCAAATCTTTAACAGATCATTCAGTTCACTTTGTGTTATAAGGTGTGGTTCAGCTGAGGTTGCTGAAAAAAGTGTGGGTTGTGAGTGAGGAAGATGCTTCATGACACTAAGTCTTCCTCACTTAACTTGACTCAAATTTTTTTGGGTGATTTTGGAAGTGGCAGGGCTTCTGTGTGTGGTTCTGGGCGTGTTGCAGATGGAATGTTTGGATACTGTAAAGTCCACTTCTTCCTTAAAACTACTTTATTAATGGGGGGCACCTTGCAGAAATAGCAATTGGTAGTGTGGTTGGTTGGCTCTCTGCAGATCATTGGGACTGCAAAAGCCATAGATTGACTCTTCACCTGCAATCATTGGGTAAGATGTGATGCACATCTATTGCAGCGTATGTTTAGAGCCCAACTCTTGTCCTGATCTCCTATTCTGCAACCAAAATACAGGTTGTAAGCTTTCCCCATCATGGTAGTCAAGTTTTGCCTTTGTAACGCAAAAGTGACTTCTCCATATACATAGCAAAAAAACATCTGATTTGTTAATGCAAGAATGATGCTTTTCTGAAGCAACATATAGACACAATGTCAATATGCCAAGAAACTAAGCTAAGAAATCCTAAACCTGGATACTTTACGCAGAGAACATTTATAAAAATAGAAGATGCAGCTGTAATTAGGCTTACATTGTCGGAGCAGACATCATATTCATTTTCAGCAGCACAAAATTAGTTAAGTTCAACTGTTTCAGTCTTGGAACTAATTTGGCTGTATAATAGTGTTATCTATACCTAAAGACAGAGATGAAAGTGTTGGCACCCTTTAAATTGTGCTAGACAATGAAGTACCGTATATACTCGAGTATAAGCCGAGATTTTCAGCCCAAAATTTTGGGCTGAAAGTGCCCCTCTCGGCTTATACTCGAGTCAAGGTGGGTGGCAGGGTCGGCGGGTGAGGGGGAGAGGGCGCTGAGGCATACTTACCTAGTCCCAGCGATCCTCGCGCTGTCCCTGCCGTCCCACGGTCTTCTGTGCTGCAGCTTCTTCCCCTCTTCAGCAGTCACGTGGGACCGCTCATTACAGAAATGAATAAGCGGCTCCACCTCCCATAGGGGTGGAGCCGCCTATTCATTCCTCTAATCAGCGGTGCCGGTGACCGCTGATAGAGAAAGAAGCTGCAGCACCGAAGACCAGGAAGAGGGACAGCGCGAGGATCGCCAGGACTAGGTAAGTATAGCATATTCACCTGTCCTCGTTCCAGCCGCCGAGCGTCGCTCCATCTTCCCGGCCGGCGCCTCCATCTTCCCGGCGTCTGCGCTCTGACTGTTCAGGCAGAGGGCGCGATGACGCATATAGTGTGCGCGGCGCCCTCTGCCTGATCAGTCAGCGCAGAGACGCCGGGAAGATGGAGGCGCCGGAACGAGACGCCGGGAGCTGCAAGCAAGAGAGGTGAGTATGTGTTTTTTTTTTTTAATTGCAGCAGCAGCAGCGGCGGCGGCAGAGATTTATGTGGAGCATCTATGGGGCACAATGAACGGTGCAGAGCACCGTATATGGCACAGCTATGGGGCACAATGAACGGTGCAGAGCACCGTATATGGCACATCTATGGGGCACAGTGAACGGTGCAGGGCACCGTATATGGCACATCTATGGGGCACAGTGAACGGTGCAGGGCACCGTATATGGCACATCTATGGGGCACAGTGAACGGTGCAGGGCACCGTATATGGCACATCTATGGGGCACAGTGAACGGTGCAGGGCACCGTATATGGCACATCTATGGGGCACAGTGAACGGTGCAGAGCACCGTATATGGCACATCTATGGGGCACAGTGAACGGTGCAGAGCACCGTATATGGCACATCTATGGGGCACAATGAACGGTGCAGAGCACCGTATATGGCACAGCTATGGGGCACAGTGAACGGTGCGGAGCACCGTATATGGCACATCTATGGGGCACAATGAACGGTGCAGAGCACCGTATATGG
Organism: Ranitomeya imitator; assembly: GCF_032444005.1. Taxonomy (NCBI): domain Eukaryota; kingdom Metazoa; phylum Chordata; class Amphibia; order Anura; family Dendrobatidae; genus Ranitomeya; species Ranitomeya imitator. The sequence goes on from NC_091282.1 coordinate 248,116,904, forward strand.
CACATCTATGGGGCACAGTGAACGGTGCAGAGCACCGTATATGGCACATCTATGGGGCACAGTGAACGGTGCAGAGCACCGTATATGGCACATCTATGGGGCACAATGAACGGTGCAGAGCACCGTATATGGCACATCTATGGGGCACAGTGAACGGTGCAGAGCACCGTATATGGCACATCTATGGGGCACAGTGAACGGTGCAGAGCACCGTATATGGCACATCTATGGGGCACAATGAACGGTGCAGAGCACCGTATATGGCACAGCTATGGGGAAATATGAACGGTGCAGAGCACTGTATGGCACAGCTATGGGGAAATAATGATCTATTTTTATTTTGGAAATTCACCGGTAAATGCTGCATTTCCACCCTAGGCTTATACTTGAGTCAATAAGTTTTCCCAGTTTTTTGTGGCAAAATTAGGGGGGTCGGCTTATACTTAGGTCGGCTTATACTCGAGTATATATACGGTAGCCTCTGTGAAAATTGAAAATCTTTATGTCTAGTACAGAATGATATGTAAAAAAAAAACATTGCAAAAAAACAAAAAAGGGTCGGCTTATACTCGAGTATATACGGTATATCTTCTAGAAAATTACTGCAGTCACACGTTTTGTTATACATATTTATTTACTGCTAGACTGCAGTTTGCCAAAATGTTATTATTATTATTATTTATTTATATAGCGCCATTAATTCCATGGTGCTGTACATGAGAAAGGGGTTACATATAGAGTTATAGATATCGCACAAGTATATAGACCTGGACCCGTCAAAGCACCTGGTGTGCGAAACGGCTGTCGTCCAAGCTCCAACACCGCACCCTCCTGCTCACCTGATGTTTTAACGGATTTTTGTATCTGTTTATGTTCTCCATTAAAGTTCACGCTTTCCACTGCTGAATTGGGGTGAGTGCCGCATATTTCTTTCCTTACATGCATATAGAGTTATAGATATCATTTACAGTAAACAAATTTACAGTGACAGACTGGTACAGAGGGGAGAGGACCCTGTCCTTGCGGACTTACATTCTATGGGAATGTAAGTCCCATAGAATGTACGTGCGTAAGCCAAAATCCTTCTGGGAAGGCATCTTGATCTTGTGGACAGATGAGACCAAGTTACAGCTTATTGGTAAGACACATCATTTTACTGTTTACCAAAAAGGAATGAGGCTTACCAAAAAAGAACAAAGTACCTAAAGTCAAATATGGTGGAGGTTCAAAGATGTTTGGGGGTTGTTTTACTACCTCTGGAACTGGATCCCTTGACTGTGTGCAACGAATCATGAAATCTGAAGATTATCAAAAGATTTTGGGTCGCAACGTAGTGCCCAGTGTCAGAAAGCTGGGTTTGTGTCCTAGGTCATGGGTATTCCAGCAGGACAATGACCCCAAACATACTTCAAGAAGCACCCAGAAATGGATGGAAACAAAGCACTGGAGAGTTCTGAAGTGGTTAGCAATGAGTCCAGATCTAAATCCCATTGAACACCTGTGGAGAGATCTTAAAATTGCTGTTGGAAGAAGACACCCTTCAAATATGTGAGACCTGGAGCAGCTTGCAACAGAAGAGTGGTCCATCATGCCAGTTGAGAGGTGTAGTTGATGGTTATAGTAAGCGATTGATTGCAGTTATTTATTCAACAGGGTGTGCAACCAAATATTAAGTTGAGGGTGGTGGCAATTTTTCCTGGCCCATTTTTGGGGGGGTTGTGTGAATTTATGTCCAATTTGCCTTTTTTCTCTGTTTTTTTTTGTGTTGTTCCAATGCAGAAAAAAAGCAGAAAAAAGGCAGCGATGTTTACCTGCCCATGCCTCCAAATAAATTCACTACCAGGATGCAGTGGACCCATGTAGTTAAGTTGGCGGCAACACAGGTGCAAAAATACCGATGAGACAACCATTCTCGGCCTACCAATCCATGGAGGGGGTAGTTGCTTGGTATATTAATGCACAATAGAAGTTTGTATGGGGCGCTGCTCACATACAGGTGATGGACATCATCCAGGTTAACAGCCTATTAGCGAGGCCCATACTATTCGATCAGGCGGGCTGCCCAGTGCTATCCAAATGCATCCCATGTGAATAGACACCACAGTTTACAAGACCAAATGGGCCCAGCTGCACCCTGAAAAATAAAGTGCAGAAAATACATATACAAATATGTGAGGTATTAGTCGATATTTTGGCCAAGATATGCAAGTTCACAACCCGTGTTAAGGGTCCTCACGCTTGGTCCCGAGATTAGCTACAGTACCATAGATTGTAAACTTTTTTATTACATTGCCTATCATGACGAAGGAACATCAAGATCTCTGGATATATACTTGTAACATTGAGATTGTTTATATTGTTCAACAATTTAGGTTCTCAAGATCTCAGACAGTTCTTTTCTCCTCTTTCTGTTCTCCCCTTTTTATCTGGTTTCAAGCATGATTTTCATATTGTCCACATCTGTTACTTGCCACAGGTGAGTTTGAACGAGCATCACATGCTTAAAACAAAATGGTCTACCCACAATTTTGGAAAGGTGACAACAATTCTTGTCCGAACTATTTCTGAGGTTTTGTTTGAAATTATGTCCAATTTGCCTTTTTTCTGATTTTTTTGTGTTGTTCTATTACACTGAAAGGAAATAAACATATGTATAACAAAACACATGTAATTGCAATAATTTTCTGGAAGAAATACTTCATTTTCTGAAACAATTTCAAGTGTGCCAACACTTTCAGCCATGACTGGACTGATGTAAAATATTGACCAAATACTGAACATGTGAACATGACTGCAGGCTAATTCTCCATGTGCAAAGCATGCAGTGTAGCATATTCAAAAGCAGTTTAGAGAATAGTGCATAACTCTCTGAAGTGTGGGGGCATTGGATCAGCTCATAAATACTTTTCAGTTTGTTTGCAACATGATGAGGGTCTAGAAATAAATAGAAACCTGTCATCGTCAGACATATGGCTGTGTAAGCACATGTACGTTCAATTGGAGTCTTGAAGAGATACATAAACAGCATTGATCATTGGTTAGGCATCCTCATTCTCCAGATCAGAAGGGGTATTTATCATCAAAAAACCTGATTTAACCTTTGTCAGGCTGCATAATTTTACAACGTTAACAGGCTGCAGAGGTACAATTGTACCATCATATATATTTTATTGAAATTTGGCCAATATATTCTGGACCAAAACTGCAGAGATGTCACGAAATTTCAGCCCTCTACGGCTTTTCGAAAAAAAATTTATTGCAATTTTAAAACGGAATAGTTACAATTGTACCTACTCAGCCGGACGAAGGTTAAGATGATACAATCTGTACCAAAATTGGTCCAAAATAGATGGTGTAAACTTTGACAACGTTTGAGTTCAAGGCCACGTTGACATGTTCAGTATTTTGTCAGTATTTTATGCCAGTATTTTTAGGCCTTAACCAGGATCGGAACAATCAGAGGAAAAGTATAATAGAAACACATTACCACTTCTGTGTTTTTTCCCACTCTTTGTTTTGGGTGAGAAATATTGAGGTAAAATACTGAATGTGAATGTGGCCTAAAAGTATGCCAAATTTATAATCAAGAATGATGCATTGTAACCCCTTCACGACATGTCTTACCCTTTGATGTGGGCTTCGGCTTATGAGCCCACATCTTTCCCCGCTCATGTCAGCTGACATATGCCCCTAACAGCCACGGATTGAATTTCGATCAGGATCCACCAGCGGCTGTTATCCTGTTAAATACTGCTGTCTATTTCTGTTTTTCTTATAAATAGATATTGAAAAGAGGAGAGCTGGTCTCAGAATGTAGCTTGCACTAAGTTTACCTTCCATGGACTGAATCAGACTACGAACACAATAATATTATTCCATCCTCTGTATCATTATACATAATGCTAAAACAATAATGTTCTCACAACGGAATATATTGCATTGCACTCACTATCTATTAAAAAAAGACCTACGTTTTTAAATTCTAAAGGTACCATCACACTGAACGATATCGCTAGCGATCCGTGACGTTGCAGCGTCCTGGCTAGCAATATCGTTCAGTTTGACACGCAGCAGCGATAAGGATCCTGCTGTGATGTCGTTGGTCGCTGCAGAAAGTCCAGAACTTTATTTCGTCGCTGGACCTCCTGCAGACATCGCTGAATCGGCGTCTGTGATGCCGATTCAGCGATGTCTTCACTGGTAACCAGGGTAAACATCGGGTTACTAAGCGCAGGGCCGCGCTTAGTAACCCGATGTTTACCCTGGTTACCAGCGTAAAAGTAAAAAAAAAAACGCTTCATACTTACCTACCGCTGTCTGTCCCCCGCTGTGCTTCTCTGCACTGGCTGTGAGCGCCGGCCAGCCGGAAAGCACAGCGGTGACGTCACCGCTCTGCTTTCCGGCCGCTGTGCTCACAGCCAGTGCAGGAAAGCACAGCGCCGGGGACAGACAGCGGAAGGTAAGTATGTAGTGTTTGTTTTTTTTACTTTTACGCTGGTAACCAGGGTAAACATCGGGTTACTAAGCGCGACCCTGCGCTTAGCAACCAGATGTTTATCCTGGTTACCGGCATCGTTGGTCGCTGGAGAGCTGTCTGTGTGACAGCTCTCCAGCGACCAAACAGCGACGCTGCAGCGATCGACATCGTTGTCGGTATCGCTGCAGCGTCGCTTAGTGTGACGGTACCTTAAGGCTCTGATTCCAGCGTTGTTCACATGAGTCTTGATAAAGAGGAGTGCTGGAGACAGACGCTCCTGATTCATTAAGAGGCACACAGCTCTTAATGAATCTGGCTTGTCTGAAGAATGGTGGGCACCTCGCTTGAAATCTTACTTGAGTCAAGGACTAAGGTTTATGGCGTAAGGAGTGCTGGTGGTCGCGAAGAGTTTTACAAGTGGGGGTTGCCACGTCCCTGTCCTGCTCCAGTTCTGTCCACTTTGTCACATTCGCCAAAAATTGTGTGTCTTTGCAAAATTAGCATAATAAGCTTTGATGAAATGGGTCCTTAATGATGTTAATTTTTAACTAAAGAGATAAGAAATTTAGTACAAAATTAGTATTTTATATTTGTTACACTGAATGATCTCTGCACTGGCACCTCCACAAGAAGAAATGTCGGAGAGACAATACAGAAATAACTCAAAACCAAAGTTCGACTTGAACCTCTCCAACAGGTTTAGTGGCTCTAATATTATTTAATTAAAGCCTTGTTCACAAGGTCAGTATTTGGTCAGTATTTTACATCGGTATTTGTAAGGCAAAACCAGGAGTGGGTGATAAATGCAGAAGTGGTGCATATGTTTCTATTATACTTTTCCTCTAATTGTTACACTCCTGGTTTTGGCTTACAAATACTGATGTAAAATACTGATCAGATACTAAACATGTGCATGTGGCCTAAGAATCACAAACTTTTCATAGTAACAAATGAGCCAATATAGAAAACTTCTGGACTGGGGACAATCTTTTTAAAGTTTTCATAAGTCTGTACCTGAGAGTTCCACAGGAAACTTGAACTTTTCTTAAATGTTTTCTCTCCATTTTAAGAGCAGAATGATATTTATAGATTTACACATAGAGTAACCTTTGACTCCTGGTTCTTCTACCCACCACACAATTACCTTTCCAGGTAATTAAAAAAAATGATTTAACTGTGATGATAGTAAAGAGGGCATGTCCTGCTGCTTTTCTCATTAACAACTCACTGAATATGATGCATCTTAGGCTCTTTTATAATGTTAACAAAAGATTGTGATGTATAATTTCAATCAGTCAATCTAGTAACAGTGCTCAGAAAGACATGTAATACAAAGTCAGCTAGCAATGCTACAAACAGGATCCAGTTACATGATAGCTGACGCTAGACTACAACCTTGGCATAGCTCCAAGTAGCTATCGAGTAGAACTTCATATGATTCTTACTCTCTAAGAAGCGTAATCTCACTAGGATAATTACTTATTTGAAACTCAAGCAATGTTTTACCCACATCTCTGTTAGATAATTTATCAGATTGATATGGGTTGGCCAGGATTAGACAATCTTTCACAAACAGCAGCACCCCAGGCCATAGACTGTGCAGGACATCACAGCTCTGATCTATTCACTTCAATAGGGTTGAGTCACAATACCAGACACATCCTGTGTTCAGGGGTGGCATAGTTTCCGAAACAAAGCTTCTATATTTTTCTAAACCTGGAAAAAACCCATTCAGGTATCCCAACTTGAACCCCCACCTGTCAAGAGAATCAAAATCAGTAATGTCACGATGGGGGCAGGCTCTGCAGCGTTGAAAATCTCTACCCCCATGTGCTCACCGACCTATCCACTCTCTCTTTCCCGATGTGTTGACTTCTCCCGTCTGTGCTCTCTTCTTTGACATTGGCGTACTTTTTAGGAGGAGCTGTGTTGGTGTTGATATTTGCTTTTTAAATGGGTTTTCCCACAAACGAAAGTTCATTTTAAAAATTGTCTGTGTCTGACCGTGCATAGAGCATACCACAGCTCCTGGGCAGGGGAGGAATCAAAAGACAATATTGACATTACAGCAGGAGATCGCAGAGGATACATTTTGTGAGGTAAAATATTGTTTAAAAACAGTCAGTTAAATATTTTACCTGACAAAAGAAATCCTGTGTGATCCCCTGCTGTAATGTCAGTACTACACAAAGATGGCGGCAGTCTGATTAACTGCGCCTGCGTGAATTCCGCGCAGGTGCAGTGAATCATTTGGCTGCTCCCGGCGGCAGATGCGCGACGTGTCTAAATTGTCTGTTATCTGACCATGTGCGGAGCATACCACATCTCCTGGGCAGGGGAGGAAGCAAAAGACAATACTGACATTACAGCAGGGGATCAAAGAGGATTTCTTTTGTAAGGTAAAATATTTCAATGACTGTTTTTAAACAATATTTTACCTAACAAAATGTATCCTCTGTGATCTCCTGCTGTAATGTCAGTATTGTCTTTTGCTTCCTCCCCTACCCAGGAGATGTGGTATGCTCCGTACACGGTCAGACACAGACAATTTAGTCACGTCGCGCATCTGCCGCCGGGATCAGCCGAATGATTCACTGCCCCCGCACGGAATTCGCGCAGGCACAGTAAATCAGACTACCGCCATCTTTGTGTAGACAGATAGCGGCGGTCACATTAAAGCTGCGCATGCGCTCCTTCTGTACAAAGATGATAAGCGGTCGGTGAATCATTCGGCTGATACCGGTGGCGTGTTTGTGACGGTGTTCCGCTCGTGGTACCGCACAAGAGGCTGCGTATGTCATATACAGTGTGTGTGTGGTGCGTAAGGCGTATACAGTGTGTTTGTGTGTGGTGCGTACAGCATATACAGTGTGTGTTTGTGTGTGTGGTGGGTACAGCGTATACAGTGTGTGTGTGTTTGTGTGTGTGTGTGGTGTGACAGTGTTCCGCTGATGGTACTGCGCAAGAAACTGGTACCACCAGCAGTTTCCATATTGAGACACCCATCACTTGGGTGTCCCAATATGGAGGTCGGTGAACTTCCTGCCCCGTTTGGAATTCTGGGATCTGGACACATCTGGACGGAACAGGATGTGAAGACATTACAAGGTAGTTATATATTAAGATTCAAATTAACATATCTTTTATGTCTGTTCTCCACTAACAGCTCTCAGTAAATAATGTAACTATTTAATCCTTGATGCAGGCATTTATATCTAGCCTGATAAAAGTTTGTCTGAACTTATCTTCCAGGTTTTATGTAGGGTATGAACCTCCTAAAAGGAATTATTTTGGGGAGCTCTGACCTCTTAGACCTCAGCAATCACACAAAAGTAAAGATAGGACTTTAATGTGTAATCCTGGAACTCAACTTAGGATAATGTGATGTACTTCTGTTTATTCGTAGTGCCAGAAATAAACGTTTCAGTCCTGAAGACCTTCATCAGCTACTACAAAAATCAATAATATAATACAAAAAATATAATACAGTGCAGTAAATAATATAAATGCAAACACAATAATGCAAGCCTAATGACAGAAAAAAGGACAAATAAAGTATATACAAATTAGGAAATGGTCACATGGGCATACAATGTTATATTCCATATATGCAGATAGAGCCACAATACATCTAAGTGAAGAAAGTGGAGTAAGAAGTTTGTTATCGTACCGTACTAACATAAGGAAAGATGGTGGGTGATGAACTGCGGTAAGTCCAAGGAAGTTGTTATCTGAAACATAATAGCAAGTCGGTGGCATATGTACTATAAGTAACAGTGGTGAATGGAGCAGAAAGTGGGCGCTAATACCTCTGTATTTAGAATTGTAACCCATCTGGTCGGATCCGGGGAGATACGGACTGTAGAAAACATAAGATGTTACATATGTACACATGGTGACCTGGTTGCTCCAAACAAAATATATAAAGAGAGCCGAGGCTTAAGCAGCAATGTTGGTGATGGAGAGGGGAGAGTGCTATAGTTACCTGGTTGAGCGGGATCCGAGGATGACGCGGTATCCACTGCTTGTCAGTGAGAGTTACGTTTTTGTCTGCGGCGACAAAAACGTAAAAGCTTCCGGCATTTTGCTAGACTGGAAGCCTTTGGGCGCCAGAATGCGCCGAATCCGGCAAATGATGGATCCGGTGCCGGATTCCATTTTTTTTTACCCTAGCATGCTCCGATACAATTGGCCAGCCCCAAATTAGGAAACAGATATAAAGCCAGCCAAGTAGGCCTTCACTCACCCATTTACCAGCCAGCAAGACACAGAGAACACGTGACTCAAGAGCTGAACCTGCCTCAAAAGCTGAAACTGCCACCAGCCAGAGCTGAACCTGCCACCAGCCAGAGCTGAACCTGCCGCCAGCCAGCCAGCCAGCTACAGCCACAGCCAGCTACAGTCACAGCCAGCTACAGCAACATCCACAGCTAGCTACAGCCACATCCAGCAGCCAGCCATGTCTTCTTCTGGGAGCCCTCCCCCACATCGTCAGCGCTGTGAGGTAAATACATTTATTTTGGTAATTTTCACGTATATATACACTGTGTGCAGAATTATTAGGCAAGTTGTATTTTGATCACATGATACTTTTTATACATGTTGTCCTACTCCAAGCTGTTCAGGCTTGAGAGCCAACTACCAATTAAATAAATCAGGTGATGTGCATCTCTGTAATGAGGAGGGGTGTTGTCTAATGACATCAAAACTCTATATAAGGTGTGCTTAAATATTAGGCAACTTCCTTTCCTTTGGGTCAGAAGAGAGATTTGACGGGCTCTGAAAAGTCAAAAATTGTGAGATGTCTTGCAGCGGGATGCAGCAGTCTTGAAATTGCCAAACTTTTGAAGCATGATCACTGAACAATCAAGCGTTTCATGGCAAATAGCAGGGTCGCAAGAAGCGTGTTGGGCAAAAAAGGCGCAAAATAACTGCCCATGAAATGAGGAAAATCAAGCGTGAAGCTGCCAAGATGCCATTTGCCACCAGTTTTGCCATATTTCAGAGCTGCAATGTTACTGGAGTAACAAAAAAAGCACAAGGTGTGCGATACTCAGGGACATGGCCAAGGTAAGGAAGGCTGAAAATTGACCACCTTTGAACAAGAAACATAAGATAAAATGTCAAGACTGGGCCAAGAAATATCTTAAGACTGACTTTTCAAAGGTTTTATGGACTGATGAAATGAGAGTGACTCTTGATGGGCCAGAGGCTGGATCAGTAAAGGGCAGAGAGCTCCACTCCGACTCAGACGTCAGGAAGGTGGAGGTGGGGTACTGGTATGGGCTGGTATCATTAAAGATGAACTTGTGGGACCTTTTCGGGTTGAGGATGGAGTGAAGCTCAACTCCCAGACGTACTGCCAGTTTCTGGAAGACCACTTCTTCAAGCAGTGGTACAGGAAGAAGTCGGTATCGTTCAAGAAAAACATGATTTTCATGCAGGACAATGCTCCATCCCATGCCTCCAACTACTCCACAGTGTGGCTGGCCAGTAAAGGTCTCAAAGAAGAAAAAATAATGACATGGCCCCCTTGTTCACCTGATCTGAACCCCATAGAGAACCTGTGGTCCCTCATAAAATGTGAGATCTACAGGGAGGGAAAACAGTACACCTCTTGGAACAGTGTCTGGGAGGCTGTGGTGGCTGCTGCACCCAATATTAATCGTAAACAGATCAAGCAACTGACAGAATCTAAGGATGGAAGGCTGTTGAGTGTCATCATAAAGTAAGGTGGCTATATTGGACACTATTTTTGGGGGGTTTTGCATGTCAAAATTGTTTATTTCTACATTTTGTGCAGTTATATTGGTCTACCTGGTGAAAATAAACAAGTCATATGGGAATATATTTGTTTTTTATTATGTTGCCTAATAATTCTGCACAATAATAGTTACCTGAACAAACAGATATCCTCCTAAGATAGCCAAATCTAAAAAAAAAAATCACTCCAACTTCCAAAAATATTAAGCTTTGATATTTATGAGTCTTTTGGGTTGATTGAGAACATAGTTGTTGATCAATAATAAAAATAATCCTCTAAAATACAACTTACCCAATAATTCTGCACACAGTGTGTGTATATGTGTATATATATATATACAGTATATATATATATATATATATATATATATATATATATATATATATATATATATATATATATATATATATATAATTAACCCATTTACCCCCAAGGGTGGTTTGCACGTTAATGACCAGGCCAATTTTTACAATTCTGACCACTGTCCTTTTATGAGGTTATAACTCTGGAACGCTTCCACGGATCCCGGTGATTCTGACAATGTTTTCTCGTGACATATTGTACTTCATGATAGTGGTAAAATTTATTTGATATTACCTGCGTTTATTTGTGAAAAAAATGGAAATTTGGCGAAAATTTTGCAATTTTCCAACTTTGAATTTTATGCAATTAAATCACAGAGATATGTCACACAAAATGCTTAATAAATAACATTTCCCACATGTCTACTTTATATCAGCACAATTTTGGAACCAAAATTTTTTTTTGTTAGGGAGTTACAAGGGTTAAAAGTTTACCACATCTTTGTTGTGAATTCTGCTCTTGGGTTCCCTCCAGTGGTTGTAGGTGGGAATGCAGTTATCTCTGAGTCACAGACCTGGCCAGGTGTATCGGATTATTACAATTCTGACTGGGATATTTAAGTGGGCAGGATCCTTTAGCCCTTGCCAGTGATCAATGTTCCTTGTGAAGTGTTGGATCACTTTCTGGCTTCTCCTGCTCGCTGCCAATTTCAGCAAAGATAAGTGTTTGGTTTTTGTTTCTGTGGCACACTGCCAGTGTGCTTGTTTCAGTTTTATTCCTGCTCTGATTGTAGGATTCACTGGAGTTGCAGATTTACGCTCCTACATATTTTAGTAAGATGTAGGAAGTTTTTGTATATTCTGCTGTGGATGTTTTGAAGGGTTTTTATACTGACCGCACAGAACTCCGTCCTATCCTGTCCTATCTAGCTAGAGTGGCCTCCTGTGCTAATCCTGTTTTTCTGCCTGTGTATGTTTTTTCCTCTCCGACTCACCGCCAATATTTGTGGGGGGCTGTCTATCCTTTGGGGATTTTCTCTGAGGCAAGATAGTATTCCTATTTCCATCTTTAGGGGTATTTAGTCCTCCGGCTGTGACGAGGTGTCTAGGTGTGTTAGGTACACTCCACGGCTACTTCTAGTTGCGGTGTTAGGTTCAGGATTGCGGTCAGTACAGTGGCCACTTTCTCCAGTTAAAGTTCTCATGCAGCTCCTAGGTCACCGGATCATAACTGGCCAACAATGAGTTAAATGCATCTCAGAAGAAGGGAAGGAAGCTCTTGAGCCATTTTTTTTCCTCCTGTCTGTTTTGTCTTCTCCTCCCTCTTTATCTCTGGGTGGCTGAGGAGCCTGTTGCAAGCATGAATGTTCAGGAATTAGCTTCTCGTGTAGACCAGCTTGCTGCTAGGGTGCAAGGTATTTCTGATTATATTGTTCAAACTCCTGCTTTAGAACCGAAGATTCCTACTCCTGATTTGTTTTCTGGTGACAGGTCTAAATTTTTGAGTTTTAAAAACAACTGTAAACTGTTTTTTGACCTGAGACCTCGATCCTCTGGTGATTCCATTCAGCAGGTAAAAATCGTAATCTCCCTGCTGCGTGGCGACCTGCAGGATTGGGCAATTTCCCTGGAATCTGGGAATCCGGCTTTGCTTAATATTGACTCCTTTTTTCAGGCTTTAGGACTATTATATGATGAACCTAATTCTGTGGATCAAGCTGAGAAAACCTTGTTGGCCCTGTCTCAGGGTCAAGAGGCGGCAGAATTGTATTTTCAGAAATTCAGAAAATGGTCTGTGTTGACTAAATGGAATAATGATGCTTTGGCGGCAATATTCAGAAGGGGGCTTTCTGAATCCGTTAAATATGTTATGGTGGGGTTTCCCACGCCTTCCGGTCTGAGTGATTTTATGTCTCTGGCCATTCAGATTGACCGACGCCTGCGGGAGCGCAGAACTGTGCGCGCTGTGACGTTATCCTCAGAGCAAATTTCTGAGCCTATGCAATGTGATAGAATTCTGTCTAGAACGGAACGACAAGGTTTCAGACGTCAAAATAGGTTGTGTTATTATTGTGGCGACGCTTCTCATGTCATTTCTGTCTGCCCTAAGCGGACAAAGAGGATCACCGATTCAATTACCATCAGTAATGTACAACCTAAATTTCTGTTATCTGTGTCCTTGATCTGCTCATTGTCATCATTTTCTGTCATGGCGCTTGTGGATTCTGGCGCCGCCTTGAATTTAATGGATTTTGAGTTTGCCAAGCGTTGTGGTTTTCCCTTGCAGCCTTTGCAGAACCCTATTCCTTTAAGGGGCATTGATGCTACACCCTTGGCTAAAAATAAGCCCCAGTTTTGGACACAGGTGACCATGCGCATGGCGCCAGCCCATCAGGAAGATTGTTGATTTCTGGTGTTGCATAACTTGCATGATGCTATCGTGCTGGGTTTTCCATGGTTGCAGGTACATAATCCTGTGTTGGACTGGAAGTCCATGTCTGTGACTAGTTGGGGTTGTCAGGGGGTTCATAATGATGTTCCTTTGATGTCAATCTCCTCTTCTTCGCCTTCTGAAATTCCAGAGTTTTTGTCTGATTTTCAGGATGTATTCGATGAGCCCAAGTCCAGTTTCCTTCCACCGCACAGGGACTGCGATTGTGCTATTGACTTAATTCCAGGCTGTAAGTTTCCTAAGGGTCGACTTTTTAATCTATCTGTGCCTCAACATACCGCCATGCGGAGCTATATTAAGGAGTCTTTGGAGAAAGGGCATATTCGGCCATCTTCTTCACCAATGGGAGCGGGGTTCTTTTTTGTTGCTAAAAAAGATGGTTCCTTGAGACCCTGTGTAGATTATCGCCTCTTGAATAAAATCACGGTCAAGTTAAAATACCTTTTACCTTTGCTTTCCGATTTGTTTGCTAGGATTAAGGGAGCTAGTTGGTTTACGAAGATTGACCTTCGGGGGGCATATAATCTTGTTCGTATTAAGCATGATGAATGGAAAACTGCGTTTAATACGCCCGAAGGCCATTTTGAATACCTTGTGATGCCATTCGGACTCTCTAATGCTCCATCTGTTTTTCAGTCCTTCATGCATGATATCTTCCGGACTTATCTTGATAAATTCTTGATTGTATATTTGGACGATATTTAGATTTTTTCCTATGATTGGGAGTCTCATGTGCAACAGGTCAGGATGGTATTTCAGATCCTTCGTGACAATGCCCTGTTTGTGAAAGGGTCTAAGTGTCTCTTTGGGGTGCAGAAAGTCTATTTTTTGGGCTTCATTTTTTCTCCTTCATCTATAGAGATAGATCTGGTTAAGGTTCAGGCCATTCATGATTGGATTCAGCCCACATCCATGAAGAGCCTTCAGAAATTTTTGGGTTTTGCAAATTTTTAGCGCCGTTTCATTGCTAATTTTTCCAGCGTGGTTAAACCCTTGACCGATTTGACGAAGAAAGGCGCTGATGTGGCGAATTGGTCCTCTGCGGCTGTCTCTGCCTTTCAGGAGGTTAAACGTCGATTTACTTCTGCTCCAGTGTTGCGCCAACCAGATATTTCTCTTCCGTTTCAGGTTGAGGTTGATGCTTCTGAGATTGGGGCAGGGGCCGTTTTGTCTCAGAGGGATCCTGTTGGCTCCTTAATGAAACCGTGTGCCTTCTTTTCCCGTAAGTTTTCGCCTTCTGAACGCAATTATGATGTCGGCAATCGGGAGTTGTTGGCTATGAAGTGGGCGTTTGAGGAGTGGCGACATTGGCTTGAGGGAGCTAAGCACCGTATTGTGCTCTTGACCGATCATAAGAATTTGATTTACCTCGAGTCTGCTAAACGGCTGAATTCTAGACAGGCTCGATGGTCCTTGTTTTTTTCCCGTTTTGATTTCGTGATCTCGTACCTTCCGGGTTCTAAGAATATTAAGGCTGATGCCCTCTCTAGGATTTTTTTGCCTGATTCTCCTGAGGTCTTAGAGCCGGTCGGTATTCTGAAAGACGGGGTGGTCCTTTCTGCCATTTCCCCTGATTTACGACGGGTTCTTCAGGAATTTCAGGCTGACAAACCTGACCGCTGTCCTGTGGGGAAATTGTTTGTTCCTGACAGATGGACTAGTAGAGTGATTTCTGAGGTTCACTGTTCCATGTTGGCCGGTCATCCTGGCATTTTTGGTACCAGAGATTTGGTTGGTAGGTCCTTTTGGTGGCCTTCATTGTCACGTGATGTGCGTTCTTTTGTACAGTCCTGTGGGACTTGTGCGCGGGCCAAGCCTTGTTGTTCCCATGCTAGTGGGTTGCTTTTGCCATTGCCAGTCCCTGAGAGGCCCTGGACGCATATTTCGATGGATTTTATTTCTGATCTTCCGGTCTCCCAGAAGATGTCTGTTATCTGGGTTGTTTGTGACCGGTTCTCTAAAATGGTTCATTTGGTGCCTTTACCTAAATTGCCTTCCTCTTCAGATTTGGTTCCGTTGTTCTTTCAGCATGTGGTTCGTTTGCATGGTATTCCGGAGAATATTGTGTCCGACAGAGGTTCCCAGTTTGTTTCTAAGTTTTGGCGGGCCTTTTGTGCTAGGCTGGGCATTGATCTGTCTTTTTCTTCTGCGTTTCATCCTCAGACAAATGGCCAGACCGAGCGAACTAATCAGACCTTGGAGACTTATTTGAGATGCTTTGTGTCTGCTGATCAGGATGATTGGGTGGCCTTCTTGCCATTGGCCGAGTTTGCCCTTAATAATCGGGCTAGTTCTGCTACCTTGGTTTCGCCTTTCTTTTGTAATTTTGGTTTTCATCCTCGTTTTTCTTCTGGGTAGGTTGAGCCTTCTGACTGTTCTGGTGTAGATTCTGTGGTGGACAGGTTGCAGCAGATTTGGGCTCATGTGGTGGACAAGTTGGTGTTGTCTCAAGAGGAGGCTCAACGTTTTGCTAATCGTCGTCGGTGTGTTGGTTCCCGGCTTCGGGTTGGGGATCTGGTCTGGTTGTCTTCCCGTCATGTTCCTATGAAGGTTTCTTCTCCTAAGTTTAAGCCTCGGTTTATTGGTCCTTATAGGATTTCTGAGATTATTAATCCGGTGTCTTTTCGACTGGCGCTTCCGGCCTCTTTTGCTATCCATAATGTCTTCCATAGATCTTTGTTGCGGAAATATGTGGAGCCCGTTGTTCCCTCTGTTGATCTTCCGGCCCCAGTGTTGGTTGATGGGGAGTTGGAATATGTTGTTGAGAAGATTTTGGATTCCCGTTTTTCGAGGCGGAAGCTCCAGTACCTGGTCAAATGGAAGGGTTATGGCCAGGAGGATAATTCTTGGGTTTTTGCCTCCGATGTCCATGCTGCTGATTTGGTCCGTGCCTTTCATCTGGCTCGTCCTGATCGTCCTGGGGGCCCTGGTGAGGGTTCGGTGACCCCTCCTCAAGGGAGGGTACTGTTGTGAATTCTGCTCTTGGGTTCCCTCCAGTGGTTGTAGGTGGGAATGCAGTTGTCTCTGAGTCACATACCTGGCCAGGTGTATCGGATAATTACAATTCTGACTGGGATATTTAAGTGGGCAGGATCCTTTAGCCCTTGCCAGTGATCAATGTTCCTCTTGAAGTGTTGGATCACTTTCTGGCTTCTCCTGCTCGCTGCCAATTTCAGCAAAGATAAGTGTTTGGTTTTTGTTTCTGTGGCACACTGCCAGTGTGCTTGTTTCAGTTTTATTCCTGCTCTGATTGTAGGATTCACTGGAGTTGCAGATTTACGCTCCTACATCTTTTAGTAAGATGTAGGAAGTTTTTGTATATTCTGCTGTGGATGTTTTGAAGGGTTTTATACTGACCGCACAGAACTCTGTCCTATCCTGTCCTATCTAGCTAGAGTGGCCTCCTGTGCTAATCCTGTTTTTCTGCCTGTGTATGTTTTTTCCTCTCCGACTCACCGCCAATATTTGTGGGGGGCTGTCTATCCTTTGGGGATTTTCTCTGAGGCAAGATAGTATTCCTATTTCCATCTTTAGGGGTATTTAGTCCTCCGGCTGTGATGAGGTGTCTAGGTGTGTTAGGTACACTCCACGGCTACTTCTAGTTGCGGTGTTAAGTTCAGGATTGCGGTCAGTACAGTGGCCACTTTCTCCAGTGAAAGTTCTCATGCAGCTCCTAGGTCACCGGATCATAACACATCTCATTTGAAGTCATTTTGAGGGGTCTATATGATAGAAAATACCCAAGTGTGACACCATTCTAAAAACTGCACCCCTCAAAGTGCTCAAAACCACATTGAAGAAATGTATTAACCCATCAGGTGTTTCACAGGAATTTTTGGAATGTTTAAATAAAAATTAACATTTAGCTTTTTTTCACCAAAAATTTATTTCAGCTCCAATTTGTTTTATTTTACCAAGGGTAACAGGAGAAAATGGACCCCAAAAGTTGTTGTACAATTTGTCCTGAGTACGCTGATACCACATATGTGGGGTAAACCACTGTTTGGGTGCATGGCAGAGCTCGGAAGCGAAGGAGCACCATTTGACTTTTCAATGCAAAATTGACTGGAATCGAGATGGGACGCCATGTTGCGTTTGGAGAGCCACTGATGTGCCTAAACATTGAAACCCTACACAAGTGACAACATTTTGGAAAGTAGACCCCCTTAGGAACTTATCTAGATGCGTGGTGAGCACTTTGACCCATTAAGTGATTCACAGAAGTTTATAATGCAGAGCTGTAACAATAAAAAATCATATGTTTTTTACAAAAATGATTTTTCGCCCCCAATTTTTTATTTTCCCAAGGGTAAGAGAAGAAATCGGACCCCAAAAGTTGTTTTACAATTTGTTCTGAGTACGGTGATACCCCATATGTGGGGGTAAACCACTGTTTGGGCGCATGGCAGAGCTCGGAAGGGAAGGAGCGCCATTTGACTTTTCAATGCAAAATTGACTGGAATTGAGATGGGACACCATGTTGCGTTTAGAGAGCCACTGATGTGCCTAAACATTAAAACCCCCCACAATTGACACCATTTTGGAAAGTAGACCCCCTAAGGAACTCATCTAGATGTGTTGTGAGAGCTTTGAACCACCAAGTGTTTCACTATAGTTTATAACGCAGAGCCGTGAAAATAAAAATTATTTTTTCCCCACAAAAATTATTTTTTAGCCCCCAGTTTTATATTTTCCAAAGGGTAACAGGAGAAATTAGACCCAAAAGTTGTTGTCCAATTTGTCCTGAGTACGCTGATACCCCATATGTGGGGGGAACCAACGTTTGGGCGCATGGGAGGGCTCGGAAGGGAAGGAGCGCCATTTGGAATGCAGACTTAGATGGAATGGTCTGCAGGCGTCACATTGTGTTTGCAGAGCCCCTAATGTACCTAAACAGTAGAACCCCCCCCCCACAAGTGACCCCATATTGGAAACTAGACCCCCCAAGGAGCTTATCTAGATGTGTTGTGAGAACTTTGAACCCCCAAGTGTTTCACTACAGTTTATAACGCAGATCCGTGAAAATAAAATATCTTTTTTTCCACAAAAATTATTTTTTAGCCCCCAGTTTTGTATTTTCCCAAGGGTAACAGGAGAAATTGGACCCCAAAAGTCGTTGTCCAATGTGTCCTGAGTATGCTGATACCCTATATGTAGGGGTAAACCCTTGTTTAGGCGCACGAGAGAGCTCGGAAGGGAAAGATCGCTGTTTTAATTTTTCAACGCAGAATTGGCTGGAATCGAGATTGGACGCCATGTCGGGTTTGGAGAGCCCCTGATGTGCCTAAACAGTAGAAACCCCCCAATTATAACTGAAACCCTAATCCAAACACAACCCTAACCCTATTCCCAACGGTAACCCTAACCACACCCCTAACCCTGACCCACTCCTAACCCTAATCCCAACCCTATTCCCAACCACAAATGTAATCCAAACCCTAACCCTAACTTTAGCCCCAACCCTAACCCTAACTTTAGCCCCAACCCCAACTGTATGTAGCCTTAACCCTAGCCCCAACCCTAGCCCTAACCCTAGCCCTAACCCTAATGTGAAAATGGAAATAAATACATTTTTTAAATTTTTTTATTTTTCCCTAACTAAGGGGGTGATGAAGGGGGATTTGATTTTCTTTTATAGTGGTTTTTTTAGCGGATTTTTATGTTTGGCAGTCGTCACACACTGAAAGACGCTTTTTATTGCAAAAAATATTTTTTGCGTTACCACATTTTGAGAGCTATAATTTTTCCATATTTAGGTCCACAGAGTTATGTGAGGTCTTGTTTTTTGCGGGACAAGTTGACGTTTTTATTGGTAACATTTTCGGGCACGTGACATTATTTGATCGCTTTTTATTCCGATTTTTGTGAGGCAGAATGCCCAAAAACCAGCTGTTCATTAATTTCTTTTGGGGGAGGCGTTTATACCGTTCCGCGTTTGGTAAAATGGATAAAGCAGTTTTATTCTTCGGGTCAGTACGATTACAGCGGTACCTCATTTGTATCTTTTTTATGTTTTGGCGCTTTTATACGATAAAAACTATTTTATAGAAAAAATTATTATTTTTGCATCGCTTTATTCTGAGGACTATAACTTTTTTCTTTTTTCTTTGATGATGCTGTATGGCGGCTCAATTTTTGCGGAACAAGATGACGTTTTCAGCGGTACCATGGTTATTTATATCCATCTTTTTGATCGCGTGTTATTCCACTTTTTGTTTGGCGGTATGACAATAAAGTGTTGTTTTTTGCCTCGTTTTTTTTTTTTAACGGTGTTCACTGAAGGGGTTAACTACAGTTTTATAGGTCAGGTCGTTACGGACGCAGCGATACTAAATATGTGTTTTTTTTATAGTTTTTTTTAATTTAGATAAAGAAATGCATTTATAGGAACAATATATTTTTGTTTTTTTGGAATTTTTTTAGGATTTTTTAAATCTTTTTTTTACACATGTGAATATTTTTTTTTTCACTATAGCATTGCCCCAGGGGGGGCATCATGTTATAGTGTAAGATCGCTGATCTGACACTTTGCTGTGCACTGTGTCAGATCAGCGATCTGACGTGCACTCCTGCAGGCTTACCATATCTTGCTCAGAGCAGGCGCTGGTAAACCACCTCCCTGCAGGACCCGGATGCAGCGCCGTGGCCATTTTAGATCCGGGCCTGCTGCAGAGAGGAGGAGGTAAGAGACCCTCGCAGCAACGCGATCACATCGCGTTGCTGCGGGGGTCTCGGAAGCACGCAGGGAGCCCCCTCCCTGCGCGATGCTTCCCTATACCGCCGGAACACTGACACTGTGATCATGTTTGATTGCAGTGTGCCGGGGGTTAATGTGCCGGGGGGGTCCGTGACCACTCCTGGCACATAGTGCTGGATGTCAGCTGCGATAGTCACCTGACACCCGGCCGCGATCGGCCGCGCTCCCCCCGTGAGCGTGGCCGATCGCTATGACGTACTATCCCGTCAGTGGTCATACGGGCCTACCCCACCTCGACGGGATAGTACGTCTAGTGTCAGAAAGGCGTTAATATATCATTTTTGTATAACAGGAAGCTGCAGCAGCAGAGGTGCTTCCAGAAAGAGACGGACGGGGTGCAGAAATACCCGGAGTGGGCTCGTAATTGGTAAGTTTCTTACATGCATCATAGAACCACATCATCCCACACATCACAATACACACAACACAAAAACAGATCATTACAGACATCACCGTACACACAACACATAACCTACATCCAAGCAGGGTCATCGGCGTGAGGGTCAGGGCGGTCGTCATCGAGTAAGTACCTCTATTTTTTTGTTTTGTTTACCCCTTTATGTTGTTGTTTTGAGTCTAATGTCTTTGTTTTCTGTCTTTTTTAACACTCTTCACAGCGTGCTCCTGACTCAGATGGTGAGGAGGCCGGGCTAGATATCGACCTCCTCATCGATCTAATCTGAGAGCGGGAGCCGCTGTAGAACATGGGGGACCGCCGCCATGCATATCTTGGTGTTACCCGACGGCTCTGGGAGCAAGTGTGCCACTAAGTAGTGGACCACTGGGAGGATCTCGATGTTCGGGCCAATCAAGCGCGTAAGTATTCACAGATCAGTTAGGTTGCTGTATGTAATGTATTGTATACTAACCAATTTGTGCTTTTACTTTACAGGCGAAAGAGTTGTCAAGCGGTGGCGGTCAATGAGGGATCGCTTCAAGAAGGAATTCAACAAAGAGATGCAGGCCAGGAGTGGATCGGGAGGACGCAGGAGCAAATATAAATATGCTAGAGCCCTGTTGTTCCTCCAGTCGACGATGGTGAGCAGAAGGTAAATATTACCCACCCCATTTAATAAAAAATGATTACATGACTAACGCTTTTTTGGGGTTGCAGCCAGGGCCAAGCAATATCAATATATTAATTACATTTTTTTTCTTTGTTCCACAGCACCGTCTGCAGCACTCGGGAGCCTGCAGAGTTGAGCCCCTTTGGAGCGATCCCTCAGGAGTCTGCCACCGAGGGACACTTCAACAGACCCGACCCGTCTGCACCTTCCCAGCCTTCCCTCACATCTAATCCCTCGGTCCCATCCACCAGCACTGGAGCATCATGGCCAACTTCGTTACATGAAGCTACTGGTGAGGATATAGCTTTTCCTTTACCCCACCCCTCTGATGCTGCCACCTCTAGAAAACCTGTGGGTTCTGGGCGGCAGTGCCATAAAGGTCAAGAAAAGAGTTATGCGCCGAGTTCTTGCATCTGAATGCAGCCTTCCAGAACTGTTGTCTGAGCAAATGACTGCAGGATTTAATTTGATCAACAACAGTATTCTTGAGTTGCACACATGTCTGGATTGGATGCATTCAGATGCAAGTAAATCGCCAAACCACACCTTTTTCCAGGCAGTACTTGACCGCATAGACAACCTCTATTTCCTGCCCACTACCACCAGTCTCCTTCTACACCCATCATGCCCCCAACACAACCCTCTTCTCCACCCACCACCTCTTCTACAACCCAATCCCTCCACTCCACCCCTCAAACCTTCCAAAATCCCAGCGCTTTTATGTCCACACATTCTATTTCTTTCTCCACCCCTTCACATTGTTTTCCCTCCTGATCCGTCACCGTCGCCACAATCATTCCTCTCCACACGCCCACTGTCGAAGTGTCCCAATCTGACAGCCCCTCCAGTATTATCTCCACCCCACACTTTTTAAATTTATAAAACTTTTGTAAATAATTTGGAAATAAAACTTTTTTGGTTTAAAAATTTTGGTCCTTCATTTATTAAATTATATGGTTAAATACTTTGGGTAAAGCAAGGTACAATACTTTGGGTAAAACCCAACCAGGCACAATACATTGAGTAAAACATGTAAACAACTTTGGGTAAATCCCAACCAGATACAATACTTTGGGTAAAAAGGTACAATACAACCAAACAGGTACAATACATTGGGTAAAACATGTAAAATACTTTGGGTAAATCCCAACCAGGTACAATACGTTGGGTAAAAAAAAGGTCAAATACTTTGGGTAACAAGGTCCAAGACAAATTTTTCATACTCGGTCATCCTTCCAGTCTACTCTTCCTTGAGGTGAAGTAAAGTATTCAGCAAGTTTGTCCCTCATTCTGGAAACTGACACAGAACTTCTATAAGTAATGTTCTGATAATCAGGCAAGGTGGTTTCTTCAAAGTTGTCATCAATGGAAATCTCTTCAATGCATACAACAAAATTGTGCAGGACCACACGAGCTTTAACCACCTCGTCAACAGTGTCAGTCTTCAGGTTGGTAGTGGTTAACAGAACTCGCCATTTTGCTGTTAGAATTCCAAAAGCGCACTCCACCATTCTTCGTGCTCGTGTTAGTCGGTAATTAAAAATTCTTTTAGTTTACGTCAATCCACTACTTGAGTGTGGCTTCAGCAGGTGTTCCGAGAGTTGGAAGGCTTCATCTCCAACACATACAAAAGGTATTGGCGTCCCCGAGGTTTCAGGCAGCGGTCTTGGTGGTGGAAATTGGAATGTGTTTCCATAGAGATAACACCCCATTGCAGATACTTTAAAAACTTGGGAATCATTGGAGCGACCATAGGCCCCAATATCGACCGCTATAAATTTGTATTCTGTGTCTGCGACGGCCATGAGCACAATTGATTAAATATTTTTTGTAGTTAAAAAATTCAGCTCCAGATGCAGCAGGTTCACAACGCGGATATGTTTTCCGTCCACTGCACCCAAGCAATTGGGTAACTGACAAATTTGTTGGAATTTTTCGGCAATCTCCAGCCAACTCTCCGTTGTGGGATGTGGTATAAATTTGCCATGTAAAGAGTCCCACAATGCATGGCAGGTGTGCTTCACAATTCCCAATATCATAGAAATCCCAATTCTGAACTGAAAATGTATTGACGAAAGGGATTCTCCAGTTGCAAGGAATGTGTGAAAAAAAGCAAGACAAAAATTAGTACAAATACCAGCAATAACATTAGTTATAAGTCAGCTTTAACAGTATGAGATACAATAAAAATAATTATTAGAAAATACCAGCAACAACAATACCGTGTAATTTAACAGTAGGAGATGCAATAAAAATGGCTTACCTAAGAGTCACCATCACACGCTCCGCCGGTGAAACTGAGAAGTGGCAATATGTATCACTTCTTGCAATGAGGTGTCCAATCCGCTCCACCAACAAGTCGAAGTTCTCCGCTTTCATCCGCACGTATTTAAAAAAACTTTTTGGGTTTCCTCGTAACTCCATATATAAAGTAGATTAAACCCCACGCGTCATTCTCTGTGCTTTTATTGGGTGAATCCAAAAACGCCGTTGTCGCAGATGCATGATGCACTGCTGTCTCTCTCGCTTCTTCTCCAGAACAATCGCTTTCAAAATTTGCCTCAAAAGTAAAATCCACAGTTACCTTCAAAATGTTTGCCATCACGCCTTCCATCTTCGCAACTAGCTCCTCTACAACCTGTCAAAGATGGGCTGTAGGAAAACTTTATATATAGATTTTCCGTAACCAATCATGTTTGGGAGCCTCCCATGGGCACTTTTAAAAACCGGATCTGTTGTAAAATGGATAAAAAATGGATGAAACGGATGCAAAACTGATGTGACGGATCCGGTGTGTAGCCGGATCCCCTAGATGGTTCTGGCAAAAAAACGGATCCGTCGCATCAGTTTTCCACAATTTATGCCGGATCCGTTGCTTTGGCACGACGACGGATTTAGCCTGATGGCAAAAACATGATGTGTGAAAGGGGCCGAAGGTTGGACACTCAGGCCTCTCTACCTTCAAGAATGCACCCTGGACTGGGATAATTTGTCTCCCTTCCTTAACCCCTTACCGGCATCGGACGTACTATACCGTCCGATGCCGGCTCCCCTGCTTTGATGCAGGGCTCCGCGGTGAGCCCGCACCAAAGCCGGGACATGTCAGCTGTTTTGAACAGCTGACATGTGCCCGTAATAGGCGCGGACAGAATCGCGATCTGCCCGCACCTATTAACTAGTTAAATGCCGCTGTCAAACGCAGACAGCGGCATTTAACTACCGCTTCCGGCCGGGCGGCCGGAAATGACGTCATCGCCGACCCCCGTCACATGTCCGGGAGTCGGCGATGCGTCTCCATTGTAGCCATAGAGGTCCTTGAGACCTCTATGGTTACTGATTGCCCGTCGCTGTGAGCGCCACCCTGTGGTCGGCGCTCACAGCACACGTGCAATTCTGCTACATAGCAGCGATCAGCAGATCGCTGCTATGTAGCAGAGCCGATCGGCTTGTGCCTGCTTCTAGCCTCTCATGGAGGCTATTGAAGCATGGCAAAAGTTAAAAAAAAAAAGTTTAAAAAAATGTGAAAAAAATAAAAAAAACATAAAAGTTTAAATCACCCCCCTTTCGCCCCAATCAAAATAAATCAATAAAAAAAATATCAAATCTACGCATATTTGGTATCGCCGCGCTCAGAATTGCCCGATCTATCAAATAAAAAAAAGTATTAACCTGATCGCTAAACAGCGTAGCGGGAAAAAAACTCGAAACGCCAGAATTACGTTTTTTTGGTCGCCGCGACATTGCATTAAAATGCAATAACGGGCGATCAAAAGAACGTATCTGCACCGAAATGCTATCATTAAAAACGTCATCTCGGCACGCAAAAAATAAGCCCTCAACCGACCCCAGATCACGAAAAATGGAGACGCTACGAGTATCGGAAAATGGCGCAATTTTTTTTTTTTTTTTTTTTTAGCAAAGTTTGGAATTTTTTTTCACCACTTAGATAAAAAATAACCTAGTCATGTTTGGTGTCTATGAACTCGTAATGACCTGGGGAATCATAATGGCAGGTCATTTTTAGCATTTAGTGAACCTAGCAAAAAAGCCAAACAAAAAACCAATGTGGGATTGCACTTTTTTTGCAATTTCACCGCACTTGGAATTTTTTTCCCGTTTTCTAGTACACGACATGCTAAAACCAATGATGTCGTTCAAAAGTACAACTCGTCCCGCAAAAAATAAGCCCTCACATGGCCAAATTGACGGAAAAATAAAAAAGTTATGGCTCTGGGAAGGATGGGAGCGAAAAACGAACACGGAAAAACGAAAAATCCCCTGGTCATGAAGGGGTTAAGGTACCGTCACACTTAACGATTTACCAACGATCACGACCAGCAATACGACCTGGCCGTGATAGTTGGTAAGTCGTTGTGTGGTCGCTGGAGAGCGATGCCGAAGTCTCCGGGTAACCAGGGTAAACATTGGGTTACTAAGCGCAGGGCCGCGCTTAGTAACCCGATGTTTACCCTGGTTACCATTGTAAAAGTAAAAAAAAAACACTACATACTTACATTCCTGTCGCGTCCATTACTTTTACAATGGTAACCAGGGTAAACATCGGGTTACTAAGCGCGGCCCTGCGCTTAGTAACCCGATGTTTACCCTGGTTACCAGTGAAGACATCACTGAATCGGCGTCACACACGCCGATTCAGCGGGTGATCCAGCGACGAAATAAAGTCCTGATCATTCCCCAGCGACCAACGATCTCCCAGCAGGGGCCTGATCGTTGGTCGATGTCACGCATAACGATTTCGTTAACGATATCGTTGCTATGTCATATACAGTGCCTACAAGTAGTATTCAACCCCCTGCAGATTTAGCAGGTTTAATAAGATGCAAATAAGTTAGAGCCTTCAAACTTCAAACAAGAGCAGGATTTATTAAAGATGCATAAATCTTACAAACCAAAAAGTTTTGTTGCTCAGTTAAATTTTTATAAATTTTAAAAATAAAAGTGTGGGTCAATTATTATTCAACCACTAGGTTTAATATTTTGTGGAATAACCTTTGTTTGCAATTACAGCTAATAACCGTCTTTTCTAAGACCTGATCAGGCTGGCACAGGTCTCTGGAGTTATCTTGGCCCACTCCTCCATGCAGATCTTCTCCAAGTTATCTAGGTTCTTTGGGTGTCTCATGTGGACTTTAATCTTGAGCTCCTTCCACAAGTTTTCAATTGGGTTAAGGTCAGGAGACTGACTAGGCCACTGCAACACCTTGATTTTTTGCCTCTTGAACCAGGCCTTGGTTTTCTTGGCTGTGTGCTTTGGGTCGTTGTCTTGTTGGAAGATGAAATGACGACCCATCTTAAGATCCTTGATGGAGGAGCGGAGGTTCTTGGCCAAAATCTCCAGGTAGGCCGTGCTATCCATCTTCCCATGGATGCGGACCAGATGGCCAGGCCCCTTGGCTGAGAAACAGCCCCACAGCATGATGCTGCCACCACCATGCTTGACTGTAGGGATGGTATTCTTTGGATGGCACTGCATACGACCCCGTCTCCAAACGTCACGTGTGTGGTTGGCACCAAAGATCTCGATCTTGGTCTCATCAGACCAGAGAACCTTGAACCAGTCAGTCTCAGAGTCCTCCAAGTGATCATGAGCAAACTGTAGACGAGCCTTGACATGACGCTTTGAAAGTAAAGGTACCTTACGGGCTCGTCTGGAACGGAGACCATTGCGGTGGAGTACGTTACTTATGGTATTGACTGAAACCAATGTCCCCACTGCCATGAGATCTTCCCGGAGCTCCTTCCTTGTTGTCCTTGGGTTAGCCTTGACTCTTCGGACAAGCCTGGCCTCGGCACGGGAGGAATCTTTCAAAGGCTGTCCAGGCCGTGGAAGGCTAACAGTAGTTCCATAAGCCTTCCACTTCCAGATGATGCTCCCAACAGTGGAGACAGGTAGGCCCAACTCCTTGGAAAGGGTTTTGTACCCCTTGCCAGCCTTGTGACCCTCCACGATCTTGTCTCTGATGGCCTTGGAATGCTCCTTTGTCTTTCCCATGTTGACCATGTATGAGTGCTGTTCACAAGTTTGGGGAGGGTCTTAAATAGTCAGAAAAGGCTGGAAAAAGAGATAATTAATCCAAACATGTGAAGCTCATTGTTCTTTGTGCCTGAACTACTTCTTAATACTTTAGGGGAACCAAACAGAATTCTGGTGGGTTGAGGGGTTGAATAATAAATGACCCTCTGAAAAGACTTTTCACAATTTAAAAAAAAAAAAATAAACAAAGAAATAACATTCTTTTTTGCTGCAGTGCATTTCACACTTCCAGGCTGATCTGCAGTCCAAATGTCACAATGCCAAGTTAATTCCAAATGTGTAAACCTGCTAAATCTGCAGGGGGTTGAATACTACTTGTAGGCACTGTATATGCTGTGACGGTACCTTTACCCAAGACCGTCACAGCATGACAATCACGCTCCCTACACAGTTACTAAACACGGATGTGTGAATCCAGCTTAAGTAATATGATTAACAACCCTTTCAGAATGAAGTGACTGAAGCAATCAGCTGATCACCTTCTGTTCCAACCTGTGGCTCAGAACGGATTTCAAATGAATGGCTGCCCACATAATTCAAGGATGACTGGAGTCACCAAATTGTTATGCTTGCTCATAGCAGAAGCTTTCCGTTTGTGGACTGTAACAGGAATATAGCAAGTGATTGTCTTTGTTTTGAATATTCACAAATAGCGTAATTAAATATTAGGCTGAATGACATCATCGTATTTGGGGGGAGTCAAATTCCCTATTTCAAAGTCCAAAAGTGGGGCACTGACTACAGGATTGGACCAGATGTCAGAATATTTGTAACATTGCGTAGATCTTGATGCAAAGTTATGTTTTAATGAGCATTTAAAAGAGCTTTGATGGTAATTAATTTATTTATAGAGGAGCATCTAACTGCTTTGCCATCTAACGCAATATTCCTTTGGACACTGTCACCAAGAGGCTGCAGATTTTAGTATTCAGAGCAAAAGCTCTGTTAAGTTTGTATTCAGGCCTCATACTGCAGCATGACACGTAACAAAAGGTTTTCTTTGAAGGTTACAGCATTTGTAATCACAGGTCCATTGCTTTCACTGTTCACTGCAAACCCATTATACAGCTCTTCCAGGCTTTTCTGCAGACTTTTAATCTACGGTTATCATCAATCGTTGTAGCCACAGGCATGAAGAACACAGGATATTTCAGCATAACAAATAACAGAATTTTGCTTCGAACAACACATGAGGCTCCCAGTCATTTCTCAATACCTTTGTAAATTCTCATCTGTGTTTGGGGAAGACCGCAAAATGGCAAGGTTAAACACACAGTGAAATAAAGGTTACATGGAAGGACTTTTATTGTCTTGTAGGATAAAGTTATTGGGATGCTGCCCATTCCTTTTTTCTGCCGCATCAGTTAGAGGTGATGAGTGTTGTCAGCTTTACATACTGCTAAGTGGAGGTGCTTGTGTGAAGCTTGCACATGTACTTATCAGAGAGGAGAGCGAGTATCCTGGGATACCTGCCATCCGGGAGGATGGCAGGCTGAGTGAGGGGCTCATATCGTACACAGTCTATATAAGAAGGTTTGAAGTGGGACGTGTGGTGCACATTGGCGGCAGACCTTTGTATTGCCCACTGCAAGGTCAGCCAGGCCTTAAAATGACAAATGTATAGAATAGCCCACCAGGGAAAACAGCTCAATAACACATAAGTACTTCAAACAAAAGGTCATAAATTATACAAAGCAGTACAGTACATTTTATCCTATACTTAACAAGAAAAAAAAAGCATTTATGTGGTTTGGTAGCATAGCATATCTCCATGGCATAAAGCATGTGGTCACAGTATGTCATTGGAAGAAGGCACTTAACACTTTGGTTTTAGTCTCTTCATATGACAGCACAATATATGTAGTGGTTCCTGGTAACAATGTTACATCAATAAAAGCCCCCCAGCTGGTTTATCTTTAAAGTGGATTTCTAATGCTGCTCCGTCTCCAGGAGTCAATGCTCAAGGTAGGGGTATATACCCTACGCAGCCCAGAGACAACGATTCTTAGTGACCGGGAGTCCCCATACCTCTGCTGGACTTACACAGTGGCACTAATACAAGAGTGAGTCTCCCAGCAATCTGTCTCTCCTCTGCTGACCTCTTACACCTTTTTTTTATTTTTATAATTGTGTGCTTGGGCTGTAATTGTGTACAAGCTGACATGAACAAACTGAGTGTTTGGGCATCCACTTGGCAGATGAGGTTCAATATGGATAAATGTAACATTATGCATCTGGGCTCTAATAACCTATGAGCACTATATGTTCTAGGAGGAATAAAACTAGGAGAGTCACTTGTAGAGAAGGATCTGGGTGTACTTATACATCACAAAATAAATAACGGCATGCAATGTCAGTCAGTGGCTTCTAAAGCCAGCAGCATTATGTCATTTATTAAAAGTGGAATGGACTCACAAGACAGGATTGTGATACTACCATTTTACAAAGCATTAGCACAACCTCATTTGGGATATGCAGCTCAGCTCTAGGCACAAGTTCATAGAAGGGTTGAGTTAGAATAACTACAAAGAATACTACAAAGAATAGCCACAAAACTGGTATGGGACCTGAAGGATCTTCATTATGACAAAATATTAAAATAATTAAAGGGATCATCCAGTGTGAAGATCTGAGGTTCTGGGTGATACCCACTCTCTCTCAACTTTTGGTTGGCCCACAGCTTTTGTTTCTCCCATCAGTATAGTCTGTAGTTACAGACCATGCTCCATATCCCAATCGTAGCACATGTCTCTTGCTCCAGCTGGCAACAACTGTCCTTAAGATAGTTCCTCACATTTAGACAATAGATATTGCGACCGTAGCATGTGTATCAGACTCCAGCCAGCAACCGATCTCCAAACTTCATAGGCCATCCATACAGGGGCACCAGGACCTCACCAACAGATCCTTCCTCACTAAGCATGTTGCTTATTGTTTTCCCTCCCTGGGATCAGCCCCCTGAATGGGCACAAGTGTTCACTCCTCTCCCTCCCCCCCAAAAAAGCTAACTGTGCATTGGTGGAGGTATTTTTCTCAGGATGAAGTCATCACCAGGGACTACATGTGAGATCCCCGGTGGTGATGGCTCTGCTGAGTCTACTATCCCCATCAACACAATGGGACTAGTAGCTGGGAGAACAATGGCTTGAGGCCCCTGAGACATTAACCCCTTTCTGACCTCAGACTAGATAGTACCTCCGAGATCAGAAGCCCCGCTTTGATGTGGGCTGCGGCAGTAAGCCCGCATCAAAGCTGGGACATGTCAGCTGTTTTGTACAGCTGACATGTGCCCACAATAGCGGCGGGTGGAATCATGATCCACCCATCGCTGTTAACTAGTTAAATGCCGCTGTCAAATGCTGACAGTGGCATTTAACTAGCGCTTCCGGCCATCGGGACGGAAATGAGCGCATCACTTACCCCGTCACTTGATTGGGGGTTAGCGATGCGTCGGCATGACAACCAGAGGTCTATAGTAGACCCCTATGGTTGTGGATGCAGGATTGCTGTGAGCGCCACCCTGTGGTTGGTGCTCATAGCAATGCAGTAAATCTACTACATAGGAGCGAACTGAGCATCGCTCCTATGTAGCAGAGCCGATCAGGCTATGCCAGCTTCTAGCCTCCCATGGAGGCTATTGAAGCATGGCAAAAGTAAACAAAAAAGTTTTAAAAAATATGAAAAAAAAAAAAAAAAGTTTAAATCACCCCCCTTTCGCACCATTCAAAATAAAACAATAAAAAAAAATTAAATAAAACCTACACATATTTGGTATCACCGCATTCAGAATCGCCCGATCTATAAAAAAAAGGATTAACCTGATTGCTAAATGGTGTAGTGAGAAAAAAATTGAAACGCCAGAATTACGTTTTTTTGGGTCGCCGCGACATTGCATTAAAATGCAATAATGGGCGATCAAAAGAATGTATCTGCACCAAAATGGTATCATTAAAAACATCAGCACAGCACACAAAAAATAAGCCCTCACCCAACCCCAGATCTTGAAAAATAGAGACGCTACAGGTATCGAAAAATTGCGCAATTTTTTTTTTTAGCAAAGTTTGGAATTTTCTTTTACCACTTAGATAAAAAACAACATAGACATGTTTGGTGTCTATGAACTCATAATGACCTGGAGAATCAAAGTGGCAGGTCAGTTTTAGCATTTAGTGAACCTAGCAAAAAAGCCAAACAAAAAACAGTGTGGGATTGCACTTTTTTTGCAATTTCACCGCACTTGGAATTTTTTCCCATTTTCTAGTACACGACATGCTAAAACCAATGATGTTCTTCAAAAGTACAACTTGTCCTGCAAAAAATAAGCCCTCACATGGCCATATTGACGGAATAATAAAAAAGTTATGGCTCTGGGAAGGAAGGGAAAAACTAAAACGCAAAACCAAAAAAAGCTGGGGTCATGAAGGGGTTAGGGAGAGTGAATGAATGATTGCTTTCCCTGATTATCAATCTTGGGTTGGGCCTTTTGTATGCATAAGATCCAACGTGCAGGCCTTCCTCTGCTTACTGTCACTGAATGGAAACATTGATTCCTGAGGCTGCACTGACAAGCACACAAATCTCTAATAGAACACACCAATAAGATTTATGTAACCCATGCTCCGTGCTGGAAAAAGTTTGCATCCCTTAGAGCCAAGGATTCTGCTGTATGTCCATTTGTCCAATAGTCTTTAGAACAAAGCCAGTTCCTCACTTCTTAGGCTACTTTCACACTAGCGTTTTCTGGCAGACGTCACAATGCGTCGGCGCGACGTATCGACGAATGCGTCAAAAATAGTGAAAAACGGATGCAACGCATCTAGTATTTCGACGGATCTGCTAGACGGTTCCGTCGGAAAACTGGATGCGTTGCATCCGTTGTGTCCGTTTTTACCATCCGTTTCTATGACGGATCTGTTTTCCATGCCTAAAAAAAAATGGGGGTCTCCCAAATGTGATTGGCTACTGGAAAATAGGGAAAACTATATACTGACTGTTTTTATAGCCCATCTTTTAAAGGGTTTAGAGAAAGTGGCAGAGATGGAAGGAGTGCTTGTGAAGATTGCGAACGTGGTTACTGATGTCATTTTTGAGACCAATCGGCTGGATATAATAGTTCGGGAGAAGGAGGCAGCAGCAAGACGGAGGATTATTCAACAGCGACGTCACCGGCGACGACTATGGATACATCCCATAAATGCACTGCGGATGACCCGGGGTGTCTATTCTACTCTCTACATGGAGTTGCGGCAGAACCCGGAGAAATTTTCTATTTATGTTCGGATGAGGCAGGAACACTTTGATTTTTTGCTGGAACAAGTTGGGGATGTCATCCAAAGGCAGGAAAAATTCATGTCTGTGGACATTGGAGCCTAAGGCCGGTCCAACGACTCGCAAGTCTTCAAAACTTCTCCGATGGGCCATTGTTTGTATGGAGATACGTATGATTTTCCACCAGCAAGACCACTCCTGGGAACAACTGGACCACCTATGCCATATGTCTGTGTTGGTGATGAGGCGTTCCAGTTGTCACCACACCTACTAAAACCGTATGCAAGTAGAGACTTGACCCGAACCAAAAGAGTATTCAATTACTGCTTAACTAGAGCCAGACGAGTGGTGGAGTGTGCGTTTGGAATTTTAACCGCAAAGTGGCGAGTGCTTCTAACCGCCATAAGACTGCACACACAAACAGTGGATGAGGTTGTCAAGGCCTGTGTGGTGCTGCATAACTATGTTCTATCCAAGGAGCCTGTTTCATTGGACGATGAAGACTCTGAGACAACATTGTGGGATTTCCAAAGCAGCTCTGTTCGCTCCGCAGGTTCTGTTTCCAGAATGAGGGACCACTTTGCTGAGTATTTCGTGTCACTTGTAGGCAGAGTGCCATGGCAAGACAACATAGTGTGAGATCTATCTTTCATGTCTTGGTGATTTTTGTTTTTGTACAAAGTGTTTTTATTGACACCAAGTTTTGACACCAAGTTTTATTCATTAGTTTGCAAAAGTTTTGTATGTTTTGTAATAAACCAAATACCGTATGTTACCTTTTAAATGTGTGGTGTGTAGTTTTTTTTTACCTTTTGTTTGTTACCATACCAGCATACCTAAATGAAGGCACTACACCAAAAAGTAGTTTGTAAACCATACATTTTTTTATTTAACCTTTTTTCACAACTTTTGTAATATCATATTTTTTAGAAAACTTTTTCTTGTAAACACAGTTTTATTTTTTTTTTAATATTTCAAAAAGTAATTATTCTAAAATGAAAAAGATTTTTCACATAAACAGTATTACAATTCTGTAAAGTGTGGGGTGGAGATACTAGCGGAGGGGCTGGAAGGTTGGACCACGTCGATAGGTTGGGAAAACCTACTGGGTTGGGGTGTAGTGGAAGGGGAGGGAACAGGAGGCTGAGTGGGGGGGGGGGTGTTGGGGTAGGTGGAATACTAAACGGGGAAGGAAAGCTTGACAAGGAAGAAAACATTGGGGAAGACATTGGGATTTGGGGCCAGGATGGGAATTGGTACTGGGTTGGGTATTGGGACTGGGTTTGGTATTGGGACTGGGTTTGGTATTGAGCCTGGGCTGGGAATTGGGCCTGGGCTGGGAAAGTTGTAGTGGCTGTGTGGGGAGGTGTGGGTGTTGGAGGGGCTTCGAACAAGAGTCAAGAGTCAGCTTTTCCATGCTCCTGAGCATGGCTTGAAAAAAAAGGTTGCTTGGAGATTGACTTGCATCTGAATGCAGCCTATCCAAGCGACTGCTGTGCTCACTCATGCCTGTTTGCATCATGTTGAACCCAGCAGTCATTTGCTCTCCCAAAATTTTGAAAGAGCTTTGGAAGGCTGCATTCAGATGCAAGAACTCAGGAGCATAGCTCCTTTCCGGACCCCTCTGTCGCTGCAGCCACAAACCTAATGGTGGTCTAGAGGTGGCAGGATCAGAGGGGTGGGGTAAAGGGAACGCTAAGTCTTGACCAGCAGCTTCAAGTAACGAAGGCTGCGATGATGCTCCAGTGCTGGCGGCGGTGGAAGTGGATGGGGCAGATGTCCCGGAAGGGTCAGACGAGGGGTCAGTGGGGTGGGGTCTACTGACCTGGCCCTCGGTGACGGACTCCTGAGAGATCGCTCCAGAGGGGTCCAAGGTTGATGCAGGCGCCCGATGGCTACAGACGGTGCAGTGAAATAGGAAAAAAAACAATTAATAAATTGATCGGAAAAAGCCCTGACTGAAACCAAAAATGTTAGACAGGTAAACATGGTGATTTATTCAATGGGCTGTTGAATACTTATGTTCTACTTAGCATAGTTTCCCTGAGTAAGGACAGGGCATGGCTGTATTTATACCGACTATAAACATAAGGATGAATGACCTCGTGGAGATCAAAACATCCAATGGATGCTGCCCTTCCCGTGGTCATTCATCCTTATGTTTATAGTCCTTTTACTAGGCACTGCTCCTAATAGCCAGTTTCCTACTCCACACTGATGAGGGGCAAATACCCCGAAACAGCTGTCTGTGGATGGATACCATGTTTTGGCATAGGTGGTTTTCCTTTTTGGATGCTGCCCTTCCCATGGTTGTTCCTTCCCGGTGAAAGACCTGGCTATTTATTGTTTGCGTTGAGAAACACATGATGGTGTCTCCGCGGCTTTTCTACATGTATTTATACCGAGTCCTTCTCCGTCCTGCCTAGCCACTCGGGGCCTGCATCTCCTGGTTAAACTCCCTCTTGAAGCGATCACTGAGTGACCGCCACCGCTTCCTAGCCCTTTCACCTGTGAAGACAAGAATGCAATTAAAAAAAGGGTTAATTACAACACATTCCATTCAGCTCAAAACATTACTGAAAAGTGAATACTTACGTTCTTGAGTCTGCTGCCTTGGCTGAAGGTCCTCCCACCTCGGCAAAAGATTTGCGCAGACTTCCTCCCAGAGCCGACGGGTCACATGTGTATCAGCATGCCTGTGGTCAGCCATGTTCCACAGCGGCTCCCGCTCGCGGACCTCCTCAATGAGGCAGTCCACATCAAGGCCGCCGTCCTCACCATCTGAGTCGGGAGCACGCTGTGAAGGCTGTGAAAAGAAAAAAAAAAATAATAATTAGTACACTGAAATACAAAACTACCAAGAGAAAAAAAAAAAAAAAACAACAACTCACTGCTGGCTGACCGCTGCGGTGATGACGACGCCGACTCTGGGAGCGGCTGGGAGGACCTTCATGGTGTTGGCCAGAATGTGCAGCAGACTAAAACAAAAGAAAAAGAATTATGTTTGATGTAGGCATATGTTGTATGTGTACTGTGATGTATGATGATCTGTTTTGTGTTGGGTGCACTGTGATGTGTGAAGCAACTATTTCGCCACAACTTACACTCTGTGCTACCGCTCCTGGCATTTCTCCACCCACTCCGTCCCCTTCTGAGAGGCCCTCGGATGCTTCAGCTTCCTGTGAAAACATAATTAATGCATATAGTGATTAACAGAAATTTTAACTATAACACCAAAAACTAAAAATTTTTTAACTTTCCGCTACACGATGTCACTCTGGAGGAGGGCTCTCAGAAGAGGACATTCTTGCTGTGGTCCCTGGTGGCTCTGTAAGTAAAAAGACACTTGTAATCTGCTATACACATTGAATTGGCAGATTTGTGGTCTTCAAAACTTACATCTGGAAAGTGGCTTGCTGTGTGTGTGCACAGTCGTGGTGGTTCCTGGTGGCTTGCAAAGTGGTCCCTGGTGGCTTGCAAAGTGGTCCCTGGTGGCTTGCAAAGTGGTCGCTGGTGGCTCTGTAAGTAAAAAGAATTTATAGTTAGACCGACCCCACAAACTAGGTAATCTGAAAGATTTAATAACCACCTTGTTCAAATTATGTGAGCAATGTTCATGCAGGTCAACACCAACAGTTTTGAGAAACAAAACCAAAAACAAATTGACCCAAGGCACACCAGTCTGAGCTGGATTACCTACTTCAATAGCATGTGCAAACTGTAAAACCTTTTCCACCCACCCAAACAAAAAAAAAACAAACTTTAAAATTGAAAGGTCTAAACACCATGTGAAAATGTATTGACCACATATGTGATTTTAAAATATCCCTTTAAAAATTACTTAAAAAAAAAATAAATCAACCCTTTAAAAATTTTCTATTAACTTTTTTCTTTAAAAATAAACCCTCAACCAACTCAGTATTGCATGTGTGGCCATTTGTACATACACCAGTTTAAAATTTACCTTTGTGAAATGATACTACGGACATTTCTAAGAAAAGTTTTATTAATTCTTTTTTAATTTTTTCACCATCACAATTAGGAGCTAAAATGCTCTTTATTTTAAATACAAGTACATCAACTGGAAATGGTTTCAACAATAAAAAAAAATAAAAAATTTAAAAAAAAAAACCAAACACACACGCAAGACACACGCTCACACACTGAAACCACATGCTGCACAGACCACACTACTTGGTAAATACATCCTAAAAAAAAAAAATGCACGTGCACTCACCCAGTTGCACGGATGCATGCAGCCGCAATCACCCTGACGCACGCACGCACGAAAGCACACAGGTGCATGCACAACGAATGCACATGCACAAAAGCACACAGGCGCAGGCATAACACAGTTGCAGGCATAACGCACACACACAAACAAAAGCACACAGCCATACGCAAACACACACAGATGCACACACACAAAAGCGCACAGGCTTATGCAAACACACACAGATGCACAAAAGCACACAGGTGGACCAAAACACAAAGATGCACACAGACATGCACACACACGCATGCACCCACAGACACATGCAAACATGACAGGAGTCCCACTGTCTGGATGCTGGCAGGCCTCAGGCTGGAGCTGGACTCTGGCAGGATGCTGGCTGTTGCAGGACAATGGCAGGCCTCCGACTGTATTCAGGTTTAGCTCTGGCTGTATTCAGTATGTCATACAGACACAAACACATGCACACGCAGACACAGACATGCACACACATGCACACAGATGCACGCAAAAATGGCAGTACTGGAAGGCTGTAGCGTGAAGCTGGCTTCTGGCAGCACAGTCAGGCCTCTGGCTAGGTTGTATAGCAGCTGGATGCTGGTTGAATGCTGGCTGGATGCAGTCTTCTGACTTCTTGCTGGCACATTTGGGGATGAAGCCCCAGGCCAGGTTTATATAGATTTGGGGGTGTCTGGTGAATTTTCTACAAAATCCTGATTATGAGCATGCTCAGTGTAAAAATAGTATTGCAGCGCTGCATTCTGTCACACGATGTGTCACGACGGATCCTGCGCCCATAGGCTTCCATTCTAGCCAATGACGCATGCCGCAGGATGCATTGCGACACGTTTTCCCGACGCAGACAAAAAACGTTACAATCAACTTTTTTTGCAGACGACGGGCCGCCAAATTCCGACACATCCATTGCACGACGTACACGATGCATGACAATCCGTCGTGATGCGTCGCCAATACAAGTCTATGGGAAAAAAACGCATCCTGCGGGAGATTTTGCAGGATGCATTTTTTTCACAAAACGACGCATTGTGATGTCCGCCAGAAAACGCTAGTGTGAAAGTAGCCTTACCTGGTGCGCATTAGATGCATTCAGGATTCTCCAGTGGTGGCAGTGAGAGTGGGTGGTAACATTCCGCAATTGGGACTTGTGGTGACTCCCAGCAAAGAAAAATAAGGATATGTTCACATGTTGCATTTTTTACTCAGCATATTTGGTGCGTGAAATAGGCAGTGTTTTACTGTACCAGCATAATCATTGAGATTTCTGAAATTCTATGGACATACCAGGATTTTTTCCCGTGCGTATTTTGAGCCTTGCTACATTTTTGTTAAGACGTAGCATATCAATTCTTAGGCTGGGTTCCCATTGCGTTATGGGACCGCGTTAAACGGACAGAGTTGCACGGCGAAATTAACGCCGTGCAATGCGGCCGTTAACGCGCCCATTGAAGGCAATGGGAACGCGCTTCACTAGCGCGTGCCATGTTTGGCACGCGCTAGCGACGCGCCGGTGATTCCTGGCGCGCCGCGGACGCTGCTTGCAGCGTCCGAGGCGCGCCCGCGGTCCGTTCCCCGCTCTCGCAGATCGGGGATCTGCGAGAGCGGGGACGTTACCGCGACCCCGACCGCAGCCCCATAGAAAACATTGCGTTAGCGCAATCCGCTAGCGCTAGAGAAAAAGAAGAAAACAGAAGCCACCCACAAAAAAATCCGCACACCACCTATTAACCATATCAAAAAGGAACAGCTTTATTGGTAACAGACAATTTAAAAACAGTTAAAACCGATGCATAAACAACTCCCCCATCAGGTCCGATTCAAAAGAAATAACTGCATAGATGGCATGATACACAAAGTCCTGCACACTCAATATAATCAAGTAATGTTACACTGTCAGTATGATCAAGAGATACATGTGCCTGCTCCTGCAGATATACAGGCCTATACATATAAATAAACAGATCTGCCAGATCCACTGGTATGTACATATAAATCCTGAATATAACCAGATAAAGAACCTCCTACCCATGGTAACACAATCCATCCATAGTGAGGGAACCTCAGGAAAAAGGGTGGAGGGGGATCCAGCTAAAAAAGTCCCACAGCAGTGTGAACGCTGACATCCAATACTACCTAAAATAGGAACGGTAACCCCGCAGCCAATGTGCAGAACCAGACCGGACGGTGGGAGATCCCAACGCGTATCGCGGTTACAAAAGACCGCTTCGTCAGGGGAAGTGACTTACCGCAAAAGATGCTGTCCTTATATCTAGCAAGAAATGCTCATCAGTGAACGCCGCTGTGTGGGCATGTCCGGACCGGAAGCGTGGGGCCGGAAGAAGAAAGCGCAGTGGGTTAATGTGCAGGAAATCCCCGCGTCTGCGCAAACAAGAGGGGACGCCAGGAATGGGCAGACGTCTCTGCCCATAGTGTTTCAGTGCGCACGCGCCGGCAATCACCGGTGGTCCGCATAGAAACCAGGAAAGAGGGGGGGGGGGGGGGGGGAGAGAGAGAACTGGGATGAAACCAGAAGATCAACCGTATTAAATTTACCACCCACATGGGCCGACAGGATGAATATAATAAAATTCATTAAATTAAACAAGGAATACCATATTAATCTAGGGAAGCAATCCTAAAAAGCAAAGAAAATTGTCAACATAAATAAACACAGAGATGACCTGCAAAGTGTCATCCCATCCCAATAAACATTTGAGCACAAAATAATAAAGAAAAAACATATACAATGTAACACACATAAATATAAAGAAAATCTAACCATCTACCCTAAATAAATCCGCATTCTCATGTCATAATAAGTGTCCGCTAAGTCCACATTAGTCCATATCTTTATGATGATGTCCGGAACCATCACAGCCGCGGACCACATAAGGGATCCAATAACTGCTGAAACACACATAAGTCCATTTCTTTTCTGACAAGGTCCGAAACCATCCGGGAAAAGTCCAGTGTGTCCCACGATGATGATACGTTCTCTCGTATGCCTAAGTGTACACACAATATCGTCCAGAGTCCCGTTCGTCAAAACTGACCACAGAAACCAAAAAAATTCAAATTCAGCCCAGGAAACCTGTGAACAGAAGATCCTCATTAATTCCCTGGGGTGCTATGGAATGCAGTTGATAGATCCATCGGGACTCTACTTGTAAGAGTTGCCTGTGTCGAGAACCGCCCCTACCCAAACTCTTGACCTGCTCCAAACCGACAATCCTGGTATTAGCGCAGTTGCCTCCATGATGGAGAAGAAAGTGTGAGGCCACCGTGGTGAGTGTCTTTCCTTTCCGACTGTCCACGGCTGCTGTGTTGATAGTAGAGAAATGAGCCTGTATTCTCCGTCGCAGCTCCTGCGACGTTTGGCCTACGTAAATACAAGGACAGGGGCAAATCAAGGCATAAACTACATGAGTGGTTTTGCAATTGATATATGCCTTTAATTTGTGCTGTGTCTGATCCACAGGATTCCGGAAGGTATCCCGAACGGGACGCATATGTGGACATATACTACACTCCCCACAAGGGAATGAACCCTTCAAAAGTATACCACGACTGAGCCTTTGTGTGGGTCTCCTGTAGTGGCTCTGGGTGAGTATGTCCTTAAAGTTAGGTGCCCTCCTGGCCGTCACTAATGGCCTAGTGCTAACAACCTGGGATGTGTGTGTATCAGTGGTGAGAATCCTCCAATGATCATTAAAGATCTTACTCACCTGAGGCCATTGAGTATGAAACCCCGTAATGAAGCGCACATAGTTGTCAGACCTCTTTCTGGTGTTAGCAAGTAAGGCATCTTGTGTCTGCCGACTAGCCCTCTGATAGGCCCGAGAGATGCATTTCCTGGGATAACTCCTACTCCTGAATCTATTCGTAAGTTCCTGGGCTTCTCTCCTAAAATCGGAGTCCTGTGTGCAGTTCCTCCTGGCCCTGAGGAACTGACCCGTCGGAACCCCATCCCTCGTATGTTTAGGGTGAAAACTCCGATATTCCAGAAGGCCATTCACAGCTGTAGGTTTCCGATATAGGCATGTGGACAGTGTGCCATTCAGACATCTGACCTCCAAGTCCAAAAAATTAACTGTAACAGAAGAAAAGTGATGAGTCAAAAAAATATTAAAGGGGTTATCATTCAGGAAATCCAAGAACTGGAGAAATTCCTCCGATGAACCTGACCAGATGAAAAATATATCGTCTATAAAGCGCGACCATTGTTGCACTCGGTTCTTAAAAAAATGAGATACAAAGACGATATTAGACTCCCACCACCCCAAAAAAAGATTTGCAAACGCGGGGGCACAACGCGCCCCCATAGCCACTCCAGATGATTGTAAAAAATACGTCCTGTCAAATAAAAAGAAATTGTGCCTCAAAGCAAAATTAAGCAAATCAATAATGAAAGAGTCATGTAATCTGTCCGAATTTACCTGTTGGTCAAGGAAAAACAGGACTGCCCGCATGCCGTCATCATGGTTAATATTTGAGTATAGCGACTCAACGTCGCAGGTGACCATGAACTCTCCCGGTGCCAGCGTAATTCCTTTGTAAATGCTAATAAAATGCGAAGAATCTCTCACATACGAGGGAAGGGTGATGACGAGCGGCTGCAAGAACAAATCAATATAGGAATAGGCCTTCTCACACAAACTTCCGATACTAGAGATTATGGGACGGCCAGGAGGCTTGGTGATACTCTTGTGGACCTTAGGGAGCATATAGAAGGTCGGCGTAATTGGTTGTTCCACCCAGATAAAGTCCCGCTCATGCATATTAATAATTCCCAATTCAAAAGTTCTGTCAATAAGTCTTCTCAGTTTGACGGAAAAGACCCCAGTGGGATCAGAGGGTAATCTGCGATAAAAGCGTGGGTCATCCAATTGCCTATAAGCCTCTTCTCGGTACATGTTATGGGGCCACAAGATAATATTGCCCCCCTTATCGGCCTCCCTAATCACAAATTCCTGATTGTTCTTAAGATCAGAAACAGCTTTACGCTCCTGGATTGTAAGATTCGTACTAGTCCCAGATTTATCCGGTAGAGCCTCTATGTCCTGCTTGACCATTTCGAAAAAATTTTTTACAGCTGGAACAATAGAAAGGGGGGGACATACCCTAGATCTATTTTTGTGTGGGAATCGTGGCCTACCTGTGGGGCAACCACCCTCATGCAACAATTCCATAAGGTCCCGAAATGTACTCTGTTCTGTGTGCTCAGGAATTGGTGTGGATTGCGGATGGTTATGCAAAACCTGTAGAATAATCTTTCTACAAAAAAGAAAGAGATCCTTAATTAATATGAATTTATCCATTGGCTGTGAAGGTGAAAAAGTCAATCCCCTTCTAAGCACAGATATTTCAGACGCACTCAATTGATGTTCGGATAAATTGATAATTTGCAAGGTATCAGCATTGCTCAAATTATCGTACTCACGTGCATCATTGTTAGACAGCGTGGCTACTTGCGGTACCTCCTCCGTTGGTTGTGATACACTGGCCTGTAATTCTTGTTCCTGGTGACGCGAGAGAAGAGACTTGTGTTTCCTCCGCCCTCGTCTGGTCCTGACCCTGCTTCTTGTTCGCTTTCCGCGGAAGAGAAAAAATCACTCGATATATGACCATCCGTAACCGAATTGTTCTGTGGTGGTTCATTGGGGTTAGATCTAGGATTTACACCACGGCGTAAATTCCCCTGATGTCTCCATTTAAATGCCACCTTCCGATCAAAGTCTGATTTGTCTCTCAGAAATGTAGACCTTTTTTTATCCATAATTTCTTTATCATATTTGTCCAAGGACTCCTTTAACTTGGCCTTAAAAGGTTGAATCTGTGATACCACATCAAATTTACTAAGGTCATTCTCCAGGCCCTTAATTTCAGTTTTTACCTGACTCAACAGTTCTCTATCATGTGTAATCAGTAAATTAATTAAGATGTGTGAACACTGTACTAAACCCTCCTCCCAAATGGTACGAAAAATATCGGAAGGTTCCCAAGCGGGAAAGATAGGGATTCTCAAGCCCCTTGGTACTAATTTCAATTTTAAGTACTCCTCCAGACAGCGGATATTCCATAACAATTTAATACCCTGCTTCTGTGCCGCCATTAATTTAGATGTCACCCGGGAAAAATCAGAATCCGGACAGGACTGAATATTATCCATAAAGGCAACAGAAGCTGAGGCTCTCCACGCGGCCTCCCTCGCATCCCAATCCATGCCACAACACTAAAAAGGCGCCCACCTAAGAGCCAAAAAAATGTACAAAAATATTCAAGCTCAAATACAAAATAAGGTCCTAATAGACCGTGTGCTGCCAAGCCGAGAAGAACATTTATTGGATGTTCGGAGAAACTGATGAGATACAACAATATAGCTGGCGCACTACCTATGGATTTTCTATAATAACGGGGGTGCGGAAAAGTGGCTAATAATAACATCAGAAAAAAAGAAGAAAACAGAAGCCACCCACAAAAAAATCCGCACACCACCTATTAACCATATCAAAAAGGAACAGCTTTATTGGTAACAGATAATTTAAAAACAGTTAAAACCGATGCATAAACAACTCCCCCATCAGGTCCGATTCAAAAGAAATAACTGCATAGATGGCATGATACACAAAGTCCTGCACACTCAATATAATCAAGTAATGTTACACTGTCAGTATGATCAAGAGATACATGTGCCTGCTCCTGCAGATATACAGGCCTATACATATAAATAAACAGATCTGCCAGATCCACTGGTATGTACATATAAATCCTGAATATAACCAGATAAAGAACCTCCTACCCATGGTAACACAATCCATCCATAGTGAGGGAACCTCAGGAAAAAGGGTGGAGGGGGATCCAGCTAAAAAAGTCCCACAGCAGTGTGAACGCTGACATCCAATACTACCTAAAATAGGAACGGTAACCCCGCAGCCAATGTGCAGAACCAGACCGGACGGTGGGAGATCCCAACGCGTATCGCGGTTACAAAAGACCGCTTCGTCAGGGGAAGTGACTTACCGCAAAAGATGCCGTCCTTATATCTAGCAAGAAATGCTCATCAGTGAACGCCGCTGTGTGGGCATGTCCGGACCGGAAGCGTGGGGCCGGAAGAAGAAAGCGCAGTGGGTTAATGTGCAGGAAATCCCCGCGTCTGCGCAAATAAGAGGGGACGCCAGGAATGGGCAGACGTCTCTGCCCATAGTGTTTCAGTGCGCACGCGCCGGCAATCACCGGCGGTCCGCATAGAAACCAGGAAAGAGGGGGGGGGGGGGGGGGAGAGAGAACTGGGATGAAACCAGAAGATCAACCGTATTAAATTTACCACCCACATGGGCCGACAGGATGAATATAATAGAATTCATTAAATTAAACAAGGAATACCATATTAATCTAGGGAAGCAATCCTAAAAAGCAAAGAAAATTGTCAACATAAATAAACACAGAGATGACCTGCAAAGTGTCATCCCATCCCAATAAACATTTGAGCACAAAATAATAAAGAAAAAACATATACAATGTAACACACATAAATATAAAGAAAATCTA
Organism: Ranitomeya imitator; assembly: GCF_032444005.1. Classification (NCBI taxonomy): domain Eukaryota; kingdom Metazoa; phylum Chordata; class Amphibia; order Anura; family Dendrobatidae; genus Ranitomeya; species Ranitomeya imitator. The sequence goes on from NC_091282.1 coordinate 248,160,846, forward strand.
ACCATCTACCCTAAATAAATCCGCATTCTCATGTCATAATAAGTGTCCGCTAAGTCCACATTAGTCCATATCTTTATGATGAGGTCCGGAACCATCACAGCCGCGGTAAATTCGGACAGATTACATGACTCTTTCATTATTGATTTGCTTAATTTTGCTTTGAGGCACAATTTCTTTTTATTTAACAGGACGTATTTTTTACAAACATTTGGAGTGGCTATGGGGGCGCGTTGTGCCCCCGCGTTTGCAAATCTTTTTTTGGGGTGGTGGGAGTCTAATATCGTCTTTGTATCTCATTTTTTTAAGAACCGAGTGCAACAATGGTCGCGCTTTATAGATATATTTTTCATCTGGTCAGGTTCATCGGAGGAATTTCTCCAGTTCTTGGATTTCCTGAATGATAACCCCTTTAATATTTTTTTGACTCATCACTTTTCTTCTGTTACAGTTAATTTTTTGGACTTGGAGGTCAGATGTCTGAATGGCACACTGTCCACATGCCTAAATCGGAGACCTACAGCTGTGAATGGCCTTCTGGAATATCGGAGTTTTCACCCTAAACATACGAGGGATGGGGTTCCGACGGGTCAGTTCCTCAGGGCCAGGAGGAACTGCACACAGGACTCCGATTTTAGGAGAGAAGCCCAGGAACTTACGAATAGATTCAGGAGTAGGAGTTATCCCAGGAAATGCATCTCTCGGGCCTATCAGAGGGCTAGTCGGCAGACACAAGATGCCTTACTTGCTAACACCAGAAAGAGGTCTGACAACTATGTGCGCTTCATTACGGGGTTTCATACTCAATGGTCTCAGGTGAGTAAGATCTTTAATGATCATTGGAGGATTCTCACCACTGATACACACACATCCCAGGTTGTTAGCACTAGGCCATTAGTGACGGCCAGGAGGGCACCTAACTTTAAGGACATACTCACCCAGAGCCACTACAGGAGACCCACACAAAGGCTCAGTCGTGGTATACTTTTGAAGGGTTCATTCCCTTGTGGGGAGTGTAGTATATGTCCACATATGCGTCCCATTCGGGATACCTTCCGGAATCCTGTGGATCAGACACAGCACAAATTAAAGGCATATATCAATTGCAAAACCACTCATGTAGTTTATGCCTTGATTTGCTTTCCGGCCGCTGTGCTCACAGCCAGACCAGAGAAGCAGAGCGCCGAGGACAGACAGCGGTAGGTAAGTATGTAGCGTTTGTTTTTTTTACTTTAACGATGGTAACCAGGGTAAACATCGGGTTACTAAGCGCGGCCCTTAGTAACCCGATGACAACGTGTCTTACCTAATGTGGCCGGACCCTTAGCACGCACGTGCGTGCTAAGGGTCCGGCCACATTAGGTAAGACACGTTGTCTCTGACTACCCTCTGCTTATGGACACAATATGGGGCAAAGTAACTTTACATATGCCTGACACATATCATGTGTACCGGAGGCTGAGAATCGCTATCACTAGGGGTTTACAATTTGCCATAGGGTCTATCCCTACATGTGATTGATAGGGTTCTTTTGGGCATAGTCTCAGAATATACTTGTCTATACCTACATTTACCATGCAATTAGGTGTATATAATGTTCATTTAGTGGCAAACCCTCTCTTTTTTGTCTGGTGTCTTTTTTTGTATTATAGCGTCTTTTGCACAGTCACTTTTGTATATGTGCCTGTTTTTTAACTATAGTATATGTATTGTCTCCAATAAAGCTTGTTAATTTTTATACAAACTTCCATTTGTTCTCCGGATTAATATGTTCATCCCATGGGAGTATATGTGATGGTTGGGTGACTGATAGTTGTCACCATAATGAATCTGGAAATTATGTCTTGAATTTACATCATAGGTAGACCTCAACTATGGGAGACAAACTGAGAAAAAAAAATCCAGAAAATCACATTGTCTGTTTTTTTAACATTTTATTTGCATATTATGGTGGAAAATAAGTATTTGGTCAGAAACAAAATTTCATCTCAATACTTTGTAATATATCCTTTGTTGGCAATGACAGAGGTCAAACATTTTCTGTAAGTCTTCACAAGGTTGCCACACACTGTTGTTGGTATGTTGGCCCATTCCTCCATGCAGATCTCCTCTAGAGCAGTGATGTTTTTGGCTTTTCGCTTGGCAACACGGACTTTCAACTCCCTCCAAAGGTTTTCTATAGGGTTGAGATCTGGAGACTGGCTAGGCCACTCCAGGACCTTGAAATGCTTTTTTCGAAGCCACTCCTTCATTGCCCTGGCGGTGTGCTTTGGATCATTGTCATGTTGAAAGACCCAGCCACGTTTCATCTTCAATGCCCTTGCTGATGGAAGGAGGTTTGCACTCAAAATCTCACGATACATGGCCCCATTCATTCTTTCATGTACCCGGATCAGTCGCCCTGGCCCCTTTGCAGAGAAACAGCCCCAAAGCATGATGTTTCCACCACCATGCTTTACAGTAGGTATGGTGTTTGATGGATGCATCTCAGTATTCTTTTTCCTCCAAACCCGACAAGTTGTGTTTCTACCAAACAGTTCCAGTTTGGTTTCATCAGACCATAGGACATTCTCCCAAAACTCCTCTGGATCATCCAAATGCTCTCTAGTAAACTTCAGACGGGCCCGGACATGTACTGGCTTAAGCAGTGGGACACGTCTGGCACTGCAGGATCTGAGTCCATGGTGGCGTAGTGTGTTACTTATGGTAGGCCTTGTTACATTGGTCCCAGCTCTCTGCAGTTCATTCACTAGGTCCCCCCGCGTGGTTCTGGGATTTTTGCTCACCGTTCTTGTGATCATTCTGACCCCACGGGGTGGGATTTTGCGTGGAGCCCCAGATCGAGGGAGATTATCAGTGGTCTTGTATGTCTTCCATTTTCTAATTATTGCTCCCACTGTTGATTTCTTCACTCCAAGCTGGTTGGCTATTGCAGATTCAGTCTTCCCAGCCTGGTGCAGGGCTACAATTTTGTTTCTGGTGTCCTTTGACAGCTCTTTGGTCTTCACCATAGTGGAGTTTGGAGTCAGACTGTTTGAGGGTGTGCACAGGTGTCTTTTTATACTGATAACAAGTTTAAACAGGTGCCATTACTACAGGTAATGAGTGGAGGAAAGAGGAGACTCTTAAAGAAGAAGTTACAGGTCTGTGAGAGCCAGAAATCTTGATTGTTTGTTTCTGACCAAATACTTATTTTCCACCATAATATGCAAAAAAAATGTTAAAAAAACAGACAATGTGATTTTCTGGATTTTTTTTTCTCAGTTTGTCTCCCATAGTTGAGGTCTACCTATGATGTAAATTACAGACGCCTCTCATCTTTTTAAGTGGTGGAACTTGCACTATTGCTGACTGACTAAATACTTTTTTGCCCCACTGTATATATATATATATATATATATATGTATGTCAGTGAGACACACACATATATATATATATATTTAATACAGCGCTAGATAGCTTAAAAGCCGGTAATTCAATTGCCGGCTTTTGCTATCTCCCTCTCAAACCCAACAGGATATGAGACATGGTTTACATACAGGAAGCCATTTCATATCCCATTTTTTTTTTTACATATTCCTCATTAGTAATGTTACAAGTGTATGTGTGTAAAATTTTGGGGATCTAGCTGTTAAAATAAAGGGTTAAATTGCGGAAAAAACTGGCGTTGGCTCCCGCGCAATTTTCTCCGCCAGAGTGGGAAAGCCAGTGAGTGACTGAGGGCAGATATTAATAGCCTAGAGAGGGACCATAGATATTGCCCCCCCCGGCTAAAAACATCTGCCCCCGGCCACCCTAGAAAAGGCACATCTGTAAGATGCGCCTATTCTGGCACTTGCTCACTCTCTTCCCACTCCCGTGTAGCGGTGGGATATGGGGTAATAAATGGTTAATGTCACCTTGCTATTGTAAGGTGACATTAAGCCAGGTTAATAATGGAGAGGTGTCAATAAGACACCTATCCATTATTAATCCAATAGTAGTAAATGGTTAATAAAACACACACACATTATGGAAAAAGTATTTTAATGAAATAAAGACGCAGGGTGTTGTAATAGTTTATTATACTCTCAATCCAATTGAAGACCCTTGTCACCTGAAACAAAGTTAAAATAAAAAATCAACAATATCCCATACCTTCCGTCGTTCAGTCTTGTCCCACGCTGTAAATCCATCTGAAGGGGTTAAATAATTTTACAAGCAGAAGCCTGCTAATGCAGCCGCCCCTGCCTGTAAAAACCCGGGGAATGAATGGAAAGCAGGGGAACGTAGCTACCTAGACTTGCGGTGCTGCGCCCCCTGCTGGCATAACCTCAGATGAACTCGAGTGTGGGAATTTTTCTGAACCCTAAGTGTCAAAAAGTTTTTTTCTAATATTTAATCTGTGTCTCTTCCCATTCAGTTTCATCCCATTGCTTCTAGTCTTTCCTTGTACAAATGAGAATAAAGATGATCCTTCTACAATGTGACAGCCCTTGAGATATTTGTAGACAGCTATTAAGTCTCCTCTCAGTGTTCTTTTCTTGCAAGCTAAACATTCCCAAATCCTGTAACCGTTCCTCATAGGACATGGTTTGCAGACCATTCTGGTCACTCTTCTCTGAACTTGCTCCAGTTTGTTGATGTCTTTTTTTAAATGTGGTGCTCAAAACTGAGGTCTGACCAAAGAGGAGTAGAGGGCAATTATGACTTTGCATGATCTAGACTGTATGCTTCTGTTAATACATCCCAGAATTGCATTTGCCTTTTTTGCTGCTGCATTACACTGTTGAGTCGACTCATGTTCAGTTTATGATCTATTAGTTTACACCAGTCTTTTTCACATGTGCTGTTGCTTAGCCCTATGTGATAGAACTATGGGAATAATATGGGTATTGTGCAATAGTTTCATACACAACTGTCTGAACTACAACTTGAAATAGCCTAAATTTCAGTAATAATGATGTGACTATACACTCTGGCCATATCCTTTCCAGGATTAGTATTTTTTGTCATTGATGTGACTGTACACTTTGTCTGTTTCGCTTCAGGAACATTTTCAGCAATAATTGTGATATAATTATCTTTATATTGGACCACTATTTGGTCTTTGTATTTTGGGGTACTTTCTAAAATTGTTTTTATATGTGTGTGTTTTGTGTATATTTCAGTGTTTAGTATGTTTAGGGTGCATTAGGGTCTACCGACATTGAGCGCTATCACGTCTACAACCAGGGTGCCAACCTCTGCTGGCAGGTAGGGTGACTTTTAGGGCTTTTCTAGGGAGAGATTAGCTCTTTAGAATAAGTTACTATACTTTTTTCCCTGTGATATTGTCAAGGTGAAAATATATATATCTTTATACTCTTTTGTACTTTTATATATTCTTATGCTGTGAAACAATAAGTTTTCCCCTTTATGTTTGCTAATGCATATGTAACTGTATTTAAGATGGCTGCCAGTATTCACCTTTGCCCCAGATTCGCCCTGCTGAAGAAGCAAGTTACACATTCCAGAAGGACAAGTATCATTTCTCTGGAAATGATACTTAAAGCGATGTGGACAAGATGTGGACAAAGGAAGATTCATCAGATGATGTCAGAGCCAACCAGAAAGACTAAATACTAGATACATTGCTTAACCCCTGCATATCCCCGCCCTCTGCACACCTTCCCCCGATAGATCATGTAGTGTTGTGTATTAGAAAATAAAGTCAGTTGCTGAGACGTTACTACACTTTGTAGACACACGAGCAGGCACTGAGTTTGAACCAGCTTTTGTCTGACTCATTCTTCACTCCGGTACCACTGCTTTATTCTGATTTGGAATGACTGGTGAAGGAAGGGCATTGTCGTGACGACCCCGACAATATTATAAACAGGACCTCTGTATATAGTGTTAGTGTACAGGTAATAGAGGGATCACCAGTGACATTATACACAGGACCTCTGTATATAGTGTCACTGTACAGGTAATACAGGGATCACCAGTGACATTATACATAAGAGCTCTGTATATAGTGTCAGTGTACAGGTAATACAGGGATCACCAGTGACATTATACACAGAACCTCTGTATATAGTATGCAGTGTATAGTGTCAGTGTACAGGGAACACACTGACTCACCAGTGACGTTTCTAGCTGAAGTCCTTCATCTTTGCTTTTTCATGCAGCGCAGACCATCATCACTTCTTCCAGGCAGGACTCATCTCTGCATAAAATAACACATAGTTACGTAGAGCACCGCTTCCAGACCACATTCCTCACTTTTCCCCCTTTCTTCTCCACCATTAATATATAATTGGTTATTATGCAATCCACCATTCCAAATATAAATTATAGTCCCCTACTGTGCCCCATCAACTATAAATAGCCACTTTCCCCACCTATATATATATAAATTAATTAGCACCTGTACTCTTTCCCCCAAATTCATTACCAGTCACTGCATCCTCAATGCCCCCCAATATGTACCTCCCGCTTTAACCCTAACCCCGATTCATTATGTTTACATGCCCCTTCCACCCCAATTCAATGCCATGTCCTTCTCTCCCACCCTCTATTCATTATCAACTGCTCTCCCCCTCATTCAATATACATAATTTACTTTCCCAACTTTAAAATTCATCATTATTTGCTCTCCCCCAGATCATCATTTGCTTTCCCCACTCCCCACCTTTAATTCATCATTTGCTCTCCTCACTGCCACCTTCAATTCAATTGTTGTCCCCGTCCCTCACACATTCATCATTTGCAGTCCCCTCAACCCCACTTCATTATTTGCAGTCCCCTGTTCCCTCCTCCCACTTCATCATTTACAGTCCCCCTCACCCACTTTAATTTGCAGTCCCCTTCACCCTCCTTCATCATGTGCAGTCCCCCTCACACCCACTTCATCATGTGCAGTCCCTCTCCTCCATTTCATCTTTTGCAGTTCCCCCTCCCTCAGACACACTTCATAATTTGCAGTCCCCTCCTCCCCTCACCCATTTAATTCATGTAATAAAGAAAACAAAAACGTTTTTTATACTTACCACCCTGATGATCCCCTGCAGGTGCATCTCTGCTTCTAGCGTTCGGTACATGTTGGCACGTACGCGCTGTCTCCTCACCGGAAGTACAGAGAAGACGGAGGGAGCAGGAGCTGCGCAGCCATCAAGGTTAGACGGCAGTTCACAGCTGCGAAAAAGCTCCCGGGCCCCAGCGCTGTCGTGTGCGCCGCAGAATACAGCACTTTAGTGCACAATCGTGCCCGGTGAGCAGAAGCACAAGAGCGGTGCCCTGGACCTGCAGGCCCCCCTCTGTACTGCAGCTCACCAGGCCCCATACAGCAGTAAGGACAGTAATGCCCTGATGACGGCCCTGCACAAAGCCCCACATACAGTATAATGGCCCCACATAGTCCTTCATACAGTATAATAGCCCTACACAGTGCTCCATACAGTATAATGGCCCCACAGTGTTCCATACAGTATAATGAGCCCCACATTGTGCTGCATACAGTATAATGTGCCCCACATAGTGCTCCATACAGTATAATGGGCCCACAAAGTGCTTCATACAGTATAATAGATTTTACAAAATAAAAAATACTCGCCTCTGCCCGTTCCCCCGCTGCTCCAGTCTCTTCATGGTGTCATCAAATCCCTTGAACATCTTGGTACAGAGGCCACTGCGCCCCCTGCGCTGAGACGTCAGATGCAGCGGGAAAATTATGGGCTCTAGGATGCTGGTATTGTTGAAAGTGTGCTGCCGGGTGAAAGTGTGATGATGGGTGGGGAGACCTGCCCAGTGTTGTGGGCAAAATATACTTGCGGAACCTATATTCTCACCCTACAGACCAGATTTTGCCTGTGGACCAGTTTAACATATGTGCTTTAGAGAAAGTTAGAAGGTGAAATAGTTTAATCTGTCACCAAGTTTTTGCTACCTAATTAACCCCTTAGTGACCTCCATTATGTCTTTTTACTGACCTCACATATTAGACAATGGCATCCCCTGACGGGTGAAGATTAGAGTTGAGTGAATTTCTTCAGGTCCGCGCTTATTTGGCAAGCTATAGCACTTACCAAATATGTTGCAGAGGGAACCCGGATACATGGAGCGCACCAGCTAATCATTTGATTGGTGCAGCAGCTGCATGTGTCGCGGCTGTGTCACTGACACAGCACATGCATGGAGAGTCTGTGTGTTGGGCTCTCCATGCATGTGCTGTGACAGTGACACATGCAGCTGCGGTGCCGATTAGCTGGTCAGCCGGAGCGCTCCATGTATCCGGGTTCCCGCTGCAGCTTATTTGGTTAGCGCTATAGCTTGCCAAATAAGCGGGGACCCGATCAAATTCGCTCATGTCTAGTGAAGATGCATCAACTGTCGACTGTACACTATAACTAACACCTTGCTGCATCAGCCTCAGTTGGTGTTAGCACCAATCATGGCTTTTTAACCCATTAAATGCTGCTGTCAATAGTGACTACGGCATCCAGATGGTTAACAGTGTGGGGACTCCATCTTTAACCCCATCAGCACCCTGAAATCATGATTGTGTGGTCCTGATGTCTGCCATGGCAATTCACGGACAAAAAAAAGGGCTTAGAGGATGCCGGCTACAGTGACCTTTTCAGAAGTTAGCAACATGTAGGTGGTAAAAATAATATTTTTCCTTCCTGTCATTCCACTTTGTAATAACTCCTGAAAAGCACCCGAAGGGTTAATAGACTACCTGACAGCAGTTTTGAATATGTAGAGGGTGCTCTACACTTTTGGAGATTTTACAACATATAGGACCCCCAGACACTTGAAACCTGAATAGATCCTTAAAAAATAAAGTTTTGTAAATTTCCTTGAAAAAATTAAAAATTTCTGCTACATTTTCAACCTTTTTACATATTAACAAAATAAAAGGATATTTTAAAAATGGTGCTAATGTAAAGCAGACATGATATTTAATGATTATTTTATGTAATATGACTATCTGGATTAAAAGGATAATCATTCAAAGTTTGAAAATTGCTCCATTTTAGAATTTTTGTCAAATTTCTAATATTTTTATAAATAAACGCAGAAATTATCGACATAAATTTACCATTAACCATGACCTCACGGTCGAAAAGAGGTGGTCGTTAGCCATCCTGGGCTCCCAAGTGTATCCACTATATGTCCTTTTAATGTTTCTATAGCAAACGTGAAGTTTTATTCCTGACCACGCTGGAGAACCTCTTTCACGTTCACATAAAGTACAATATTTAAGGAAAAAGCAATCTCAAAATCACTGGGATATGTTGAAGCTGTCCAGAGTTATTACAACATAAAATGGCGCTGGTTAGAGTTGAAATATTTGGTCCGGTCACTAAGGGGTTAAAGAGTAGCATGATGTAGGTAGTGGCAGAGACACAGATTCCAGCGATGTGTCACTTACTTGGCTGTTTAGTGCAGTTTTTTTTAAATAATTGTTTTAATTAGCAGATTACCACTAGTAAACCTGTTGCCATATAGGCCAACCACGCCACACCATTGGTTGGCAGATTTCTGCCTATCCCCATTTGTACATATAAAGCTACCAATGAGCATTGTGATCTGGGTTACACCAGCTCAGTATTCAGAGATCTGGTAGATCTGCAGCAGATAAAACAGTTTTTAATCAAAAGTGCACACTCAAGGTTTCTGTCCCTACATCATGCTGCTTAGATGGGATTGCAAAAAGCTAGTGACAGATTCCCATTCATTTTGGTCCTGCTATATTTTATTCATCATGACTCTATACGAGAGTTGACAGATCAAAATTCTATGAGGTGCTTTTCACAATTATAAAGGAAAAATAAGCAATGTTGAACGAAATGTGGAGAAACCAACATCTTATGTATGAACAAAGGTTACTCCAGGCTAACAGGCACTTGTTAGACACCCACACTAAAATAACAGATCTGGATTGCAGTGCACTTTGTCCCTTGTTCTTTACTATCTACATCATGCAGGATTTTGAGAAATTATTAATAATTAACTTTAGAAAATGAGGTAGTAAAGGTGTAAACGGCTAAACTCAGTTGTTTTCAATCACAGATCTAATTCTGTGCAGTCATAGGTAAGCAGAGGTGTAACGAAAACACACACACACATGAGAGGACCGAGGGGATATGGATATCACCCCGCCGTCCCCAATCAGTGACGGAGGTTACACAGTCACAGCTCTCGATAAGTAGTTGCTGGAGAAGATGCCCTGTCACGTACTGGTTATCAGGGCACTCTGCAGTGTGTGCGGTATATATATCACCAGTCCCAGGACGGGAATATATATGTAAACCTTTGATCCATCACTGCCAGGATCCCCCAATAACACCAGAACAGTATGCTGCCACTAGTTCCTAGTTAGATATAACCCCGATCCGTTAACAAGCTTATATCGGGTCAGAAACCAACCCCAGGTAGCGTATAAGTACTAGCTGAACTCATGGACATGGGAAATCGGGTTTTGAGATAAAAAAGCAGCCCCAAATTAATTGACATTTTAATTTCCGAAAGGCGCAATAGAAGCCACAAATATATACAGAATATTATACATATAATATAGCCAGAGGTACAGATAAAAATTAGGGTACAAGTTGGGTGATAGCAGTTAGCAATATGTGTCAAGTTACCATGTCTGATAGCATGTGGGTCCCAGGGAAGCGCCGAGTCCACAGGTACTTCCTTAGTTCCTGGTCCATCTCCACACGTAACGTGACGTGGCTTCCAAGGCAGAAAGAAGAGGGGGCTGAAAATGTGTAACCAGCTTTTAGCCTTTAGCTCGCCCCCTCCCATATTTGCCACTGCCCCTCTGGGTTGTACGGAATTCTCCTCCCTTGACCTCCTAGCCCAGATAGTTCCCAATAACTGGGATGGGTCATAACTTCCCAGTGGGAGGTCCAAATGGAACGTCTAATGTCTCAATGGATTCGTTGGGGTTGGACCGATACAGAGAGTCCAAATTCCGGTAGGCTAAGTGGTTCTGAAGAGACAGTCTGGATAGCTTGGAATCTGGGATAGCTAGAGAGATGGGGACAGGAGTGCATGCAGGAAGCTCCTAGGATTCTGGTGTTATAACCCTGAGATGCATGGTACACTCATAACTCATCTCTAGATGTCAGTGACGCTGGGTCTGGCTTTCATGGTACTCTCATGATTCATCTCTCGGTGTCGGTGACATTCGGCCTAGAGTCTGCTTTGATGTTGGCTGCCTTGCACAAAAGACAGCAGGGGGTCCTAGCTCTGCTCCTCTGTGCCTTCATTAACAAGTTGCCTCTAATTCACTGGCCATTTGGCGAAAGTCCTGCTCTGGTTGGAATCTGTGTGCTTTTCCCAAGTGTGGGGGCCACATTTCAGGAGTGGAGGGCAAGCTCCTGAATCCATGGGGCCTGAATTCATAAATCCAAAATGGAGTCTCCCTCATCCCCGACAAGAGGGAATACACACATGGAAACAAGGGACACCAAGTGCAAGGGATACCATTCTATCAATATGCAGGTCAGGAGGAAGAGCCAGATAAAGCTGCGTTATATCCCTATACTGAGCTGTTCACAGTGAATAACTACATAAAAAGCAAATGTAATGTACATGCCAGTTGTTGTAGCACACCATTCAGACAAAGGGAATATTTCTAAAGCTTTATGCTAGTCTTCTGGTGTAAACAGTTCACTAATTTGAAAAGTAATGTGAAAAGTCAAGGGGTTCGGCATGAGGACTACAAAGTGAAAAATTTAAATTTAGTAGTAGATTATATCATGTATGCCAATTTCTGTAGCACAGGCAGTCTCTTCCCCATGTTTTAGGAACTCCAGAAAATAACATTGTATGAATTTAAAAAATTAATTTGCAATTTATTGCATGAAATAAGTATTTGATACAATAGAAAAACAGAACTTATTATTTGGAACAGAAATCTTTGTTTGTAATCACAGAGGTCAAACTTTTCCTGCAGTTCTTGACCAGCTTTACACACACTGCAGCAGGGATTTTGGCTGGCCCACTCCTCCATACAGATCTTCTCAAGAACTTTTAGGTTTTGGGGCTGCCGTTGGGCAACATTTAGTTTCCGCTCTCTCCAAAGATTTTCTATTGGGTTCAGTTCTGGAGACTGGCTAGGCCAGGAGCTTGAAATGCTTCTTATGGAGCCACTCATTAGATGCCCTGGCTGAGTGTTTCAGGTCATTGTCACGCTGGATGATCCAGTCATGACTCATCTTCAATGCTCTTATACTGAGGGAAGGAGGTTGTTGGCCAAAATCTTGCGATACATGACCCCATCCATCCTTCCTTCAGTACGTGCAGTCATCCTGTATCTTTTGCAGAAAATCAAAGTATGATGTTTCCCCCACCATGCTTTGTGGTTGGGACGTTGTTCTTTGGGTTGTACTCATCCTTTGTCTTCCTCCAAACTCGGCGAGTGGAGTTGATACCAAAAAGTTATATTTTTGTCTCATCTGACCACATGATCTTCTCCCATGCCTCTGGATCATGCAAATGGTCTCTGGCGAACTAATGGGACTGGACATGTGCTGGCGTGAGCAGGGGACCTTACGTGCCCTTCAGGTTTTTAATCCATGACGCCTTAGTGTGTTACTAATGGTAATGTTTGAGACTGTGGTCCCAGCTCTCTTCAGGCCATTGCCAGGTTCTCCCGTGTAGTTCTGGGCTGATTCCTGACTTTTCTCAGAATCATCCTTATCCCACATGGTGAGATCTTGCATGGAGCCCCAGACCGAGGAAGACTGACAGTCATCTTGCGTTTCTTCCATTTTCTATTAATTGTGCCACTAGTTGTTGCCTTCTCTCCAAATTTTTGTCCCTGGTGTACTTTGACCGCTCTTTTGTCTTGGTAAGATGAATGAATCAGGAGATGAACAATTTGATGAATGACTTCAGAGGCTTTCTGATACAAATGCACTTAATTTCTTTGAATCTCTGGTAATATTTTAACACTATATATTGCTACAATGAAGGCACATTTACAAAGGCAGACTTCTGCCCATAACCAGTACCCATCAATGGTTTCAATAAAGGATCGGTGCTTGCTTAAAGGGGTTGTCTACTACTCAATTGCTATATTCCTCCACATAAAACAAAAGCAGCCAGTAGTATCATCTAGTACCGGCGCCATTCCAGCGACTTCACGGTTTGCATGACGTTAAGTCAAGTGAGCCCAGCAGCCAATCAGTAGCCGCTAATGGGCCGCTTCACCCTCACTTCCTTTGAACAGAAAAATTGAGAGCTGCTGATGCTCTCTGACTTCCTGTATATGTCCGTAATGTCCAAAGGGAGAGGGAAGTGGCCCTCTGATTGGTTGCAGAGCTCACCTGACATAATGTAATTTGCACCCTGAAGTCACTGGAACAGCTCCAGACCTGGGGGTGAGGCTGCTTTTATTTTATATGGAGGACTATAGCAATTTAAAGTAGTGGAAAACCCCATGAAAACCCTTTTTTACACAAGCCAGTGCATTTAATAACATTTTTTTACCTGGGGAGGTGTTCTGCTGGCATTGATTTTCTTGAAGTCAGCATAAAACATGTGATCAGTAGACTAACAAGAATTTTGCTAGCACGTTACCAGCAAATATAGGAACATGCTTTCTTATGAGGGTTCATTCAAACATTTATTGGCCTGTGTAAAAGCGCCTTTACTCATCCTTTCTCCAACAAGGTTTACATTGCTTTTACAAAGGCTTAACTCTTGACATTCCAATCCAATCTACAAAAGATACATAAGTTTTCTTGTATCCAGGCAACTTCACAGAAAGTTTGGAGGGTATTAAAAAAAAACAGCAAAGAATAAGGTGTTGGCAGTCTTATCTAAGATACCGGCTCCAAAGGATAATGTTGACTGACCTGTTTGAATCTTTTCAAATTGAACTATAAAATGGATTAAATCTCTCTCAATTTAATTTCACACAACACACTCACTTAATATATGGGTTTATGCTCTCCTAACCACAAATTCTAAGAATATTACAAGTTACCAAGGCATTATGTGACCATATAAAAGCATGAGGCCACAGACTAAGTGTGTTTGTACAGGTCATGGAACGCTGAACACAGGACTATTATTTATAGACATGTCCATGGGTGTCACTACAATGGGATAATTAGTAACTGGGATGGAAAGAACACTGTGGATATTCATCTTAAAGGGGTTGTCTGGCCTTAGACTTGTACTCTAAGGCTGGACAACCCCTTTCACTGTTTATTTGGTGTATTCAACTGAGTTTCATCTATTGGTGATGTCACATCACATATAAGACTTTGAGGGTTGCAGTCATGTGATGTTATATTGTATGGATATTGTTACTGCATCATGCATGTGACAAATAGTGGTTGGATCCCTATTACCTAAAACCATGAAAATCTAGAGCCTTTATCTTTCCCTTCTCCTACAGTACATCACATCTCCTGTAACTGATCTATCAGTCTGATCACTTATTGCTCATGTTTCAAAATTCTTCTTGGTATATACTATAGTGATAGATGCTTTAATCTTTGTGTTAACTATAAACCACGTAATACAAAATATTTCCCACAAAATGAATGATTTACAATTGGCACTTCCATAGCCAATTTAATATGCATTAGTGATCACAAACAAGCTATAAACATTTTGTAGATGTGAACTGTGAGCATCTTTGTCATCAGATAAGATCAGGTCATAGGTTCCACCTCACCCACTGTAAAACAGCATTGTACTGATGTAATTGTAGAGTCATACTGTGAAAGTAATTGTAACATGAAAAAAATGTGACACTAATGCAATGAAGGCCTCAACACATCCTGGTGATTTTGGTACTGGAAAAAAACAGTGCTGGTGAGATCTGTGCGTACGTATGAGACATCCGTGCGCGGTCAGTGTGACACGTATGGAATGAAATGTGTCATGGTCTGGGTGATAGTTCTGGCCTGGTGCGTCGGGGGTTAATTCTTTTGGCCTCCTTCTGGTTGTGGGAGGGCTTTATATAGCCTCTTGTGAACTCAGTCTGGCTTCAGTTATATTATTGCACTCGGCTGAATTTCTGACCCTGCGTACCTGTGCACTGTCTGCTTGTGGTTGCTTGTTTGTGTATGACCCGGTCCATTTATGTTTCAGCTTTTGTTTCCTGTTTTTACACTTTTTGCATCTCTTTGGTTTTGACCCCGGCTAGACCCTGACTACTTCCCTGTCTGTCCCCTCCGCTATCGCTCCAATCTCTCTGGAGTTTAGTTCTCCGGGGTTGTCTCCGCCCCGGCCACTCCTCCGGTGGTCACGTGCTTCAGGTCCTGCACGCCTGAAGCACATCTCCCTGCCGCCGTCGTTCCACACCTCCGGGATCCTTGACTGTCCCCCGGACGCTGCATCCCTATTCAGGACACTCGCACCGGGCTAGCTTGTAAGTACCGTGCGGTGTGCCTAACAAAATGCAGCATAGGAATTAAAACGTGTTATGTATTAAAGATGTTCAAGGCTAGAGATAGTGATGAGGAACATGATAGATATGTCGGTGTGCTGTATAATCAGTGCTTTGCAGCGTTTTTTCTGTACTTTTTTTTAAATAAAATGTAAAAAAAAAGGGAGTGGATTCCCATGTAATTTTCATAACCAGCAGAGGGAAAACTGACCGATTGCGGCTGATGTTGATAATCTGGGAAAGGGGCTAATATCCCAAAATGTTCCCAGGCTATTAATAACACCTCACAGCTGTTTGGTTAGCCTTTACTAGCTAGTTTAGGGGGAGGCCCAAGAAAATAGACAGTTGTGGGCTGATATTAATAGCCAGGGAAGGGGCCATGGATATTGATGAGCACGAACAATGACGTCATAAAGGTTACTGCACTTCATTGGCCGGCTCACACAGAACTGACCGTGGGAATGCAATGATGTTACCACTTGTCACTGAAGCTGCACTCTGATGCTCAGCTCAGTGTCTTCTGGATTCACGGCTGATCGGTGGCATTGTGCCACCGCACGGCCATGCAATCCAGATGAAGCAGAGTTGGAGTTTAAGGGTCCCAGTTTTGTATATTGGCCATAGAGACAGGGTGGAATGATGCCACTCTTCATAGTACCTTACTGTCTGGGTTTAATGACCATATTAAAGATATGCTAGTACACCACTCTACTCCCTGGTCTTTGGAGATGCTTTTTTATTTTACAAGATCTTCCTACCACTGTGGTGTTAGGTCTCCCTTGGGTTTGCACCCATAACCCTATTATTGACTGGGAGAGGGGGAATTGTTATGAAAGGCAATTCAGTACTACAATGGACATAGCGGTCAGAGCACATACAGTGATCTGACAATAACCCAAAATCATAGAACGAGCTCTGAGACGTGGGAACTCTGCAGACCGCAATCCCTAACCCTCTCCAAACAACACTAGAGGCAGCCGTGGATTGCGCCTAACTCTGCCTATGCAACTCGGCACAGCCTGAGAAACTAACTAGCCTGAAGATAGAAAATAAGCCTACCTTGCCTCAGAGAAATACCCCAAAGGAAAAGGCAGCCCCCCACATATAATGACTGTGAGTTAAGATGAAAAGACAAACGTAGAGATGAAATAGATTCAGCAAAGTGAGGCCCGACTTTCTTAACAGATCGAGGATAGAAAAGGTAACTTTGCGGTCTACACAAAACCCTAAAGAAAAGGGGGCAAAAAGACCCTCCGTACCGAACTAACGGCACGGAGGTACACCCTTTGCGTCCCAGAGCTTCCAGCAACAAATTAGACAAGCTGGACAGAAAAAATAGCAAACAAATAGCAAAGAAGAACTTAGCTATGCAGAGCAGCAGGCCACAGGAATGATCCAGGGAAAAGCAAGTCCAACACTGGAACATTGACAGGAAGCCAGGATCAAAGCATTAGGTGGAGTTAAGTAGAGAAGCACCTAACGACCTCACCAGATCACCTGAGGGAGGAAACTCAGAAGCTGCAGTACCACTTCCCTCCACCAACAGAAGCTCACAGAGAGAATCAGCCGAAGTACCACTTGTGACCACAGGAGGGAGCTCTGCCACAGAATTCACAACAGGGAATATTGTTAAGTGGCCCTCCAACTGCCAATCCCTTTGTAGTATCAGACCTCCTAAGGTAGTAGGTGCCACTCCCCAGGTTCCGTGATACATGGCAGAGTTCCCACAGGTATTCTCTGATAGAAATAAACTCAACATAGAACTTGTGACTGTTCCATTAAGTTCATTGAGGGGACAAAGTTGCCCAAGGGCAGAATTTTTAGCCTGTCAGAACTCGAGAGGCAAGCCATGAGGGAATATATTTGGAAACATTTGAAAAGTGGGTTTATTTGCCCTTCTAAATCCCCGGTTGGAGCAGGGTTTTTTTTTGTGGCCAAAAAGGATGGAGGTTTGAGACCATGTATTGACTATCCTGAGCTCAATCGTATAACTGTACATAATTAGTATCCTCTTCTACTCATCCCAAACCTCTTTAATCAAATGGTGTTGGTAAGTTGGTTGACCAAGCTGGAGGGCTTATAATCTTGTTCAAATTAAGAAGGCGGATGAGTGGAAAACGGCCATCAATAGCCTTCTTTGGGCTCTGTAACGCAACAGCTGCGTTTCAAACGCTTGTAAATTATATTTTCCGTGATCTTTTGGGTATTTGTGTTATAGCTTACATCGATGATATCCTCATCTTCTCCAGAGATCTGGCTGCCCATAGGATCCATGTGCGCACCGTCCTGAAAAGATTAGAGGATCATTATCTTTATGTAAAAAAATAAAAATGTCCAATTGAATTGCAGGAGAAGGGGTTCCTAAAAGTTACCCCACGGGGTTTCAGATGGACCCCGAGAAAGTGACGACAGTATTAGAATGGGCACAACCTGTTAACCTCAAGGCATTGCAGCCATTTCTGGGATTTGCCAATTATTATCAGAGGTTTATTAAGGGTTTTTTTAAGGTGGTGAAACCTCTCACCAATCTTACCTATAAGGGGGAAGATGTGTAATTGGGTCCTGGAGGCAATTATAGCCTTTAATACACTTAAGAATGCCTTATCCTCTGCTCTAGTTTTAGTCCAGCCTAATGTCAATAAGCCTATTGTGGTGGAAGTGGATGCCTCTGAGGTAGGGGTGGGAGCGGTGCTCTCCCAGGATTTCACATGATGCATTTGAGGCCTTGTGCCTCTTTTTCTCTAAAATTCTCTCCTTCGGAGCCTAATTATGACATTGGCAATCGTGAACTTGTTGCCATCAAGTTAGCTCTGGAGGCCCCTCTTTGAGGGACTTATGCACCTATTCAAGGTACTTACTGACCATAAGAATCTGTTTTTTAAGAGAACGGTAAGAGATTGAACTCGAAAAAAGCCCGATGGGCCTTGTTCTTTACAAGATTCAATTTTTTGATCTCTTAATACCCTGGGACTAAGAATGTTGGGGCAGATGTTCTCTCTCGGAGTCTTTGTCCTAGTGAGTTTGAAATTATGGAACTGGATTTCATTCTTCCAAGGGACATTGTAGTCTCTTCTGTCAATTTAGCTTGGGAGGTGGTTAAGGCTCAGGGGATGACTCTGTCCAGCACACCTCATGATAAATTCATTCAGGTGCGGTTATGGTTGGGCTAACTCAGAGAGTGTAATGACTCACAGCAGTCCACTTGGACATTAAGGGGACTTGTCAACAGTTGAGCAGAAAGTATTGGTTGCCATCCTTGGATAAAGATGTTGAAGCTTCTTTTAATGCATGAGAGATCAATGCCAGGAACAAGATGTCTTGCATCATTCCGGCAGGGAAACTTCTCCCTTTGCCCATTCCTGTACAGTCTTGGTCCCACATATGCATGGACTTCATTTCAGATCTCCCTGACACCAAGGGTATGACTACGGTGTGGGTTATTGTGGACCAATATTCTAAACAAAATTTGGTTCCTTTGGCTCATTTGATTAGTTCCTTGCTCAGGTGATAAGATTACATGGGGTTCCCATGAAAATTGTCCCCGACCACAGGTCCTAGTTTATCTCCAGGTTCTGCAGGGCTTTCTGTAAACATCCCAGGTCGGAACTCTTGTTTTCATAGGCATACCATCCTCAAACTAATGAGCAAATTGAAGTAATAAACCAGTGTCTTGAGTCCTATCTAAGATGTTTTGGTTCCATACGCAGCATGATTGGGGATCATACTTCGCCTTGGCAGAGTTTACCGTAACAATAGACACCATGAGGGCTTGGGAATGGCCACTTTTTTCTGCAATCTAGGATTTCATCCTAGGTCTCCATGTTTTGAGGGAGGGTACGGTGTACTTACAGCAGTTTCTGCAACTATCCACCGCTTCTGGAAGGTCTGGGGGAGGCCCATATGAATCTCAAGAAAGCAGGGAGAGCATACAGAGGCAAAGGCATCGTGAGCAAGGTTGCAAACTCAGAGTGGGGGACAGAGTTTGGGTATATAAGAATCTCAAGATTAAAGTACCATCTCCTAAGCTCACACCCAGGTTTATAGGACCATTTCCCATTCTCAATAAGGTTGATTTTCAGGTAGGTCTGCCTTCTATGCAGGTTTCCAATGTTTTTCACAAGATATTATTAAAGAAGGTGGTTACCCTACTTGTGACTCAGATCATCCTTCTATTCTGGTAGATAATACTGAGGAATTTGAGACAAAGTATTGTGGACTCTTGCATAGTTCAATACTCCATTCAGTATTTGATTCAGTAGAAGGTGTACGGTCCTGGGTCTGGAGGGGTAATATACATGTCTCAATCATCTCACCACTGAGTTCCATAAGTTTCTGGACAAGGTGGGTGGTGAGAACCCGGAGGTCTCTCCTAGGGAGGGTGCTACTGTGTGGAATTGTGGTTCTATGCTCTCTCTTGGGAATGGATTGGGTCCATTGCTGTGCTATTCCGATTGCAAGAGCAGCCATTGTCCTGACTCTGGAGGTGGAGCTACCACGTGCACAGAGTAACCGTCTCAATTTTATGGAGCGTTGCATTCTGGAGTAGTAAAAAAACAAACCCAAAGAAATATTTGAAACACTGCTGTTCCTCTGGAGAAGAAGGTCCTGGGCAGTGTCTCCCAAAGACCAAGCAGGCGCCCATTGCAGACAAACGATCTGCCACTATACTACAACTTCTAGAAAATACCAAAAAATATGTGTTGCAATCAGCTGTAGAGAGTAGAGGCAACTTTGACTTGTCATCAAATTGTTAAACTTGACAAGAAAGCACTTTTTCTTAAAAGAAGTTTTAACTTTAAAAATATCTGTCCTGGACAGGTGGCAATAGCAGGAATCCTGCCAGTTTTCTCTGTCCTCATTTAGACTGTGCATGGCTCAGTGTACCTTGGCTTATAATCAGATTTTTCAGTCAGTAACAAATGTTAAATAAATCGGTGCTATTTTGTTTTATACTTACTGCCATTTCATACTGAAAAGGGAAATATACTGTCAGCCAAAAATACTAGGGATCAGAGTAAGCAATCAAACATTTTATGGTGTTATATGTTATATAGTAATAATGTTATAAACAAAATCATTTTTTTGCCTTTTTTTGTTTTATTAGAAAATACCTAAAACAGACAGTAACATCCTATGATCCAATGTTCTAATAATGACTAATGCTCTATATACATATGTGCACACGTACATATTACAGTAGAACCACAAAATTCCTAAATTGGAAAAGCAGCTGAGACCAAGGTTGCTCCTGTTGTTTCCAAAAATAATCCTGAAACAAAGGCAGGAGCATTGCTTTGAATGTTATCTAGACATATATTGTTTCAATTAAATTCTTCAAGAAGTGTCAGTTTAAAATTTACGTGACATTGCCAAACCACCAGCGAGTGGATCCCTTTAAAAGACCAAGGAGAGCTGTCTGGCACAAATAATAAAAGCAATGTTTTCCTGATGGAAACAAGATGTGCTTTGTAGATGCCAACTGTTTAAAGCAGATTTAGTTTCACAAGCGAAAACTGCATAATGATTTTCTTTGTATTTTTTTCTTTTTATAAAAAAAAATGGGCAAAGAAGAAGGATGTTTAATACAGATCAGTATGATACGCGGATTACAAAGAGTAAATTCTGCCTGCACATCATCCGTTGCTCTCACAACAGTGGCGATACAATTACCTACGTCAATAATAGCATCCCTAATAAAAACCTGGTCTGGCTCCAGTTCTGCACAGCAGCTGGTGGCTATTCTATCCCTTTATAGTCTTCCGTAAAAAAAATAAAATAATAATACACAAAGGCCCATGTGTTATGATATTGGCACAAGTCACATGTATATTTTTGGAAGTATTCACAATAAATAAATGTAAGCAACTGTCTAATGGCAAGCATTAATATGTAGGCAATGGAACGTCTCACTGCATCCAGGTTTCCATGTTTATTGGGTGGCCTGAATTTATATGCAATTAATTTCATTACTTACTTGGCGCACAGTAGACAGTACATTACTTAAAGGAGTTAAAGAAAGAAAGCCTTAAAGGGGAATCATTAGACATATATTACGCCTTGTCAGTAAGTTGCAGACTGTCTGGTGACACTCTAGCAGGTCAATGTCATCTCCGATATCAGGCCATAAGCAATCAAATATATTCTTTCCTTTTTGAAAATGTACAAGATTAAATCCGGATTGTGATTAGATTCTATGGGGCCATTTTCCCCAAAAGCAAAAATCATTGGATTGGACCCAGAAGGTCTTCTCACAGGTGGCCTACAACATCTTCTTCTATAGTATAAACATATGTCTTCCTTACGTGAAAATGTCACATACAGATGTCAACATAAAAATGTTATTTATTTTACAAGAAACTTGACCAAGGCTCATATCTTATGTGTTGAGAAATATGGCTTTAAAATATGTCTGGCATCACTTAGAATAAACACCAATCACAGGACACTCAAATATATACCCAGTGCTGGGTCTAAATTTAGGATGTGTTCAGATGAGCTTTGCTACCAGAACATACAAAATCACACAACTTAGAAGGTTCATAGCAAATCGTTCTCAAGTGTTCATGTTAATGAAATATCAGAAACTTACTCTTAAATTGTTTAACATTTCAGATTCCTTCTTAATCATATAATGCATTCAAATTCATTTTATTATTATTTCATCACAGACAATAGCTGGGAGCAACCAAAATAGTAGCTAATTCTCTGAGCCAACACTATTGGCAAAAAGAAAAGTTTTCCTATTAAGGGTATAGTTCTATTCAGTTAGCCTAAAGGGGTTGTCTGCCCAGCTTAACCAATTTGGGAGTCAAATTAAAATGAAAACAGTGGATACTCACCTCTTGAAGTGGTTCCATTCTAGCGATGTTGGCGCCGCTGTTCCCGGCCTTGACATGATACTGTTGTATCACATACCGGCTGCACCCAATGAGCGGCTTGCTCATTAGCTCCAGTGTTTACTATGTCATCAAAGCTGCAGAAATAAAAAGATTCCTTCAAAAGGGATAGCCAGATAAAATCCTTATAGATGCATTTAATCGTATGAAAAAATTAAAACAAGAGAATTGTTTGAAAAAAATAGAAAAAAATCTGATAGTGAGGAATTAAACAATAATAAGAAATAAAATAAACATAAATTTTATTACAACCGTTAACAGAACACACAAATATTAAAAATAAATATTTAAATACTGGTCCATTATTAACAGTGATCCTATTCTATCCGATGTTCATCCCAACAAATCCAATATATTAATTTCAGACGTAATATGAATTTAAAGAATCATTTAGCCCCAACTACAATTGAGAATAAAAGGAAACAATTTCCAAAAAATACAGTAATGAAATCTTCCCTCTTTCTGGATCTTAGGCTATGTTCACACGTTCCTGATTTCCCTCCTTTTTTTTCAGAACTAAAAACCGCAGCTCTTGGCAGAAAACGCAGGTCCTTTTTTTGGTGCTTTTTTGATGCGTTTTTTGATGCAGTTTTCTATGCAGAGTCTGTGTGTTTTCTAGGAAGTTTTTTAGGGTTAAAATGGCTGAAAATACCCTAACCCTACCCCTATTCTAACCTTAGTGGAAAAAAAAAAAATTCTTAATTTTTTTATTGTCCCTACCTATGGGGGTGACAAAGGGGGGGGGGGGGGTCATTTACTATTTTTTTTATTTTGATCATTGAGATAGGTTATATCTCAGTGATCAAAATGCCCTTTGGAACGAATCTGCCGGCCAGCAGATTCAGCGGGCACACTGCGCATGCGCCCGCCATTTTGCAAGATGGCGGCGCCCAGGGAGAAGACGGCCGGACGGACATCGGGAGGCCGGGTAAGTATAAGGAGGGGAGATGAGGGCACGGGGGGGGGGGGGGCGTCGGAGCACGGGGGGGTGGCATCGGAGCATGGGGGGGTGGGATTGGGGCACGGGGGGGCAGCCACACTGCAGCGGTTCTGCACCACAAACCGCAGAAAACCCGCAGATATTTTTTTCATCTGCGGGTTTTACTGCGGGTTTGACCTCACAATGGAGGTCTATGGGTGCAGAACCGCTGCAGTTCCGCAAAAAGAAGTGACATGGTACTTCTTTTTTACCGCGGCTATTCAGCGCGGCTTTTTTCGCGATTTTCCGCAATGTGGGCACAGCAGTTCCTGTTTTCCATAGGCTACATTGTAATGTACCCTGCATGGAAAACAGCTGCGGACCCGCAGCGGGAAAATCGCGGCGATTCCGCATTAAAAAAAGGATGGTGTGAACATGGCCTTAAGGGTTGTTACTAGGGATGAGCAAACATGCTCGGTTATCACGGTGCTTGGATGTACTAGTTACTTGGTGAGTATTGCGCGGTTCTTGATTTAATCTCGAATCTCCGCCTTGCATCTTTGGTGGCCGTTATGCAACCAATAAGCATGCGGGGATTGATTGTGAGTCACTGTAAAGATGTAGCCATCTTGGATGTAGCATTACAGTGATTGGCTGGCCCTTTGATATCATCAGGGTATATAAAAGGACAGGCGCCGCCCGGCTTGGCACACTGACGCCACTGCACAGCTCTGTGACACTTCGCATTGGAGGGAGAGCGTGCTTGTCTAGGCCTGTGTGCACAGTATAATGAATCAGAGCAGTGTAGTGTTGATACTTTTGCTGAAACTGAGCCATCATTCTAACCTTTCTAAGGGATAATCGTTTGCTATGCTGTTTGTATCACATACAATCTGCATCTAGACTAGGTAGAGAGAGCCTCGCAGGAGCAGGAAGAGTGATAGAATCCAGTCTGTAGACAGGGATTAGGCCTGTGCAGTCCGTTAGCAAATATATAGCTGCAGCTTCTTTGTGGGGGTTTAAAAAAATTGAATATATTTTGATCTGTCAAGTATTACGTGCTTTGAGGTCCTTTTTTGTGTTATATAACACACCCAAAACATTTTCCTGGGCAATATTTCTCAGCCATACCCTATTCAGTAGTGTGGAGTGTGTTTCTGTGATCTCTAAAACTGAGAAAAAGCTTATAAAAAGCACTATCGCTTTAGGAATGTCCTTGGTTTATTAAATGCGGCATTAACCAACATGAAGCACAAAGTAAACAAAACAAAACACTGGGCAAAACAAAACACAAAGGTAATACTAAGCACAGTCCTTGCATTAGCGGGCATCAGCCCGCTCAGGGTTAGAAGGACCAATGGTTCAGGTATTAGCAAACACTTCTCTGGCGTGTTCCCCTCCAGACACTGAACAAATGCTGCCTCTGGACGCCAGCTACTCAAGCCCCAGACCACACCCTAGGGTGGAGATAAGGTGGACAACCTCCCACCTGCTCTGTGGATGGCCACGTAAAACCCAGCTCATTATACAAATTAGCTGTTAACCCCTCACAGCACTTAGTGTGCTTGAGGAAAATCTCTGGGTTTTATATCACTGACACCATTAAGTGCAGTGAAACATATCTCCCCTCCAGCACTTTACTAGTGACTTTGTCACAGCTTCCATTTCTCAGCATTACAGTGTTACGTGGTCTGTGAACATTTCTGTGATCTCTAAAACTGATAAAAAGCGTTTAAAATTTTTGTAGACTTCCATTCGTTAACCCTACAGTGTTATGTGGTGTGTGAACATTTCTGTGATCTCTAAAACTGATAAAAAGCTTTTAAAAAATGTGTAGGCTTCCATTTCTCAGCCCTACAGTGTTACTGGTCTGTGAACATTTCTGTGATCTCTAAAACTGAAAAAAAACATTGAAATATTTTTCTGGATTGAATTTCATTGTCATCCCATAAACGTTTGCGCTCTGTTACATTATGGTGGAGCAAACGCTCAATAACCGGTATTGCTGCAGATGACCAATTTTTTTTCTTTTAAAAATAAACTTGGTTTCAAAACATCTAGCAATTACAAAATGTGTAAGGCGTGCGTTAAGGAATGGGGAAGTGGAAGTGTTGATGATGGTGCACGCCTATTCACTACACATAGGTTCCTGTCCCACGTTGCAGGGAGGCACGGTACACCAATTCTGAAGCCAGAGCAGTGTGGATAGCAGATAATGCTTCCAGGAGGTTTGGCAGCAACACACAGTCTTCCACAAGGTCCAATCTGAATCACTTTATCCTCACCCTGATCCTCATTCCTCCCACCACGTTGAGTCCCAGGACACTAGTGATCCCACACTAGGACACGCCAAGGAGCTCTTTTACCACATTTCTTGATTGCAGCCTCTCAACCTGCATGCTCCAAGAGGGGCAGGAGGACATGCTGTTTAGTGATGCACAAAACTTAGAGCAGCCAAGACCACAAGAATGTAACTGTGGGGAATGGCAAAGTTGGGATAAGGAAGAGGAAGATGAGACGCAGTTGTTGCTAAGTCTTGTGTTAAGTCACGAAGTCAGGAGGACCAGGATGCGGTGATGGAAGACAAGGAGGAGGATGACGAAGTCATCGACCCAACCAGGGAAGATGGCATGCAGAGCGAAGCCAGCAGCGCTGAGGGGGAGAGATCGACAGCACCGAAACAGACAGGAATAGGCAGTGAGTTGACCATAGGGAGAAGGTGGGCAACTATCCGCAGAGCACCGATACTCCTGAATTTCTCTGTTAAAGAGTTAGGTGTTCCTCAGTCTGGGACTTTTTTAAAGAGAGTTCGGAGACAAAAAAGTGGACACTTACAAACTGTGCCATGCCATGATCATCAGGAGCCTGACTGCTAACAACCTAACCACCACCAGCATGATCAAGCACATGTCATCTTAGCACCCAACTTGGTGGGATGAATGCCTGGGTCTACGATTGGTGACATGGGCTTCAACTGCCTCTTACACTGACTGTGCTAGGTGCTTCCCAATCCCATCCAAAACACTGGTGCAGATGCCTCCTGTCCTGCACCTATACTTGCACATTCTGACTTACCATCACCAGACACTTCCAAATCCTTCTCCCAGCACAGCATTCAGCTGTCCCTACCCCAGGCCTTAGAACAAAAAAGAAAGTTCCCAGCCACCCACCGACAGGCCCTAATGCTAAATGGGCACATTTCCAGGCTGCTTGCCGTAGAAATGTTGCCATTTAGGCTGGTAGACACAGAGGACTTCTGCTGACTCATGGTGGCAGCCGTCCTTTGGTACTCAGTCCCCAGCTGCCACTTTTTCTTCCGGTGTGGCATTCCCACCTTGTACCAGCACATTGCCAGGAACATCACCAGTGCCCTTATCAACACATTTACTGTCACTGCCCAATTAACAACCGACACATGTACAAGCGCTTGTGGCCAGGGACGCTACATTTCCGATGGCACACTGGGTTAACATTGTGGTGCCTGGGGCCGAGTCACACCATAGCATGGCGCATGTGCTCACGACGCTGAGGAATGCTGGCTCTACTTCTATCAGGGTTTCCTTCACCTCCTACAGCAGTTTCTCCACCCTCTCCTCATACTCCATCTCCGATGTGCTATCTCAGAGCACGTCATCCACATCAGCCGGAAGCTCTTTAGCATAGCCTCAGCGAAGCGGCAACAGGCTCTGCTGAGGCTAATTTATCTAGAAGACAAATCACATACCACAGCAGAGTTACTTAAAGGACTAACAAACCAGACAGACATGTGGTTTTTGCAGCTGAACCTTCAACCAGGCATGGTTATGTGCGATAATGGGCATAACCTGGTGGCGGCTGTGAAGCTTGGCAAGCTCACACACGTACCATGCTTGGCACATGTGCTCAACTTGATAGTTCAGCAGATTATGAAAACATACCCAAATTTAGAGTTTCTCGTCAAGGTATGCCATGTCAGCACCCATTTTCGCAACCAGTACCAGCTCCAACACACCCATAGGTATTCTGGTCAGCCTCCGCACATAACAACTGAAGAGTGGGCATGGATGGCTGACATTTGTGTGGTTCTCCAAGAATTTGAGGACTCCACAAAGATGTTGAACGCTGATGACGCCATAGTCAGCGCAACTATCCCGCTTCTGTGCATATTTAAACAGTCGCTATTCACAATTATTCATGAAGCTTTGCATGCGGAGCAGCTGGGGATGGAGGAAGACACAGCACGGAGATTGTAGTCAGCCCAGCCTCATCTCATCTGCTCAGCGTGGAATGGGTGTCAATGAGGTGGATGGGGAAGAGGAGGAACAGGAGCTGGTGGCTAGAGCAAGAGGCTAGTAGCCACAAAACCTTTGTCCTGTCTCTCCTACGTGGATGGGCTTAGGATGGTTATGAAGAGAGGGAGGAGATAGAGAGTAGTCATCATTGTGGAGACAGGGAAGTGTTGGCTGTATGGAGCTTTGCATATATGGCTGACTTTATGTACCGCTGTCTTTCCCGTGACCCTCGCGTTACATTGATCTAGGCTAAAAAAAAAAAAAAAAGAAAAGAGTACTGGTTTGTTCACTCTGCTAGACCCACGCTACAAGAAGAACGTTGCATCTCTTCTTTCTGAGGTGGAAAGGTCTTCTAAAATGATGATATACCAGAAGGTCATTGTGGAAAATATGTTGAAAAAATTCAAATCACACAATGCTAGCGGCAGGGGGCAAGCTTCCTTGTTCCTTGTCCAACCAGGGAGACACAGGGGTACACTGTTGAAGGCGTGGGCCAATTTCATGACACCAGCCCAGCGCCTGACATGTGGGTATTTTTGACAAGGAGGGAAAAGTTTTTAAAGATGGTCAAGCAATACCTGGCTGACCAAACCAGTGTTTTCCCTGATTCCTCTTCGACTTTCAACTATTGGGTCTCAAACCTGGACCCCTGGCATGAGCTGTCCCTCTATGCCTTATTGGTGTTGTGCTGTTCTGCTGCTAGCGTCTTGTCTGAGCGCGTTTTTAGTGCCGCTTGGGGAGGTCATAACAGACAGGCGCTTTCAATTCACAACAGAGAATGCAGGCAGGCTGACTCATAAAAATGAACAGAACCTGGATTAGCCCACCCTTTTCCACACCACCAGATGACAGCAGCACACAATGTGTTTGTAATATTCAATATTATAATGAGGCCTGACAGTTGTCTTTCAGGGGTCTATGGACGACCATCCACATATTTGTCTAGCTTTGCACTTTGTGCAAGGCCTCTATGACTGTAAAAGTACATCAACTACAATTTCAAAATATTTTCGTTCAAATTTTTGAGGTGATTCAATGACTCATCCATACAATTTAACAGTTATTGTTGCATTACAGTGGTATGAAAAACTTAACTAAATCGTAGAAAAATATTTCAGGATTAAATTACTCATCCATTCAGTATTATGTGCTTTCTGTCACATTTTCATGGTCTATAACAGTACAAAACAAGTGTTTGAAAATCTTGCTTGTTTGTTCACATTTCTTACCCATAAACTATTTTGTGTTCTGGGGCATGTTTTGTGATATAGAGGACTTAAAAAAAAAAAGTTAAAAAATGTTGCTGGGTTACAATTCTCAGACATAGTATTATGTGTTCTTGGCTACATTTTGTTGTTCTATAACCCTCAAAAAGCTTGTTCAAAATTTATCAATATTATATTGCTCACCTATAGGGTACTACATCTTATTGGGTACATTTCATTGCTATATAAGCCTCAAAAAAGTGTTCAAAATGTATTGGTATTATAATGGTCACCCATAGGGTATTATATCTTCTTGGGTACATTTCATTGATATGCTCATCCAAAGACTATTCTTTGGTCTGGAGTCCATTTCATTGTTACAAAATCCTCAAAAAATGTATTCAAAAATGTATCCGTAATATTCTGCTCACCCATAGGGTATTACATCTTTTCAGGTACATTTAGTTGGTAAATAACCCTCCAAAGACTTGTTCAAATATTCATCAGTATTATATTACCCACCCAAAGAGTCATTTGGATGTTTTGGGATGTCATTATGATTTAAAAAGAAAAAACACAGTTTGACAATAAATGGCTTCACCCAACCACTAATCTTGAGTGGAGAAAAAGTTTTGGTGTTATCATTCATATTCTCTGAAAAAAGGCCAAGAAATTCTGTTGGGGTATATAAACTTTTGAGCACAACTGTACTGTATATAACCCTCAAAAGTGCATAGCCTTTATGAGCCTAGGAGTACCAAATACATGACAATTTGAACAAAATGTGTATGAGGGTATGAGGCCCTCTTTTACAGCTCTGGAAAAAATTAAGAGACCACTGGAAAATGTTCAGTTTGTCTGATTTTTCTCTTTCTAGGTATATTTTTGAGTAAAGTCTAAATTTTTCATTTATTCTAAAAACTACTGACATGTCTCCAAATTTCCAAGCAATAATTTTTGTATTTTTTTTCTGACAAAGAAAAATGGTCAAAAAAACAAACAAACAGTGCTTTCAGACCTCAAATAATGCAAAGAAAACAAGTTCATAATCATTTAGAAACAACAATACTAATGTTTTAAAGGGAACCTGTCACCCCGAAAATCACGGGTGAGGTAAGCCCACCGGCATCAGGGGCTTATCTACAGCATTCTGTAATGCTGTAGATAAACCCCCGATGTTACCTGAAAGAGGAGAAAAAGACGTTCGATTATACTCACCCAGGGGCGGTCCCGCTGCTGGTCCGGTCGGATGGGTGTCTCAGGTCCGCTCCGGCGCCTCCCATCTTCATTCCAAGACGTCCTCTTCTGATCTTCAACCACGGCTCCGGCGCAGGCGTACTTTGTCTGAGGGCAGAGCAAAGTACTGCAGTGCGCAGGCGCCGGGCCTCTCTGACCTTTTCAGGCGCCTGCGCACTGCAGTACTTTCTTCTGCCCTCAATAGGGCAGACAAAGTACGCCTGCGCCGGAGCCGTGGCTGAAGATCAGAAGAGGACGTCTTGGAATGAAGGTGGGAGGCGCCGGAGCGGACCTGAGACACCCATCCGACCGGACCAGCAGCGGGACCGCCCCTGGGTGAGTATAATCTAACGTCTTTTTCTCCTCTTTCAGGTAACATCGGGGGCTTACAGAATGCTGTAGATTAGCCCCTGATGCCGGTGGGCTTAGCTCACCCGCGATTTTCGGGGTGACAGGTTCCCTTTAACTCTGGACGAGTTCAGAAATCAATATTGTGTGGAATAACCATGATTTTTAATCACAGCTTTCATGCGTCTTGGCATGCTTTCCACCAGTCTTTCACACTGCTTCTGGCACAAAAATTTAAGCAGTTCTTCTGTTTGATGGCTTGTGACTGTCCATCATCCTCTTGCTTACATTCCAGATGATATCAATGGGGTTCAGGTCTGGAGGTTGGGCTGCCCATGACACGGTTTTAATGTGGTGGTTTCTTAATTTTTGCCAGGTCTGTATGTCTAATACAGGGTGTATGAGAGTCCCTTATTTTTGGCAGTTCTTGCTTTCTTCATAAGTTACAGTACACCGAAATTCCCTTTTTTTTTAATTAAATTAATTTTGGTTTACCTAAATTTTATATATTTTTTAATCTTTATTTTAAAAAAGTTTGCCTTATATACAAGCCCTTATATGGGAAAAATTATTTTTAATTTTTTTTTTCTTGTAAAATGCAATTTCTCGTCTTTTTGGAATGTCTGGCACCACTGTTCTCAACTGAGATCTGAGATTCACAGATTCTTCCATAGGTCTTCCCCGGGTCTTCCCCATGCTGTTCTCCTTCCATTCAGCACTATTCCCATCCATTTGTAAATTTTCACTGCCCCCCCAGACCTCTTTGTAGGGTCTGACGGAAAAAAGCTTGGCTTTTTCATTGACTCTTATTATACTCGTTATTCGAGTATTTTTGGAGAGATCTGTAGGATGGTAGTAGGACGGATCTCTCTCTCCATTCTGAGTCTTAGGCCGGGATCACACATGCGAGAAACACGTCCGTGTCTCGCATGTGAAATCCAAGCTCTGGCGCCGGCACTCCAGAGCGGAGTGTGGGGCCGCATAGCAACACATGGAGCCGCACGCTCCGCTCTGGAGTGCCGGCGCCAGAGCTTGGATTTCACATGCGAGACACGGACGTGTTTCTCGCATGTGTGATCCCGGCCTTACACATGGCCCATGGCGATGGTTTTCATTTAAACCTGCAGTAAGTTTGGGTGTATCAGTTTTTGTGTCTGAATTTCACATGCAGAAGAGCTGAAGGTGCTGTGGTTGTACGCATAGCTGTGTGAAGCTAACACAGGTTAAAGCCAGTGAAATGGATGAACATGGCAGCACCCGTGAACCTTACTGGGGTGAAAGTGACAGCAGCACTGGACTTTATTTACATATTCCCTTCTGTGATCCAGAGGTGAGCGATTTCATGTGTGCAGTATTTGGACAATAAAGGAGGTTTGATTTAATTTGCCTGGGTCACTGTCTTACTAAATTCAATGGAGGAAACACCACTGCCTTACATTACACAAACGTTCCATTAGTAGCGAATACAGAAAACTCACTTTAATTGAAGTTTCTCTTAGAAATAAAGAGAATTGTCATAATTAACTACTGTTGTATTTAGAATTTTTTTTTTTTTTTTAATTCTGATCAGCAAACACGCAGATCTAACTGAAAATACAGCATACACATAAGCAGGGATAGAAGTAATAGGACAAACATTTTTCAGACAAATACATAATAGTTTCTCTCCTGTATTGGCATGCAAGCTCTTTTACTATACAAGCTATTGTTTGACAAGCATCAATGTATGACAAGAAATCACGTTCTCCCACTGCCTTTGGGTTCATAGTCATTAGTAGCTGTCATGCTCCTGAGACATGTGTTCACTACTTGGAAAACCACTTTCAGATAAATCAACTGTTTACTAGGCCCCTTGAAAAAAGGTCTGATCATTTACACATTTTCAGATCATCTATGTTGGATCAGCTGCATGAACTACTGGGGACTGCGCTACAGAGGAGAGAATCAGCGAACAGGATACACCAGATCAAATTCAGGCAAAACTATAACCTACAAAGATATTTTTTGTGCGCACGAATACATTAGAAGTCCGTCATTTAAACATAGAGTAAGGAAATCTGGAAATGTACAAGGGTTTATAAGATGAGCCGGTCTTCTCCTCCTTCTTGAATAATGCGCTCAGTTGAAGACTGGTTTTGCGATTTCAGAAAACACATTTTCTTGCATTCCATCAGCTGTTCAAAATCTTTCCACATTTTCACTTGTTTCATGTTAGGTCCATGGCTTTCTCGTATAGATTTTTGCTTTTCTCTTAATTTCTGTAAAACAAAAAAAAAAAAAAAAGACAAAAACAAACAAAATAAAACAACTTGTAAAATTGAATTTTCCAGGATATATTTTTCCTTGCTTTGCCAATATTAGCAGTGTAAGGCTGGCGTCACACTAGAGTTTTACGGACGTATGAGAGGCGCAAAAACTACGCATTGCACACGGACCAATGATTCTCTATGAAGAGAGAAAAAGAAAAAAAAAAGGCCCACATTTTCTGACACCGAAAACGTCTCAATTTTTAATGATCTGGGACTGGTGAGGGCTTACTACTGGCGCATTGATGTTTTTTTATGCCATTTTGGGGTAGATACGATGTTTTGATCGTCTTCTCGCGCGCAAAAAAAAAGGAATTCTGGCATTTTGATATTTTTTCTCGTGATGTCTTTTACCGATTGGATTGTTTTTATATTTTGAGCTGGAGTTTCTGAGCAGGGTGATACTAAATACGTGGTTTTTATTTTTATTTTATTTGGAGCGTTTATATTTTTTAAAACTTATTTTTTCTACTTTTTACCTGCTTCAATAGCCTCCATAGGAGACTTGAAGCTGGAATCTTCTGATCGCTTGTGCTACACATAGCAGGACTTCAACTCTGCTATGTGTAGCAGAAATGCTCATCTGCTATGAACACTGGCCACTGGGCGACATAGCAGAGCAGCAATGACTACAGGGGTATCCTGCAGACCCCGAGTAGTCATACCAACCCATTGGAGCAGGGGTGGGATTCAAATTTTTAACAACAGGTTCTGTGTTTGTGTGTAGGAAAACCACACCCATTTTTAAGCCACACCCATTTACACACACCTTTTCCTCAAACATATACAAGTAGGGGCGCAGTCGAACCATACCTCCCAACTTTTGAAAAAGGGAAAGAGAGATAAAGTTAGCGGAGCGCGCAGGCAAATTTTAGGCCACACCTCTGACCACACCCATTTCACTAGTCACACCCATATCCACATCCCAATCACACCCATTTAGCACTGCTGATCACACTATTGCATAAACAATAATTAGAAAAAAAATGGCCCCACATGATGCTTAATACTGTATAATGGCCTACATGATGCTCAAAACTGTATAATGGCCCCACATGATGCTCCATACTGTATAACGGCCTACATGATGCTCAATACTGTATAATGGCCCCACATGATGCTCAATACTGTATAATGGCCACACATGATACTACATACTGTATAATGGCCACACATGATGCTCCATACTGTATAACGGCCTACATGATGCTCCATACTGTATAATGGCCCCACATGATGCTCAATACTGTATAATGGCCACACATGACACTCCATACATACTGTTTAATGGCCACACGATACTACATACTGTATAATGGCCCACATGCTACATACAGTATAATGGCCACACATAATGCTCCATACTGTATAATGGCCACACATGATGCTCCATACTGTATAATGGCCCCACATGATGCTCAATACTGTATAATGGCCTACATGATGCTCAATACTGTATAATGGCCCCACATGATGCTTAATACTGTATAATGGCCACACATGACACACCATACATACTGTATAATGGCCGCACGATACTACATACTGTATAAAGGCTGTTGTGACTTCTGTTTTTGGGCTCCCTCTGGTGGTTACTGATGGTACTGGGTGATTTGTGTTCTGCTGTCTCTGGTGTCCACCTGTTCTATTAGGATTTGGGAGTTTCCTATTTAACCGGGCTTTCTGGTCATTTCCCCGCCGGCTATCAAGGTTATCAGAGTGTTTTGTTACCTCAGCTTCTGGCTTCAGTAATCTTCAGGACAAGCTAAGTTTTTGATTTTCTTGTTCCACGTTTTGCTTTATTTTTGTCTTGTCCAGCTTGCATATAATTGTTTCTTTGCTGCTGGTTGCTCTAGTGGGCTGTAATTGCTCCTCATGTTCCATGAGTTGGAACATGAGTTCAAGTAATTGCAGGATGGTTTTTTGAAGGGTTTTTTGCTGACCGCGCAGTTTACTTTTGTATCCTCTGCTATCTAGTTTTAGCGGGCCTCATTTTGCTGAATCTGTTTTCATACTGTGTATGTGCCTTCCTCTCATTTCACCGTCATTATATGTGGGGGGCTGCTATTTCTGTGGGGTATTTCTCTGGAGGCAAGAGAGGTCTGTGTTTCTTCTAATAGGGGAAGTTAGATCTTCGGCTAGTGCGAGACGTCTAGGATCAACGTAGGCACGTTCCCCGGCTATTGTTATTTGTGTGTTCAGGTTTAGGGTCGCGGTCAGCTCAGGTTCCATCACCCTAGAGCTCGTTGGTGCTTGTCCTTTTGTGATTCCCTGCCATTGGAATCATGACAGTATAGCCGGCCAAAATGTTTGGGCTGAAGTAGGAGGAAAAGTAGTCTGAGGAAGTTTTTTTTTTTTTTTCTCTCTCCTCTGAGGTTGCTGCCTAGCCTTAATTGCAGCCTGGCTGATTGTTTTTTTTTTTTTCCTCCTCTTAATCCTTGAATGGCTCTGACCTTAGCTGTTTATCATGGACGTCCAGAGTTTAGCTTCCAGCTTGAATAATCTTGCTGCTAAGGTTCAAAATATACAAGATTTTGTTGTACATGCTCCTATGTCTGAACCTAGAATTCCTATTCCAGAGTTCTTTGCTGGAGATAGATCTAGTTTTCTGAATTTTAGGAACAATTGCAAGCTGTTCCTTTCTTTGAAATCTCGCTCTTCTGGAGACCCTGCTCAGCAGGTTAAGATTATTATATCTTTCCTGCGGGGTGACCCTCAAAATTGGGCATTTGCATTGGCACCAGGGGATCCTGCGTTGCTTAATGTGGATGCGTTTTTTCTGGCATTGGGTTTGCTCTATGAGGAACCTAACCAGGAGATTCAGGCTGAAAAAGCTTTATTAGCTCTCTCTCAGGGGCAAGATGAAGCAGAAATATATTGTCAAAAATTTCGGAAATGATCAGTGCTTACTCAGTGGAATGAGTGCGCCCTGGCTGCAAAGTTCAGAGATGGCCTTTCTGAGGCCATTAAAGATGTTATGGTGGGGTTCCCTGCGCCTACGGGTCTGAATGAGTCTATGACTATGGCTATTCAGATTGATCGGCGTTTACGGGAGCGCAAACCTGTGCACCATTTGGCGGTGTCTTCTGAACAGGCACTTGAGACAATGCAATGTGATAGAGTTCAGTCTAGAAGTGAACGGCAAAACTATAGGCGGAAAAATGGGTTGTGCTTTTATTGTGGTGATTCAGCTCATGTTATATCAGCATGCTCTAAACGCACAAAAAAGGTTGATAAGTCTGTTGCCATTAGTACGTTACAGTCTAAGTTCATTCTGTCTGTGACTCTGATTTGCTCATTATCATCCATTTCCGTCGATGCCTATGTGGATTCAGGCGCTGCCCTGAGTCTTATGGATTGGTCATTTGCCAAGCGATGTGGGTTTAGTCTTGAGCCTCTGGAAGTCCCTATTCCTTTGAAGGGAATTGACTCTACACCTTTAGCTATGAATAAACCTCAGTACTGGACACAGGTGACCATGCGTATGACTCCCGTTCATCAGGTGATTCGCTTCCTGGTATTGTATAATTTACATGATGTTCTAGTACTTGGTCTGCCATGGTTACAAACTCATAATCCAGTCCTTGACTG
The DNA here is from genome assembly GCF_032444005.1 of Ranitomeya imitator. Taxonomy (NCBI): domain Eukaryota; kingdom Metazoa; phylum Chordata; class Amphibia; order Anura; family Dendrobatidae; genus Ranitomeya; species Ranitomeya imitator. The sequence goes on from NC_091282.1 coordinate 248,197,000, forward strand.
GAAAACAATGTCTGTGTTAAGCTGGGGATGTCAGGGGGTTCATGATGATGCACCTCCGATTTCTATCGCTTCATCTACTCCTTCTGAGGTTCCTGTATTTTTGTCTGATTATCGGGATGTTTTTGAGGAGCCTAAGCTCAGTTCGCTTCCTCCTCACAGGGATTGCGATTGTGCTATAGATTTAATTCCTGGTAGTAAATTTCCTAAAGGTCGTTTGTTCAATCTGTCAGTACCAGAGCATACTGCTATGCGGGATTATGTTAAGGAGTCCTTGGAAAAGGGACATATCCGTCCATCTTCGTCCCCTTTGGGAGCAGGTTTTTTTTTCGTGGCCAAAAAAGATGGGTCCTTGAGGCCTTGTATAGATTATCGTCTTTTGAATAAGATTACCGTAAAATATCAGTATCCTTTGCCTTTGTTGACTGATTTGTTTGCTCGCATTAAGGGGGCTAAATGGTTCACTAAGATTGATCTCCGGGGTGCGTATAATCTTATACGAATAAAGCAAGGTGATGAGTGGAAAACCGCATTTAATACGCCTGAGGGCCATTTTGAGTATTTGGTAATGCCTTTCGGACTTTCTAATGCTCCTTCAGTCTTCCAGTCCTTTATGCACGATATTTTCCGTGAATATCTGGATAAATTTATGATTGTGTATTTGGATGATATTTTGGTTTTTTCTGATGACTGGGAGTCTCATGTTCAGCAGGTCAGGAAGGTGTTTCAGGTCCTGCGGGCTAATTCCTTGTTTGTAAAGGGCTCAAAGTGTCTCTTTGGAGTCCAGAAGATTTCTTTCTTGGGGTATATTTTTTCCCCTTCTACTATTGAGATGGATCCCGTCAAGGTTCGGGCTATTTGTGACTGGACGCAGCCTGCATCTCTTAAGAGTCTGCAGAAGTTCTTGGGCTTTGCTAATTTCTATCGTCGTTTTATAACTAATTTTTCTAGTGTTGTTAAGCCTTTGATGGATTTGACTAAGAAGGGTGCTGATGTTGCTGATTGGTCTCCTGCGGCTGTGGAGGCCTTTCAGGAACTTAAACGCCGGTTTTCTTCTGCTCCTGTGTTGCGTCAGCCAGATGTTTCGCTTCCTTTCCAAGTTGAGGTTGATGCTTCCGAGATTGGAGCGGGGGCGGTTTTGTCACAGAGAAGCTCCGATTGCTCGGTGATGAAGCCATGTGCGTTCTTTTCTAGAAAATTTTCGCCCGCTGAGCGGAATTATGATGTGGGTAATCGGGAACTTTTGGCCATGAAGTGGGCATTTGAGGAGTGGCGTCATTGGCTGGAGGGTGCTAGACATCGTGTGGTGGTCTTGACTGATCACAAAAATCTGATTTACCTTGAGTCTGCCAGGCGTCTGAATCCTAGACAGGCTCGTTGGTCACTGTTTTTCTCTCGTTTCAATTTTGTGGTTTCATACCTGCCAGGTTCAAAGAATGTGAAGGCGGATGCTCTTTCTAGGAGTTTTGTGCCTGACTCCCCTGGAAATTCTGAGCCCACTGGTATCCTTAGGGATGGGGTGATTTTGTCGGCCGTCTTCCCAGACTTGCGACGTGCTTTGCAGGAGTTTCAGGCGGGTAAACCTGATCGTTGTCCGCCTGAGAGACTGTTTGTTCTGGATAGTTGGACCAGTAGAGTCATCTCCGAGGTCCATTCTTCTGCGTTGGCAGGTCATCCTGGAATATTTGGTACTAGAGACTTGGTGGCCAGGTCTTTTTGGTGGCCTTCCTTGTCGAGGGATGTGCGTTCTTTTGTGCAGTCTTGTGAGGTTTGTGCTCGGGCTAAGCCTTGCTGTTCTCGAGCCAGTGGATTGTTGTCACCTTTGCCTATCCCGAAGAGGCCTTGGACGCACATTTCCATGGACTTTATTTCGGATCTCCCTGTCTCTCAAAAAATGTCCGTCATCTGGGTTGTGTGTGACCGCTTTTCTAAAATGGTTCATCTTGTACCCTTGCCTAAGTTGCCTTCCTCCTCTGAGTTGGTCCCTCTGTTTTTTCAGAACGTGGTTCGTTTGCATGGGATTCCGGAGAACATCGTTTCTGACAGGGGATCCCAGTTTGTGTCTAGATTTTGGCGGACGTTCTGTGCTAAGATGGGCATTGATTTGTCCTTTTCGTCTGCATTCCATCCTCAGACGAATGGCCAAACGGAACGAACTAATCAGACCTTGGAAACTTATTTGAGGTGTTTTGTTTCTGCTGATCAGGATGACTGGGTTACCTTTTTGCCGCTGGCCGAGTTTGCCTTTAATAATCGGGCTAGTTCTGCTACCTTGGTTTCTCCTTTCTTTTGTAATTCGGGGTTTCATCCTCGTTTTTCCTCTGGTCAGGTGGAGCCTTCTGATTGTCCTGGAGTGGACATGGTGGTGGATGGGTTGCATCGGATTTGGAGTCATGTGGTGGACAATTTGAAGTTGTCCCAGGAGAAGGCTCAGCAGTTTGCTAATCGCCGTCGCCGCGTGGGTCCTCGACTTCGTGTGGGGGACTTGGTGTGGTTGTCTTCTCGTTTTGTTCCTATGAAGGTCTCTTCTCCTAAGTTCAAGCCTCGGTTCATCGGTCCTTATAGGATCTTGAAAATTCTTAACCCTGTGTCGTTTCGATCTCCCGGCATCGTTTGCTATTCATAATGTGTTCCATCGGTCGTTGTTGCGGAGGTATGAGGTACCTGTTGTTCCTTCGCTTGAGCCTCCTGCTCCGGTGCTGGTGGAGGGAGAATTGGAGTATGTTGTGGAGAAGATCTTGGATTCTCGTGTTTCCAGACGGAAACTCCAATATTTGGTCAAGTGGAAGGGTTATGGTCAGGAGGATAATTCTTGGGTGGTTGCCTCTGATGTTCATGCTGATGATTTGGTCCGCGCTTTTCATAGGGCTCATCCTGGTCGCCCTGGTGGTTCTCGAGAGGGTTCGGTGACCCCTCCTCAAGGGGGGGGGTACTGTTGTGAGTTTTGTTTTTGGGCTCCCTCTGGTGGTTACTGATGGTACTGGGTGATTTGTGTTCTGCTGTCTCTGGTGTCCACCTGTTCTATTAGGATTTGGGAGTTTCCTATTTTAGGTTACGTTCACATTAGCGTTGCGCCGCTGTTGCGTCGGCGACGCAGCGGCGACGCGCCCCTATGTTTAACATAGGGGACGCGTGCGTTTTTTGGGTGGCGTTTTTCGCCACGTGCGTCGTTTCCGACGCTAGCGTCGGACGCAAGAAAATGCAACAAGTTGCATTTTCTGTGCGTCCGATTTTTGTAAAAAACGACGCACGCGTCGCAAAACGCGCGCGTTTTTGCGCGCGTTTGCGCGCGTTTTAACATGCGTCGCGCGTTGCGTCGCCGACGCAGGGCGGCGCAACGCTAATGTGAACGTAGCCTAACCGGGCTTTCTGGTCATTTCCCCGCCGGCTATCAAGGTTATCAGAGTGTTTTGTTACCTCAGCTTCTGGCTTCAGTAATCTTCAGGACAAGCTAAGTTTTTGATTTTCTTGTTCCACGTTTTGCTTTATTTTTGTCTTGTCCAGCTTGCATATAATTGTTTCTTTGCTGCTGGTTGCTCTAGTGGGCTGTAATTGCTCCTCATGTTCCATGAGTTGGAACATGAGTTCAAGTAATTGCAGGATGGTTTTTTGAAGGGTTTTTTGCTGACCGCGCAGTTTACTTTTGTATCCTCTGCTATCTAGTTTTAGCGGGCCTCATTTTGCTGAATCTGTTTTCATACTGTGTATGTGCCTTCCTCTCATTTCACCGTCATTATATGTGGGGGGCTGCTATTTCTGTGGGGTATTTCTCTGGAGGCAAGAGAGGTCTGTGTTTCTTCTAATAGGGGAAGTTAGATCTTCGGCTGGTGCGAGACGTCTAGGATCAACGTAGGCACGTTCCCCGGCTATTGTTATTTGTGTGTTCAGGTTTAGGGTCGCGGTCAGCTCAGGTTCCATCACCCTAGAGCTCGTTGGTGCTTGTCCTTTTGTGATTCCCTGCCATTGGAATCATGACAAAAGGCCCACATGATGCTACATACAGTATAATGGCCACACATGATGCTCCATACTGTATAATGGCCCCACATGATGCTCCATACTGTATAACGGCCTACATGATGCTCAATACTGTATAATGGCCCCACATGATGCTCAATACTGTATAATGGCCACACATGATACTGCATACTGTATAATGGCCACACATGATGCTCCATACTGTATAACGGCCTACATGATGCTCAATACTGTATAATGGCCCCACATGATGCTCAATACTGTATAATGGCCACACATGATACTACATACTGTATAATGACCACACATGATGCTCCATACTGTATAATGGCCACACATGATGCTCCATACTGTATAATGGCCACACATGATGCTCCATACTGTATATTGGCCACACATGATGTTCCATACTGTATAATGGCCCCACATGATGCTCCATACTGTATAATGGCCACACATGATACTACATACTGTATAATGGCCACACATGATGCTCAATACTGTATAATGGCCACACATGATGCTCAATACTGTATAATGGTCCCACATGATGCTTCATACTGTATAATGGCCACACACGATGCTGGGTACACTATAATGGCCACACATGATATTGCGTACAGTATAATGGCCACACATAGTTACTCCTACACACGCGGCTCTGTTCCGTATACCTTGCACACACGGCTCTGCTCCGTACACCTCGTACATACGGCTCCACTCCGTACCCACCCGACTCCGCTCCATACACCTCGTACACACCCGGCTACGCTCCATACACCTCGTACACACCCGGCTACGCTCCGTACACCTTGCGCACATGGCTCTACTCCGTACACCTCGTACACACGGCTCCACTCCGTACACCTCAAACACACCCGACTCTGCTCCGTGCACCTTATACACACTCGGCTCTGCTCCGTACACCTCATACACACACAACTCCGCTCCGTACACCTCATACACACCCTGCTCTGCACACCCCATACACACACGGCTCCACTCTGTGCGCACACGGCTCCACTCCGTACACCTCATACACACACGGCTCCAATCTGTACACCTTGTACACCCACGGCTCCGCTCCATACACCTTGCACACACTCGGCTCCGCTCTGTACACCTTATACACACCCGCCTACGTTCTGTGCACCTCATACACATACGGCTCTGCTACATCCACACTCTAAACCCCTCCTGACCCCACACATAAGCTTACCCTCATCACCATGACAGCATGGCAGAGTCCTGCAATACACGGAGTACCTTGATCATGTGACTCCTGACTCCTCCCCTCTTGTGACCTCATCACAGGTCCTGTGCACAGAGCAGCGGCAGCCATGTATGTGGTGTGTGGCTCTCTGCGAGTGGAGGGATGCAGCTCTGCAGTGCGGGACCCTCGCAAAATCGGGATGGTTGGGAGGCGTGGTACAGAATCATGGCTCTGAACCTCCCCAGTTCAGGGAACTGGCTGCATTTTTAACAAGCGGTTCCATCAAACTGGGGAGAACTGGCCGAATCCCACCCCTGCATTGGAGCTCCACGATCATGTGACAGGAGCGCCGAGGGGCAGGTCTTATGGCTAGCTTCCGGCATGGCCATATGAACCCCTTTACACCCGAGGGTAGTTTGCACGTTAATGACAGGCCAATATTTACAATTCTGACCACTGTCCCTTCAACGGATCCCAGTGATTCTGAGATAGTTTTTTCATGACATATTGTACTTCATGATAGTGGTAACATTTCTACGGTATGACTTGCATTTATTTGTAGGAAAAAAAGGGAATATGGTGAAAAATTTGTGAGATATGTCACACAAATTAGTTAATAAACAACATTTCCCACATGTCTACTTTAAATCAGCACAATTTTGTAACCAACATTTTTTTTTTGTTAGGAAGTTATACGGGTTAAAAGTTGAACAACGATTTTTCATTTTTTCCAACAAAATTTACAAAATTATTTTTTTAGTGACCACATCACATTTGAAGTCACTTTGAGGGGTCTATATGAAAGAAGATATCCAAAAGTGACACCATTCTAAAAATTGCACCCCTCAAGCTGCTCAAAACCGCATTCAAAAAGTTTATTAACCCTTCAGGGGCTTCACAGGAATTAAAAAAACAAACAACATTTAACTTTTTTTTTCACAAAAAATTAGATCCAATTTTTTTTTACTTTGACAAAGGTAACAGGAAAAAATGGACCCCAAAATGTGTGTAATTTCTCTTGAGCTTGCCGATACCCCATATGAGAGAAATCCACTGTTTGGGCGCACAGCAGAAGGAGTGCCATTTGACTTTTTGAATGCAAAATTTGCTGGAACAATTGGGGGACACAATGTCACGTTTGGAGAGCCTCTGATGTGCCTAAACAGTGAAAATACCCCACAAGTGACACCATTTTGGAAACTAGACCTCTCAGGGAACTGATCTAGATGTGTGGTGAGCACATTCAACCCTCAGATGCTTCACAAAAGTTTATAATGTTGAGCCGTAAAAATATAAAGAAATCAAATTTTCCCAACAAATATGTTTTCAGCACAAAACATTGCATTTTATATGGGTAACAGGGGAAATTGCACAGTACAATTTGTTGTGCAATTTCTCCTGATTATGCAGATACCCAATATGAGGGAGAAAACTACTGTTTGGACGCACGGCAGGGCTCTTAAGGGAAGGAGCGTCATTTGACGTTTTGAATTTAAAATTTCCTGGAAACATTAGCGGATTTCATATTCCATTTGGAGCCCCTGATGTGCCTAAACAATAATAATAATAATAATTTTATTTATATAGCGCCAACATATTCCGCAGCGCTTTAAACAATGGAAATCCCCAACAAGTGACCCCATTTTGGAAAAGAGACCCCTCAAGGAATGTATTTAGATGCATTGTAAGCACCTTGAACCCCCAGGTGCTTCACAGAAGTTTATATCGTTGAGCCGTGAAAATAATAAAATCATATTTTCCTCACAAAATGTTGTTTTAGCCCTAAGTTTTTATTTTTTCTAAGAGCTATAGAGATTTTTTTTTTACAGCAAACTGAGGTCCATTTTTTCCTGAGTGCGCCAATACCCTACATGTAATCAGGAAATATTTTTCAGGCACAGTGCAAAGCTCAGAAGGCAAGGAGCATTAGATTTTACTGTTTTGGTTTGCAGGTACCAAGACCCACTGGGAGAGCCCATGAGGTGCCAGAACAGCAGTACTCCCCCACCATAAGTGACCCTGTCACGATATGGTATGAAATATCATAAGTAGCTGGAGCCTTGCCCTTCAGCAGTTTGACTTCACCATTGAACACAAAACGGGCAAAGAGCATGGGAATGCAGATGGACTGTCCCGCCAGGGTGAACCTACTGAGGTGCTCATGGAGGCATACCGTGGGGTTCTACCTCCCTAGCGCACACCAAAAGGGGGAGGTGTCACGATATGGTATGAAATATCATAAGTAGTTCTCTTGCTAGCCTGCGTGGGCTAAGCCCTCCTTCTTGGAGTGATACTGCAACAGTTTGTAGCTTCAAATTCCTGGCTTTCCTTCTCAGAGAGTGTGGGGGTTTTAGGAGAGCCAAGGTATTTACGACGGCATTTCCTGCCGTGTAAGCTCTTGTCCAGCTATAAGTGAACTAGAAACTTCCAGAAATCCATGGAAGTTCTTTGTTTAGTTTTTCTAAGATATTAGGCCGACCATTTACGTTACGAGCACGAAAATATATATTGTTAGAGTCCATCGGAGGATCTATCCATCGCTCGAAACTCGAGCTTCTAACTCCATCTGGTAAAGAAGTAGGGATTGCTCTGTAAATATGTATCCCAGATAGGACATATTTGATCTCATTAGAATGCTCACGTTAATCCGAGATGAATGATGGGTTTGTTATGACTATGACATGTTTTGTAGAGAAGTTATAGCAAGTAGATAAATTTAAGATTGAAGTACTCAGAATGTAGAGAGAGGAGGGTCTGGATAAGCCAGCCTTTCTGTGATGTCACAGCCTTAAGGTTTTAAGTTTGTGGCAGGCTTCCCCAGCTCAGTCTTCTGCTTGATTTCTTGTCTCCTCCTGAAGCCAGCAGCACGTCCAATGAACTGGGACGTATGGTTGCCTGCCATGCTTTGAACATGTGAGTGTTACCTTTTCTCATTTAATCCCTGTTTATTTCATAATTACCCTTGTACATATTTGCAATTGTCTCATTTGTAACATCTTTATAAAATATTTTTGATAAAGCACTGCCTAATTTTTATGGGATATAATAATTATATTAGTTCATTCTCCATGCTCTAAACGTACCCTAAGTCTTCTGAAGGGAAATACGCTACTGTTGTGTTGGGTTAGCTTCGGACCCGTTTAATCGAAGCTGGTGGCAGCGATAGTGTGCTGACTTTTGGGATTATGTTGTAGCGACTGCGGCGTTGATAATTATTGTTCCTGCCTGAGTGGGAGTAGTTAATCGCGTCGCTGCAGCGTACCCAATAGCCAGTACATAGCAGGCAGCCTGTCTGGCGACTAATTACCCAGGGTGCAGTACCTAATCTGACCTGAGAGTAAGGGGGGCGCTAGAGAGCTGCAAGTGTTAAGTGGAACTGTAAGCGGGATATACATAAATCCCTGCAGTTCGTGGCATATAGAAAAGCAGTGGGATACCTAAAATAAGCCCCTGCTGTAAACTAAGAGGTCAATAGCCTTGTGTGTGGTTTTTCATCACATCGTGGAGTGGAGGGATAACTAAGATAAGCCCCCCTGCACATGTGATAGCCGTCTGTTGGCCTAAAGTCACCTCGATCCGTGACGTAGGGGTGACGGTCACGGTGTGAATCGTGACAGACCCCATTTTACAAACTACACCTCTCAATGAATTCATCAGTGGTATGATGATAAAGCATTGTTTTTTGCCTCGTTTATTTTTTAAGCTGTTCACTAAAAGGGTTAACTATTGGGACAGTTTTATAGGTCGGGTCATTGCGGACTCGGCAATACCAAATATGTGTACTTTTATTGTTTATACTAGATGGTGGCCCGATTCAAACGCATCGGGTATTCTAGAATATGCATGACCACGTAGTATATTGCACAGCCCACGTAGTATATTGCCCAGCTACGTAGTATATTGACCAGCGACATAGTATATTGCCCAGCCACGTAGTATATTGCGGTGGTGTTTGATATCAGCATTTTGGAAGTTAAAGTGCCGGGAGCGATCTGTGACCGCTCCTGGCACTTAGTGCTGGGTGTCAGCTATCAGAATTAGCTGACACCCAGTGGCAATTGGCCGTTCACTACCCATGTGCTCAGGCGATCACGCAGACGTAACAATTCATCCATGTTCAAATAAGCCCAGGTCACATGGACGGATTATTACGTCTGATGTCAGAAAGGGATTAAATGCTGCTGTCAGAGATTTCACCAGCGGCTGTTAGGGGCACATGTCAGCTGATGAAATCAGCTGTCATATCCAGAAAACATGCGGACTCAGCGCCAGAGCCCGAATCAAACAGAGGGAGGCAACCTATGACGTACCTATACGTCTTGAAGGTGTTAAAGGGAATCAGTCAGTAGGATCAACCATCGTAAGTATTTTCTATGGGCATGTAGGTCATGGGAAGCGGACTTGAATGATACATTGATATCTGTGATCCGATGTCTTATTCTAAAGAAATCCATGTTTTTCTTATATGTAAATGAGCTGTTCAGGACTATGGGCCGGATATTGATCTGCATGATAATCCGCCTCCAGAGATTATTTTACATGACAAGGGGCATTAACAATGTGAGACTGTCAGTCATTACATGTCTCAAACTGGTAACACCCCCTTTCATTTATAATAAATCCGGGAGGCAAATTCTCAGGGAGATCTGTGACCGGCCCACAGATCTTAACATCTCATTTATTGTACATATTGAGAACAACATAGATTCTCTGGAACAAGACATTGGATCACAGCTATCAAGGTATCATTTTATTCCACTTTCTATCACCTGTATACCAATATAGATGGGTTACAAGGGCTGATTCTAGAGACAAATTTACTTAAATGGGGCAATGAGTACCATATCAACCAAAAGATTAACTATAGACACACTAGCCAACGGGGCTCTTTCTGACGAAACTTAATACAGCTGTTATCTTTTTTTAAAGGGGATTGGTCATCAGGTTATTACCACCTAATCTGAGAACACCATAATGTAATATAGTGTTATACAGGCACTGACACCTGCTGGCATATAGGGTTGGCAGCTGCCTAGGGCCCCTGCTACTCCAGGGGCTCTCAGCCAGTGGCATGTTGCTAATAGCGGCACACCATGCAGCTGCTATGGGGCCCGTGAGTCAGAGCCAGCAGAGCAGCAGCAGTAGACAGGAGGCAGAAGCCTGTCCCCGCTGCTAAACAGAAATGAATATTCACTCCTCCCCACGCCCCCATGGGCGTGAAGAGGGGTGAATATTAATTTCACTGTTGTAGCTGGCAGTGTTAGCTGCAGGCTGCGGCTAACATATTGCATGTAACGCCGGTGCTTCCGCATCGGGGCTAGGAAGTAGAGGGGGGCCCCTGCAGGCGGCTAACATTGAGGGCAATCTGGTCTGTTTATCCGGCACCCAAGGCTCTGGGGGGACCCTGGCCAGATTGCCCTGATGTGCGGCGGGCAGGGATCGGACCTGCTTCCTGCTCGCGCTTCTTGTCTGACACAGCAGCGCAGCTGGATGATGTCAGCATTCAGCTTGTGGCTGTGCCGGAAAGGAAGCTGCAGGTGATGCAGATGCTGCTGGGGAATGGACAGAGAGGTGAGTGTGTGTAGGTAGTGGAGAGGGCAATGATGTGTGTGATGGAAAGGACGATGGGGATGGTAGGGGAAGAAAGCAATGATTGAGGTGGTGGAAAGGGCAATGATGAGGGAGAAGGCAATGATGGAGGAGATGGAAAGGGTAATGATGGGGTGGAGGGGAGAACAATGATGGAGGTGGTGGAGAGGGTACTGAGGGGGGCTACATTACATTCTATGAGGGAGGCTACATTACATTCTATGAGGGGGCTACCCCAACCCCTGCTACATAATTAAGACGCGTACTACCTTATATTATACCTGATATTAGTGCGTTTTACCGCTCAGTCGGTGGTCTTGTATTTATTTCTATGAAGTTACATAGTGGGCCCCAAGAATGATTTTCTCTGGTGTGTCCAAGGTGCTCCAGTCTGACGCTGCTTACAGCCAATAAAAACCCAAAAGTCATTATCTCAGTAAATTAGAATACTTTATAACACCAGCTTGAAAAATTATTTTAAAATCTGAAATGTTGGCCAACTTAAATGTATGCTCTGTAAATGCACTCAATACTTGGTCAGGGCTCCTTTTGCATTAATTACTTCATCAATGCAGCATGGCATGGAGGTGATCAGCCTGTGGCACTGCTGAGGTGTTATGGAAGCCCAGGTTGCTTTGATAGCAGCCTTCAGCTCATCTGCATTGTTGGGTCTGGTGTCGCTCATCTTCCTCTTGACAATACCCCATAGATTCACTATGGGGTTAAGGTCAGGCGAGCTTGCTGGCCAATCAAGCACAGTGATATTGTTGTTTTTAAACCAGGTATTTGTTCTTTTGGCAGTGTGGACAGGTGTCAAGTCCTGATGGAGAATAAAATTTCCATCTCCAAAAAAGCTTGTCGGCAGAGGAAAGCATGAAGTGTTGTAAAATTTCCTGGTAGACAGCTGCACTGACTTTGGTCTTAGTAAAACACAGTGGACCTACACCAGCAGATGACATGGCTCCCCAAACTATCATTGATTGTGGAAACTTCACACTAGACCTCAAGCAGCTTGGATTGTGTGCCTCTCCGCTCTTCCTCCAGACTCTGGGACCTTGATTTCCAAATTAAATGCATAATTTACTTTCATATCAAAACAATACCTTGGACCACTGAGCAACAGTCCAGTTTTTTTTCTCCTTGGCCCAGGTAAGACGCTTCTGGCATTGTCTATTGGTCATGACTGGCTTGACACAAGGAATGCGACACTTGTAGCCCATGTCCTGAATATGTCTGTGTGTGGTGGCTCTTGAAGCAATGACTCCAGCGGCAGTCCACTCCTTGTGAATTTCATCCAAATTTTTGAATTGCCTTTTCTTAATCAGTTCAAGGTTGCGTTATCCCGGTTGCTTGTGCACCTTTTTCTACCATACTTTTTCCTTCCACTCAACTTTATATGCTTGAATACAGCACTTTGTGAACAGCCAGCTTCTTTAGCAATGACCTTTTGTGGCTTACCCTCCTTGTGGAGTGTGTCAATGACTGCTGGACATCTGTCAAGCCAGCAGTCTTCCCCATGATTGTGGAGCCTACTGAAACAGACTAAGGGACCTTTTTAAACACTTAGGAAGCCTTTGCAGGTGTTTTTTTTGTTAATTACGGTACTCTAATTTACTGAGATAATGACTTTTGGGTTTTCATTAGCTGTAATCCATAATCATCAACATTAACAGAAATAAACACTTGAAATAGATCACTCTGTTTGTAATGATGCTATATAATATAGGAGTTTCATTTTTTCTATTAAAGAACTGAAATAAATGCACTTTTTGATGATACTCTAATTTTGTGAGAATCACCTGTATGCCTTATGAGGACATCTATAACGAGTAATAAGTACCTTTGCAAAATTACAACATGACATAATTATACATAATAAACTCATCGGCACTATCATTAACTCTGACTATATAACTTTTGCTATATATAGTGATCTTACAACCACTGATATAATTGTGAGTGTGTTTATTCATACTATTTGGATGGAGGGTTTTGCTATTGTACTAAAGCACCTATTAATTTGTGCCTAAGAATGTGGGATAGTATTTTCCAACCGCAGATACATACATAGAAGCTTAACACTGCCAGGACCTGCCTTTCCCTAATAGGATTTGAGCAGTCTGAAGAACAGGTGTGACTTATAATTGGGATGATGAAAAAGGTGTTGTGAGTGCACAGTGTCTCCATGGAGAGTGACTTTCCATTATTTATATGAAATGCAACCGACAAGGATCACATTACAGCTGATGAATCATTGCAGGAACCTCTGCTGACGTCACAACCTTCAGCCTCTACCCAAAAGCAAGCACAATGCTTGTTTCTCACAGTCTGCACTAGAGAATGGGGGTTTCATAGAACAATCATACAGCTTTAAAACTTGAGAAAAGCTGGTTTATCCAACAGAGGGCATGGGAAACAGACATTATCTGAAGAGCACAGCAAGTACTGCTTGGCTACAGTTGCTTTAGGTTATGATAAAGGCCCAGCTACTATTAATAGACATAGGAAAATAGAGAATCCCGCACATCCGAGTCATTTTTATATTTCGCTTTGTTTTAAAAGGAAAATCAGTATTTTAAACAATGTATACTAATAATTTCTAAGTACTTTCCAGAAAACGTAGCGTAATATTTGCATACTTTTTTTTCCTAAAAGTGAGTTTGCTTTAGTGAAGTTTGTGATCCTAACAATTTTCTCTTCCTGAGAAGCTACGGTAGCTAAAAAAGTATTGACATCTCATATATTTGTATTTAAGGCTTTTCCAAAGTATGGCCCTGATTCATCAAGACTGATTTTCATGCTGATCTTGATGAGGGGGCATGCTACAGTCAAATGCTCCTGATTCATTAAAGGGAATCTGTCACCCCCAAAATCGTATATGAGCTGCGGTCACCGACATCAGGGGCTTATCTACAGCATTCTGTAATGCTGTAGATAAACCCCCGATGTATCCTGAAAGATGAGAAAAAGAGGTTAGATTATACTCACCCAGGGGCGGCCCGCTGCAGTCCGGTCAGCGGCCCGGCGCCTCCTATCTTCATGAGATGACGTCCTTTTCTGGTCTTCACGCCGCGGCTCCGGCACAGGCGTACTTTGTCTGCCCTGTTGAGGGCAGAGCAAAGTACTGCAGTGCGCAGGTGCCGGGAAAGGTCAGAGAGGCCCGGCGCCTGTGCACTGCAGTACTTTGCTCTGCCCTCAACAGGGCAGACAAAGTACGTGTGCGCCGGAACAGTGGCAGGAAGACCAGAAGAGGACGTCATGGAATGAAGATGGGAGGCGCTGGACCGGACTGTGATGCCTATCGGACCCGGACCGCAGCGGGACCGCCTCTGGGTGAGTATAATATAACCTTTATTTCTCATCTTTCAGGTTACATCGGGGGCTTATCTACAGCATTACAGAATGCTGTAGATAAGCCCCTGATGCCGGTGGCCGCAGCTCATATACGATTTTGGGGGTGACAGACTCCCTTTAAGAGGTGCACAAGACTTAAAGAATCAGGAGCATCTGAATGAAGTGCGCTCCTGTGCACCTTTCCACAAATCTTACTCCAGTCCAGGGTCAGATTGGCCTGGCGGGGTATCGGGGAAGTCCCCAGTGGGCCCTTGTCTCTGGGGGCAGGAGAGGAGGAGAAGGGGAAAAAAAGTCTGTGGTTTTTAGGGACACGGGCCCTTTAAAAGCACAAACAGAGAAAGTGCAGGGGCGCGCGCACGCAGCGGTCATTACCTGAACTACGGGTCGCACGTCCCAATAGTAGCTGTCAAGTGTCCACCCATTGTCAACGGCGTATGACGTCAGTGTCATGCGCCGCATGCCATGGACGCACATCAGCCGCCAGTCTCTGCTAGGTCGGCGGCCAATTTACTATGTTTGTGCCGACCTGCAGAGAAAAGGATAAGGATGCCGCCCGGCGCTGGGAGCGCAGGAAGGTAAGAGGAATCTTCTGTCTGTCTCTCCATGAATCCAGGATAAGGGGCCAGGATGGATATAAGGGGGAGCAGGAAAAAAGGACCAGGATGGATATAAGGGGGCGGCAGGAATGGATGGATATATGGGGAGCAGGAAAAAAAGACCAGGATGGATATAAGGGGGGGTGGCAAGAATGGATGGATATATGGAGGGGGGAGCAGAAAAAAAGGACCAGGATGGATATAAGGATGCGGCAGGAATGGATGGATATACGGGGGGGGAGCAGGAAAAAAGGAACAGGATGGTTAGAAGGGGGAGACACGAATGGATGGATGTATGGGAAGGGAGAGAATTGTATATAAACCTTCACATTTATTGTAAATTATTAATCACAGGGTGAAATAAGCCCTTATTTAAATAGCTGCTATGCTCTGTTCACATTATGTTCGGGCCATATATAAGATGTGATACACTTTATTGATCTAGAGGAAAAATATAGTATCACAGCATATATCGGACAAATACTGCAAAATTCCAAAAGGATCCTATGCAGTAGATATACCTAGACAAGCATAACTTTTGAATATGCATCACTGGTATCAATGGATACCATTGCTTATTCATGACATAATAGTACTTTTTTTATTACAACATGAGAAAATGTGTGGATTGATCAAAACATATGATTCCCAAGTGATACCAAAGGGTTGTTTTTCAGTTTTTAACAAGCAGCCCATGGAGGAAGATAAAGCCCAAGGGCAATATCTCAGACTGTATTGTAAAACCATTGTGAAATGGACACCATTCATGGGAGAACATTAAAACTTGTCTCCCTTGACCCAATTTAGTGTTGAAAAAAATATAAATAAATAAAATAATAATAGTAATATGGTGAAGGGAAAACCACATGTGATATCCAACCCCAGAATAAGCAATTTTTAAAGAATGGATTTGTTAAGAATTTTACAATATGTAGCAAATGAAAACTGAAGATAAGGGGAACAGAAGGCGTTTACATATTTTCTATTACAGCAATAGCTTATATTGTCTGGAGAAATACAGATATGCTTTAATGTTTGTGAACCCTTCAAAGTTTTTCAAGCATATATTTGACCCCAAACTACATCTGATTTGCACATTTTGAAAGTAGATAAGAGAAAGGGAAACAAATCAAACAAAAGTTATAAATAATACAATTCTTTTCAGAGAAAAATGATCCACTATGACATGTCCGAGTAGCAAAAGTGTGTGACCTACTTGTCCAGCAATAACTGTATCGAAATGATCCACTATGACATGTCTGAGTAGCAAAAGTGTGTGACCTACTTGTCCAGCAATAACTGTATCGAAATGTTTCTGGTAATTGTTGGTTAGTCCTGACTCCTGAACATTAGGTCTTGGAGGAATTTTAGTCCATTACTCCCTATAAAACAGCTTCAACACTTATGTTGGTGGATTTTCTCCTATGGGCGGTTCACCACAGGTCCTTCTACATTTCTATAGGATTAAAGTCAGGACTTTGACTTTGCCATTCCAAATCTCTTTAACTATTTTTTGCAGGACAACTTGAGTCTTTTGGGTTGTTGTTTTGCTGCGTGATTACCGTTCTCTTAAGATTCAGCTCATGGGACAGATGTCTTGATATTTTCTCTTAGAATTTACTGAAAAAAATCTGAATTCACTCTTAGAATTTAGTGAAAAAAAATCTGAATTCACTAGTTCAATCTAAAGGTTCACATACTTTTGCCACTCACATACATGTGATATTGGATAATTTTCCTCAATAAAAAAAAAATCTAATATTTTGAACTCATTTGGTTCACTTTATCTACTTTCAATACTTATGTGAAAATCTGATCGAGTTTTAGGTAAATTTATGCAGAAGTATGGAAAATTCAGAATGGTTCAGGAACTTTTAACCCCTTAATCCCATATGACGTACTATCCCGTCCAGGTGACCTGGGACTTAATTCCCATGGACGGGATAGTACGTCATATGCGATCGGCCGCGCTCACGGGGGGAGCGCGGCCGATCGCGGCCGGGTGTCAGCTGCCTATCGCAGCTGACATCCGGCACTATGTGCCAGGAGCGGTCACGGACCGCTCCCGGCACATTAACCCCCGGCACACCGCGATCAAAGATGATCGCGGTGTGCCGGCGGTGCAGGGAAGCATCGCGCAGGGAGGGGGCTCCCTGCGGGCTTCCCTGAGACGATCGGTACACGGTGATGTGCTCACCGTGTACCGAGCGTCTTCTCCCTGCAGTCCCCAGGATCCAAAATGGCCGCCGGGCTGCATCCGGGTCCTGCAGGGAGCACTTCCGGGTCAGGATCAGGCTGCAGCTGCAGCTCTAATCCTGCCCGGCTGTATGTCAGATCACCGATCTGATAGAGTGCTGTGCACACTGTCAGATCGGTGATCTGTGATGTCCCCCCCTGGGACAAAGTGAAAAAGTAAAAAAAAAAATTTCCACACTTGTAAAAAAAAAAATAAAAAAAAAATTCCTAAATAAAGCAGAAAAAAAAAAATATTATTCCCATAAATACATTTCTTTACATAAAAAAAAAACAAAAAAACAATAAAAGTACACATATTTAGTATCGCCGCGTCCGTAACGACCCGACCTATAAAACTGGCCCACTAGTTAACCCCTTCAGTGAACACCGTAAGAAAAAAAAAAAAAAAAACGAGCCAAAAAACAACGCTTTATTATCATAACGCTGAACAAAGAGTGGAATAACACGCGATCAAAAAGACGGATATAAATAACCATGTTACCTCTGAAAACGTCATCTTGTCCCGCAAAAAACGAGCCGCCATATAGCATCATAACCAAAAAAATAAAAAAGTTATAGTCCTCTGAATAAAGCGATGCCAAAATAATTATTTTTTCTATAAAATAGCTTTTATCGTATAAAAGCGCCAAAACATAAAAAAAATGATATAAATGAGGTGTCGCTGTAATCGTACTGACCCGAAGAATAAAACTGCTTCATCAATTTTACCAAACGCGGAACGGTATAAACGCCTCCCCCAAAAGAAATTCATGAATAGCTGGTTTTTGGTCATTCTGCCTCACAAAAAAATCGGAATAAAAAGCGATCAAAAACTGTCACGTGTCCGAAAATGTAACCGATAAAAACGTCAACTCGTCCCGCAAAAAACAAGACCTCACATGACTCTGTGGACCAAAATATGGAAAAATTATAGGTCTCAAAATGTGGAGACGCAAAAACTTTTTTGCTATAAAAAGCGTCTTTTAGTGTGTGACGGCTGCCAATCATAAAAATCCGCTAAAAAACTCGCTATAAAAGTAAATCAAACCCCCCTTCATCACCCCCTTAGTTAGGCTAGGTTCACATTGCGTTAATGGGTTAACGCTAACGGACAGCGTTGCACGGCGAAAATGTCACAATTAACGCCGTGCAACGGGTCCGTTAGCACACCCATTGACAGCAATGTGATTTTCAGGTGTAGCGCATCGCTAGAGCGTGCCATTTTCGGCTCGCGCTAGCAAGGTGCCATTCTTTTGTGGCGCGCCTCAGACGCTGCTTGCAGCGTCCGCGGCGCGCCCGAGGTCCGATCCCCGATCTTCCAGAGCGGGGACGTTAACGCGACCACTAAACACGACACCTAAAAAGACATTGTGTTAGCGCAATCCGCTAGTGCTAAACGGATTTCCCTAACGCAATGTGAACCTAGCCTTAGGGAAAAATAATAAAATTAAAAAAAATGTATTTATTTCCATTTTCCGGTTAGGGTTAGGGTTAGGGTTAGGGCTAGGGTTGGGGCTAGGGTTAGGGTTTGGATTACATTTACGGTTGGGATTAGGGTTGGGATTAGAATTAGGGGTGTGTCTGGGTTAGGTGTGTGGTTAGGGTTACAGTTGGGATTAGGGTTAGTGGTGCGTTTGGATTAGGGTTTCATTTATAATTGGGGGGTTTCCACTGTTTAGACACATCAGGGGCTCTCCAAACGCGACATGGCGTCCGATCTCAATTCCAGCCAATTCTGCATTGAAAAAGTAAAACAGTGCTCCTTCACTTCCGAGCTCTCCCGTGCGCCCAAACAGGGGTTTACCCCAACATATGGGGTATCAGCGTACTCGAGACAAATTGGACAACAACTTTTTGGGTCCAAGTTCTCTTGTTATCCTTGGGAAAATAAAAATTTGGGGGGCTAAAAATCATTTTTGTGGGAAAAAAAAGGATTTTTATTTTCACGGCTCTGCGTTGTAAACTGTAGTGAAACACTTGGGGGTTCAAAGTTTTCACAACACATCTAGATAAGTTCCATGGGAGGTCTAGTTTCCAATATGGGGTCACTTGTGGGTGGTTTCTACTGTTTGGGTACATCAGGGGCTCTGCAAATGCAACGTGACGCCTGCAGACCAATCCATCTAAGTCTGCATTCCAAATGGCGCTCCTTCCCTTCCGAGCTCTGCCATGAGCCCAAACAGTGGTTCCCCCCCACATATGGGGTATCAGCGTACTCAGGACAAATTGAACAACAACTTTTGGGGTCCAATTTATTCTGTTACCCTTGTAAAAATACAAAGCTGGGGGCTAAAAAATCATTTTTGTGAAAAAAAAAAAGAATTTTTATTTTCACGGGTCTGCGTTATAAACTGTAGTGAAACACTTAGGGGTTCAAAGTTCTCACAACACATCTAGATAAGTTCCATGGGAGGTCTAGTTTCTAATATGGGGTCACTTGTGGGGGGTTTGTACTGTTTGGGTACATCAGGGGCTCTGCAAATGCAACGTGACTCCTGCAGACCAATCCATCTAAGTCTGCATTCCAAATGGCGCTCCTTCCCTTCCGAGCTCTGCCATGCGCCCAAACAGTGGTTCCCCCCCACATATGGGGTATCAGCGTACTCAGGACAAATTGGACAACAACTTTTGGGGTCCAATTTATTATGTTACCCTTGTGAAAATACAAAACTGGGGGCTAAAAAAATTTTGCGAAAAAAAAATAAATTTATTTTAACGGCTCTGCGTTATAAACTGTAGTGAAACACTTGGGGGTTCAAAGCTCTCAAAACACATCTAGATAAGTTCCTTAGAGGGTCTAGTTTCCAAAATGGTGTCACTTGTGGGGGTTTTTAATGTTTAGGCACATCAGGGGCTCTCCAAACCAACATGGCGTCCCATCTTAATTCCAGTCAATTTTGCATTGAAAAGTCAAATGGCGCTCCTTCCCTTCCGAGCTCTGCTATGCACCCAAAAAGTGGTTTACCCCCACATATGGGGTATCGTCGCACTCAGGACAAATTGCACAACAACTTTTGTGGTCTAATTTCTTCTCTTACCCTTGGGAAAATAAAAAATTGGGGGCGAAAAGATCATTTTTGTGAAAAAATAAGATTTTTTATTTTTACGGCTCTGCATTATAAACTAATGTGAAGCACTTGTTGGGTCAAAGTGCTCACCACACCTCTAGATAAGTTCCTTAAGGGGTCTACTTTCCAAAATGGTGTCACTTGTGGGGATTTCAATGTTTAGGCACATCAGGGGCTCTCCAAACGCAACATGGCATCCCATCTCAATTCCAGTCAATTTTGCATTGAAAAGTAAAATGGCGCTCCTTCCCTTCCGAGCTCTGCCATACGCCCAAACAATGGTTTACACCCATATACGGGGTATCAGCGTACTCAGGACAAATTGGCCAACAATTTTTGAGGTTCAATTTCTTCTCTTACTCTTGGGAAAATAAAAAATTGGGGGCGAAAAGATCATTTTTGTGAAAAAATATGATTTTTTATTTTTACGGCTCTGCATTATAAACTTCTGTGAAGCAATTGGTGGGTCAAAGTGGTCACCACACATCTAGATAAGTTCCTTAGGGTGTCTACTTTCCAAAATGGTGTCACTTGTGGGGGGTTTCAATGTTTAGGCACATCAGTGGCTCTCCAAACGCAACATGGTGTCCCATCTCAATTCCTGTCAATTTTGCATTTAAAAGTCAAATGGCGCTCCTTCCCTTCCGAGCTCTGCCATGCGCCCAAACAGTGGTTTACCCCCACATATGGGGTATCAGCGTACTCAGTACAGATTGTACAACAATGTTTGGCATCCATTTTATCCTGTTACCCTTGGTAAAATAAAACAAATTGGAGCTGAAATAAATTTTGTGTGAAAAAAAGTTAAATATTCATTTTTATTTAAACATTCCAAAAATTCCTGTGAAACCCCTGAAGGGTTAATAAACTTCTTGAATGTGGTTTTGAGCACCTTGAGGGGTGCAGTTTTTAGAATGGTGTCACACTTGGGTATTTTCTATCATATAGACCCCTCAAAATGACATCAAATGAGATGTGGTCCCTAAAAAAAAATGGTGTTGTAAAAATGAGAAATTGCTGGTCAACTTTGAACCCTTATAACTCCCTAACAAAAAAAAATTTTGGTTCCAAAATTGTGCTGATGTAAAGGAGACATGTGGGAAATGTTACTTATTAAGTATTTTGCGTGACATATCTCTGTGATTTAAGGGCATAAAAATTTAAAGTTGGAAAATTGCGAAATTTTCGAAATTTTCGCCAAATTTCCGTTTTTTTCACAAATAAACGCAAGTTATATCGAATAAATGTTACTACTAAAATGAAGTACAATATGTCACGAGAAAACAATGTCAGAATCGCCAAGATCCGTTGAAGCGTTCCAGAGTTATAACCTCATAAAGGGACAGTGGTCAGAATTGTAAAAATTGGCCCGGTCATTAACGTGCAAACCACCCTCGGGGCTTAAGGGGTTAAGCACCATTGTAAAGGTCACTGAATGGCAGTAAACGGCTAAGGCCTCAGGCACTAACCCATAGGCATGTGTCACGCTTAGTGGTCAGCAAGTGGTTGTCACAGCGGCTGTCAAATGGATTACAGTGCAATGAGAGTAGACCGATTCCCGATTCTACCCCGAGAACGAGCCTTCATATATGCTGTAAATGAGCTCTAAATAGAGGCCTCATCATGTAGCAGTTTCCACTTTCAGCTTTGTTTTGCTAACATGAAATTAAACCATCGGTTTTAAAATAAATTAACCACAATTTTCCTTTGCAACTGCATATCTGTAACTGAAGAAACACTTCTGTCAATCACACAGCATCTTGTCAGACCAAGGGAACTGCAGGCATTCAGAGTTTTACTGTAAAAGGAAATGTTTGACGTCTATTTTAGTCTATTGCCATCACTGTACAATGGAGAATGGAAAATAAAATAATAAACAAACTACAGCAGCATCCATAAATACAGTCCCTTTAATAACAATTTATTATGAAATGACAAAAACAAAACTAACTTTTCAGCTTTACTCTACATACCCATGGTAAATTAAACATCCTGTATCCCCCCAGTGTGGACGGATCATATTGCAAACATTCTACATTATAACAATATTCATATCCTCTGTAGGAGTAAAATCTATTCAATAAATCCAGATACTGTTAAGATGAACTACTTTAATAAAACACAAAATTAGTCATAAGGCAGAAAACGCAGTGGGAATAGGCAGAAATTAACAGAAGATCAATTATGTAGTAAAATATTGAGCAGAAATACACATTTTCTGGCCTTAGGGCCACATTGTGAGATGTAATCCATGGGCTACAATAAAACTTAAAGGGATATTAGCATCCGGGACATTTATGGCACTCGTATAATACACAATATCACTGTCTGACAGGAGCCGGTTCTGCTTCCAGGACTCCGATTCCCAATTTCCCTGCTTGCACTTCAGACAGGAGGACACGATGCCTATAAGGAGCTTTCTCCACTGTAGTCAATAGGAGTTGCTAAAATGGCCAAGTGTCTCACTACTCTCAAAAACTGCAATGCAAATTGGGGGACACATGCATAACTCCCAATGTTATCTACTCTTAACTGGAGTGCCACCAGATCCCTGTTCCATCCTTAAGTCTGTGTGTCAGAGTGCAGCAGGTCCGATGACGCCACTGCATTGTGCATGCTGGGCCTTATACACAGCACAGACAAGGGCAGTGGGGGAACGGGGTTAACTGGGTATTTTATTTTTGTAATCATTTTGCGGGGCAAGAGAAGAGGAACATAATACTGTGAAATGGGACTGTGAGGACATCATTCTACATTGGGATTGTGTATGGGGCTGTGTGGGGGGACAGCATTCTCAGTCACTGGCTGTGTGGGGTCATAATACTGTGCAAGGGGTCTGTGTTGGGACATAATACTGTGAAATGGGACTGTGAGGACATCATTCTACATTGGGATTATGTATGGGGCTGTGTGGGGGGACATCATTCTCAGTTAGTGGCTGTGTGGGGACATAATACTGTGAAATGGGACTGTGAGGACATCATTCTACATTGGGATTGTGTATGGGGCTGTGTGGGGGGACATCATTCTCAGTTAGTGGCTGTGTGGGGACATAATACTGTGAAATGGGACTGTGAGGACATCATTCTACATTGGGATTGTGTATGGGTCTGTGTGGAGGGACAGCATTCTCAGTCAGTGGCTGTGTGGGGACATAATACTGTGAAATGGGACTGTGAGGACATTGTTCTACATTGGGATTGTGTATGGGGCTGTGTGGGGGGACATCATTCTCAGTTAGTGGCTGTGTGGGGACATAATACTGTGAAATGGGACTGTGAGGACATCATTCTACATTGGGATTGTGTATGGGTCTGTGTGGAGGGATAGCATTCTCAGTCAGTGGCTGTGTGGGGTCATAATACTGTGTAAGGGGGCTGTGTGGGGACATAATAAAATGTAAGGGGGCTGAGTGTGGGACATACTACTGTGTAATGGAGCTGTGTGGAGACATAATACTGTGTAAGGGGGATGCGTGGGGACATCGTTCTGAATGGGGGCTGTATGGAGACATTGTACTGTGTAAGGGGGCTGTGTAGGAACATCATTCTGAAGGGGGGGCTGTGTGGTCATCAAATTGTATTGGGAACTATTGATCAAAATACAAGGGCTGAATAACAGGACAGTATTATGTATAAACTTTATAAAAACCAGTAAATTATATGGTTTTGCTGCTACAGGTAATCATACATGTTACAATAGGCCCTATCACAACATGTATTAGTGGTAATAACTAGTCAACATACAAACAATAATAATAATAATAATAAGCAGAATTAAGTTCAGCCGGTTGGTTTGGCCCTCCACAACAGTCACAGTACCTAATGCAGCCACTTAGAAAATTAATTCCCCCCCCCCTGCAATACAGACACAGCCTCAGCCTATTAACTCACTTTTCTCTTTGACACACAAAATACAAGCTAGTAGCCACCAGACATAGCTAAGCATGTTTGTGACGGAGTTGGGGGAAAAGAGAATGGCATCACAGGCCGCATGTGGCCACCAGGCTGATGTCTATACACCCCTGTTGTACAGAAATAAAATGTATGTCTTACCTTTCCCAAATTTTCTTGCTCTTGGATATTCTTTGAATATTGGTCCCTAAAACATAAAACAACAAATATTTGTGAGCTTTAATAAAAAATAAACCCTGATGACATAAAAAACCCATATACATCGAAGACCTTTTTTAGTTTTAGCAAGTATAGATTATTCACTATACAATTAAAATGATGCAATAATATAGTAGTTGTCCAGCATATAGTATCAGATGACAATAGGTTCAAAACTTCCATCTGATTTTCTCCAAACAAATTGTTTTGCTCTTTAAAGGGGTTGTTCAGTCCAAATCGATAAGTCTGTAGTCTCTCTGTGTGACTGCAGACTTATGAATCCCCCCGGCGCATGCACTGCGTGCTGCAGGGATTCGCCGGTTTCTAAGCTGGGACCAGAGAGTATGTATCCGTTAGGCCGGTGTCACACTTGCGAGTTGAATGCGAAAAACTTGGACGAGTCTCTTGCATGTCCCGTCACTGCCGCCGGCACTCGGGAACGGAGAGTTCAGCTGCATAGAAATACATGCAGCCGCACGCTACGTTCCAGAATGCTGGCGGCAGTGCTGGGACTTCATGCGAGAGACTCGTCCAAGTTTCTCGCATTGAACTCGCAAGTGTGACACCGGCCTTATACATACGCTTGGCCAGCGGGTGCAGCCTCATTCCCAAAGCCTGTATGGAGCCAGGCGGTACTCGGTCTAGTGACGCAGCCGGCCAGTGAGTGAGGCCTTGCTCCATACAAGTGCGTGGTGCGTGTGCTGGGGGGATTCCTAAGTCTGCTGTCATACAGAGTGACTGGAGACTTATCGATTTGGACCGGACAACCCCTTTAAATAGCCCTATTGTTTTCACAGAATTTTTTAAATGTATTTATTTTTGTGAACAAATGGGCGCACGGTGTAATGCAGCATTACTGATGAGAAATGTTTATTTCTATAATATGTATATTTTATAAGGATGTAGCAGCCCATTTCTTTAGAGCAAAAAATTCTTCGGTTACATGAAGGCACAAACTTCAAACATTTCATCTTTCTTTGCCAGCCACTAGGGGGCAGACTGGTATACAGTTCCTTTTCAAGGCCACTGGACCTCATACAGCCAGATATACAAGAGCCCCTAGTGGTGGCTGCGTGAAGCTGAGATTTTTAGGGAATAGAATAGTTCTCTGTACTAAATAAATGGAGCAAAAGAGGGGAGAAGCCAGCGCAGCCTAAGGTTAAGACGCAATACATAAAGTGCAAATGCACATATTAATTTCTAACTGTATTTTCAAAATGAGACATTTAGCAAACAATTGATCAATTCTTTGAGCCACCCCGCCTCTTCACGGCATTCTCATATTGGGGCAGTCCTACACTACGTTTTTTATATTCGCTGTGCCATAAAGGCCTCCTAAATGAACTAAAAGCAAGACCACATTAAAAGCATGCTGTACCTGGAGCATTACTGAGTCACCCCCATGGCGCCAGAGTAGGCAAGCGAGGATAAAGGTTGACCAGGTCCAGACAGACATTTCGGATCCAACCTCCACACTGCCCATCCAGAACCACAGATGAAGAGTGAGACAGGCTGAGGCACAGGTGCATAATTAAACAAAGCCTGAGGCAGGGCAGGGCCTATCAATCACTGAGACACAGAAAGAATGGCGCACATAACCCGGCGCGGCGCATGGCAACAGTGGTCAGCCACTTACCAATAACAGAGCAAAAGAGGGGAGAAGCCAGCGCAGCCTAAGGTTAAGACGCAATACATAAAGTGCAAATGCACATATTAATTTCTAGCTGTATTTTCAAAATGAGACATTTAGCAAACAATTGATCAATTCTTTGAGCCACCCCGCCTCTTCACGGCAATCTCATATTGGGGCAGTCCTACACTACGTTTTTTATATTCGCTGTGCCATAAAGGCCTCCTAAATGAACTAAAAGCAAGACCACATTAGAAGCATGCTGTACCTGGAGCATTACTGAGTCTCCCCTCTTTTGCGCTGATATTGGTAAGTGGCTGACCACCACTGTTGCCGTGCGCCTCGCCGGGTTCCGTGCGCCATTCTTTCTGTGTTTATGGCACCGCGAATATAAAAAAACGTAGTGTAGGACTGCCCCAATATGAGAATGCCGTGAAGAGGCGGGGTGGCTCAAAGAATTGATCAATTGTTTGCTAAATGTCTCATTTTGAAAATACAGTTAGAAATTAATATGTGCATTTGCACTTTATGTATTGCGTCTTAACCGTAGGCTGCGCTGGCTTCTCCCCTTTTTTGCACTAAATAAATGGAGCATAACAAGTATACGAGCATATATGGAAAACTCTCAAATCATTCATGCAGCCGAATTCTTAAACATATAAAGGGTGGGCGCAATTTACTGATAAAGCAGATATTACGAGCAAAGGGTCAATGGAAAATGTACAATTCTGCAAGTCACAATGAATGATACAGGATACAGATTTACAGTAAATTGGTGACATGGAGCCAATTTTTATCTGCAGTCTTCATGTGGGCAAACTTCTGTGTAGGAAGTTGTCATGGAAACCTTCTGTCATTTTCTCGTCTTCAGCAGCGGATCACATTAGTCCACTGCTCAGTCCCAATGAAATGACCACAGCAGACTGCAGAGGCTCTACATTTTATTCCACCCTTTATAAAAGTATGAGGTTTTCAACTAACCTACTGTAGAACAATGATTTTATATTCTAGTTTGCTATTACTGATGTAACACATATTTAGCAATAATAGCATAATCTGACAAGTAATTAGCATACACTCATCACTCACTCTGCTAGTCGTCTATGTGTTTGCACTTGTCCAGCCACATGGGTGAAATATAAAAACAAAAACAGTTGTCCGTAATAAATTACATTTCTGCGTTTCAGATTGTCCAAACTTAGAAAAGTGTCGGGTTGGAATGGACAACATAACGATTTGCATTTACCACTATGTTTTTCATGTACACTTTAGTCCAGTCATCCATCGTCTCCAAGTTTGGGGCCACATGTGGCTTGGGAGCCCAATCAAGATGTCTTCTAAAGTGGTTGTCAATACTACTTTTCCATCAAGGGGAAAAAAGGGGCAGTGTGGTCTACTGGCCGTCAGAAGGCAGTAAGGAGGAGGCTCTTGTAGACCTCCTGACCTGTTCTACTTGAAGTACTTGTATCCCCCATCTTTTCTTGTTGCTCATCGCATTGTGGTGTTCTTTTGTAAAGTGTATAGTGGCACACCACATTGTTAAGAGAATGGTAACACTAAAGGATCCCCTCATAGATGAATTTTGTATAAACCAGCTATTGATGGGTTCAGCCAACAATCTAATGGGGGCTGGCAGAGATGACTGTTGGTGGCTTTCTCATAGAGAACACAGGAGCACTTAGAGAGCGCACCTGTGTATGGGAGAGACAACTGCCAGGATTCTTGTGGTCCTTCTACAGTTTGATCACTAGCGGCTGCTATTTTTCGCTGCTCTTGTGTTCTGCAATTGCCCTTTTCAAAGATGGCAGATTCTGAACCTGTGGAATCTATCTGGTTTCCGGTTTGTACTACTTAAAGCCACATAGATCCTTTCACTTATTGCTTTAGTATTGTGTCTAGGTGTGTGTTAGTCTAGCTCCATTCTCCAGCTCCTGAACTTTCTTACCCAGACTGTCCTCATTTACCTCCGGATTGTTTCCTACAACTCCTTTGCTACAAGGACTTATTACTGATTGCTGTTCCTTGCTTGTGCTCCTCCGGCCACTGGATTCCAGCAGTGCTACACCAATTTCGTAACACTGACAGTCGAATGCTAAGTCACAGTATCATTCTGCCAAAAGCAGTTAATTTATTAATATGTTTTTATAAGTAATAATAGGGTAACAAGCACAAAGCAGCAGGCTAAAAAATACGCTCCAGAATTGTTTCATAGAGTATGCAAGTATTCACAAAAAAGGACAAGTCACAAGATCTTACAGAAGCACCCGGGACAGGAGCATTTATGAAAACTTCTTTTAAATACAAGAGTAGTTTAGCTGATGTTTTTTTTTTATTTATTCGGGTGTTTAACTTTTGAATAAACATCGAGAAATAAAGTTCTGTTGAACAGTCTGCCAACTATATAAAACTGGGTGAAGTTGGCATGTGCATACAAATATCCATTTTAGCTTTATACCATTATCTCATAGGCTGCTCACTTAAATCAGTGGCATGCTCTTTCTACTAAGCAGATCATACAGCTTAAAAATGAATAAATGAGCGGATAATGGCTTTATCCATCTGTATCATCATTGTTAGTAATGAGTGCGGTAGTAATCAGGACTGCAAAGCTTTTACCATACATGGTGGTCAAATCCACATCATGGGCATTTCCAATGTCATGTAATTTCCTCCCGAGCTGAAAATAGCAAATCTCCAGTCATGCAAACTAACACACTGTGTTTCCAAGGTACATTGAAGCTAATTACCCGATAAGTGAAAAATAAATTTAACTTCACAGGATATCTACAGTCAATTTGAACATTTAACACAATTTCTGTTTTTTTAATACCACGCCTCAAGAGGCAATATGATTTCCATTTCTATTAATTGAAAATCCATCAGATGGAGAATTCACATTATTAAAAATAAGACAGGTTTAGCTGCTATGAGTATGACCTGACTTGGCACTGATCTACATTTACGATTTTCTATTAACCAAAAAAATAAAATGCTTGTACTTATCCTCTCTTCTCTTTACAGATTACATTACTTGTTTGCAGACAGAGCCACAGACATTATCACACCCTACCAGTATAATCTTACTCTGATTGTGTTGACAGATACGTGGTAGAATCTACAGAAAATAGGATTTGTTTTTAAAATTATTAACCAACGACTGAAAGCAAAACTGGAGGTTTCTAATTCTACTGCCTGATAGTATGTTTTAATACAAGTTACACTTTAAAGGGGTTCCCTAAAAATAGAAAAAAATAACTAAAATGAAAGGTCTTTGTATATAAATTCCTAAATACTTTTAAATTAGCAAACCATAGTCATTTTATCTAATGAAGTAATAAGTAAAGAATTAAAATGGCCCATTTTGTTACATTGGCAGAAATATGTCCTAAAACGTTAATAGGACAAAGGCCTGTTAGCACGTGCAATGGGAGATAACATAAATACTGTCAAGCTATCTCCAGGTCACAGCAGCTGCTCAGCATTGAGAAAGACATGGTGGACAGCAGTGTGTGCAGCCTATTCTTACCCCAGCACCTTGGTATCTCCAGTATTAGATCAGGTAGATAGTGTGGACAGCAGTGTGAGCAGCCTCTTCTTACCTCAGCACCTTGGTATCTCCAGTATTAGATCAGGTAGACATGGTGGTCAGCAGTGTGTGCAGCCTCTTCTTACCTCAGCACCTTGGTATCTCCAGTGTTAGATCAGGTAGACAGGGTGGACAGCAGTGTGAGCAGCCTCTTCTTACCTCAGCACCCCTGGTGTCTCCAGTATTAGATCAGAAAGACATGGTGGACAGCAGTGTGAGCAGCCTCTTCTTACCTCAGCACCCCAGTATCTCCAGTATTAGATCAGTTAGACACGGTGGACAGCAGTGTGTGCAGCCTCTTCTTACCTCAGCACCTTGGTATCTCCAGTATTAGATCAGTTAGACACGGTGGACAGCAGTGTGTGCAGCCTCTTCTTACCTCAGCACCTTGGTATCTCCAGTATTAGATCAGATAGACAGGGTGGACAGCAGTGTGAGCAGCCTCTTCTTACCTCAGCACTCCTGGTGTCTCCAGTATTGGATCAGAAAGACATGGTGGACAGCAGTGTGAGCAGCCTCTTCTTACCTCAGCACCTTGGTATCTCCAGTATTAGATCAGGTAGACAGTGTGGACAGCAGTGTGAGCAGCCTCATCTTACCTCAGCACCCCAGTATCTCCAGTATTAGATCAGAAATACATTGTGGCCAGCAGTGTGAGAGGTCTCTTCCTACCTTAGCACCAAAGGAATCTCCAGTATTAGATCAGAAAGACATGGTGGACCCATAGAGGGACTAAGTAAAAAAGTAAAGAAAAAAATTCTAGAACTATAAAAAAAAATAATTCACAAAATTAAAAAAATTAAAAAAAATCACAAATGAAAAAATGAAATTAATATTATACCAATAAATATATATATTTATGTAAAAATAGAAATAAACAGAAAAAGTACACATATTTGGTATAGCCGTGTCCGTAACGATCAGATCTACACAACTGTTTCACGAGTTAAATCCCTTCAGTGAACATCATAAAAAAGGGGGGAAAAATAAGCTTTTTCATCATAGTGACAAACAAAAAGTGGAAAAAATGCAATCAAAAGATTGAATGGAAATAAAAATGGTATCACTGAAAACATCATCGAGTCCCACAAAAAATAATCCACCAAACAGCTCCATCAGTAGAGAAATAAAAAAAGCTACAACTCTTGGAATATAGCGAAGCAAAAACAATGAAATGAAAGAATCAAAATGTAAAGTCTGGGGCTAAAACTACAATTTTGTTGTAAAAATGTAATTTGTACTTCACTGGCCAATGATATAAAATTCTGTAACGAGTAATCTTGTCAATACAATCCTTAGATGAATTCATTGAGATATGTAGTTTGTAAAATGTGGTCACTTATCAGGGGGGGGAGGGGGTTTCTGCTGTTCTGGCACCTCAAGGGCTCCCCCAGTGGATCATGGCACCCTCAAACCTTTTCAACAAACTCTGAACTCCAATATGGTGTTTCTTCCCTTCTGAGCTTTGCACTGCGCCTCAAAAACAGTTTTTGAGTACATATGGGTATTGGCGTTCTCAGGAGAAATTGCATAACAAATTGTAAGGTCCAGTTTCTCATATTATCCCTTTTGAAAATTTAAAACTTGGGGCAAAAGAAACATTTTAGTGAAAAAAAAACAGTAATTTTCCCATGACTCAGCCCAATGTTATACATTTGTGTAAATTGCCTATGGGCTAAAAATGCTCACCACACCCATAGATGAATTCTACAAGAAGTGTAGTTTCCAAAAGGTTCACTTGTGGGGGTTCCTACTGTTTTGGCATGTTAGGGACTATTCAAATGTGACATGGCATCCGCAATCTATTCCAGCCAAAACTGCGCTCCAGAATTCACTTGGCGCTCCTTCCCTTCTGAGCCCTGTCATGTGTCCAAACAGTAGTTTTCCACGACATATGGGCTACCGATATTTTCAGAAATAATCGCAAATCATAACAACCAAAATTTACCACCAACATGAATTACAATGTGTCACAAAAACAGTCTCATAATCCCTGGGATATGTTGAAGCGTTCCAGAGTTATAACCTCATAAAATGACACTGATAAAAATTGAAAAAACTGGCCTGGTCAGGCAGGTGAGAACAGGCTGGGGGGGAAGGGTGTGTGTGAAGGGGTCAAATTGCATCTCCCTCCTACACTTTAATTTTAGTAAATACCTTGACTTCTATAAAATAATGATTTGCATCAAACCAGATATCTAAGAAATGATGTTCTGTCGCTCTGATATTTCCCTTGGAATTTGAGAAACAAAACGAAAACTGAGTTTTACCATTCCCCATTGTCAATAGGAGTACGGTATCTCCTTGCACACATTCAACCAGTGCTGATAGTTTCGGTGCACCCTATTGACGGGATGTATAGTAACACCTAGTTGACAATTTACATATTTGTAAGAAAAACAGAGGAACAGTACAATGGACATTAAAAATATGCTCTAGAATTGTTATTCCATGGGGAATACAGCTATTTATTATTTCAAAAAATTTATGAAAGCTGACAGATTTTTTGCTAAAACACCATTTTGCCATTTTTACATTTCATTAGATTACAATGTGAAACCTATGTCTACATCAAGATTTACCTTAAGTGCTGTCCAATGCCAGAAGTATATTATTTATTTTTTTAGGTGAAGAACATTCACCTTTTGTGACTCTTGTGGATCCAACGCACTCCAACTCAGGAGGTCTACGCCGGATCCATAAGGAATATCTGCACCGTCCAGATGTCAACAGGACCACTGAAACCTAATGTTTCTCTGATGATGTGCTCTTAAACGCAGGGTGGGAGCGATATCATATATTTATAAACAATGAATCTCAATAAATATATGGGATAGTAATATATGTTGTACCATTATAAATATGCTCAGCAATAAACGCAATGTGCTAGGCATCAAATGTCCATATGGACACAAGCAAAGGTTAACCAACATATTTACCTTGAATGAATACCAAACAATGCAGAGGCTCCAAAGTACCTGCGCCTGTGGCCCGATGCGCATTTCGGAGAAGACTTCGGCAAGGGGCATACTGTGGGTATGGTGCTGGAGTTTAAAAAGGGGACCGGAACCAATGCCACCGCGGAACGGAAATGACGCATGCGTTGCCATGCCAGCCGCGATGCCGGCCGGTATCCGCATTCTGTGATGGGTGACGTCACTATACAGGGTTCATTGTAGGGTATATTTATAATGGTACAGCATATATTACTACCACATATATTTATTGAGATTGTTTATAAATATATGCTATTCACTCCAACCCTGCGAGCCCCATACACACACTGACTATGTCCTTCTACCTACAGCTCCAGGGGACCGCTATGGGGGCGGCTTTTGCGCCCGCATATGCAAGTCTTTTCCTGGGGCTGTGGGAGAGGGATCTTCCCCTGTCAGATGAACAGGGATCGATTGACCGTGTCCCTTTGTGGACACGCTATATCGATGACGTCTTCTTCATCTGGCAGGGCACATCCGCCGACCTTGCGCGGTTTATGTCCCTCCTGAACAGCAACTACCTAAACATCCACCTCACATTTGTGTGTAGCGATGAATCTATTGACTTCCTAGATGTCACTATTAAGAGAGATATGGGGGGGACTCTAAATACGGATATCTTTTGTAAGAAAACATCGACTAACACCTTACTACACGCTGCTTCGAGACACACCACCCACATGATAAAATCTATCCCGGTGGGGCAATTCCTTCGTCTTAGACGAATCTGCTCAAATATGGGGGATTTCGAAAAAAGAGCTGATGAACTTCACCTCAGAATTAGGGAACGTGGGTATAGCGGTAGGTCCGTAAAAAGAGCTTATTTGAGAGCGAAACACACTTCTTATGTCCCTCTAATCGACCCTCTGCTGGTGTTAGTGAAAAGACTAGGTTTATCACCACCTTCAGTCTTCAATCCAATCAGATACGCCAGACTCTGGAGAGAGCCTGGCCTATTCTGAGGGTGGACCCGATTATTGGGAAATTTCTCCCTACTCGGCCACTGCTTATATTCAGACGAGCCAGAAACCTCCGGGATTGTTTGGTCCGAAGCCATCATGTGAGCCAACGTCCCCTGACCTTTTTGGAGAGGTATACTCCCAGGGCTGAATGTAGTCCGTGTGGCCACTGTGTCGCCTGCCCCAATGTGGATACCTGTGACACATTTATTGACTCAAAGGGTGCCAGGGTGTATTCCATCAGAACGTATATTACGTGCACCACACGGTATGTCATCTATTACGCCACCTGCCCCTGCGGACTTATATACGTAGGATTGACTACTCGTCAATTAAAAGTCCGCATCCGGGAGCACGTCTTGGGTATTCAGGCGGCACGTGGCCACACGGACCCATCGATGCTTAAAACGTTGCCCAGACATTTCTGGGAGCACCACGAATGTGATGCAACTCTGTTAAGGGTTAGGGGGATTGACGCCCTAAGAATTAACATCAGGGGGGGCCAGCTTTCAAAGAAGCTCGGTATGCTGGAGATGCGATGGATTTGGTGTCTCCAGACTACCTACCCGGAGGGTCTGAATGAAAATATTTTGTTCGCCCCGTTCTTGTAGTCCACTGGTTGCTTTCGCTAATATCTCTGTGTGCACTTCCGCATGTATTTTATTTTATGTGATTTTAATGGGTGTTTTCTTATTTTAGTACTGATGTTTATGGCACGAGAGGATGGTCTATCGGTGATTAGCTTGCGAATATTCTAAGGAGTCGTCTTGAACCTCATATACCCGTTCACTGGATGAGACAACTGCTGAAATGGGTCACTCAAGAAATTTCCTGCTACATCTGGATTCATCCCTGCGGACATTTTCTTAATATATACAATTGACTATTTCCTTATTCTCTAGTGATTCGATCCGTAGGGTATGTGATTGGTCGGCCCAGCAATCAACCGATATATTTGTTCTATATATGATCCTCATTGCTATTCTGGTAGTTTATATATATTTTTTATTTTTTGTTTTTGTTTTTTGCACTTGGGCACATCTAATACGACTTTTAATGGCTTTATATGGATTGATTGCGCTTTTACATTATATCGCACTATATATCTGGCCTATATTGGCACACTGTCTGGCCGCAGCACTATTTAAGTGGCACCGTTTGGATGCACTAAGCTGGGTTTCCTTATGTACAATATAAAGTTGCTAAGAGACTCTCTCTATGATATAGATATTACTTACTTCTTTTGTTATTATTGAATAGGTTTCCCCTTAATATCAATGCTGTGGGCTTCTTTAATATGGCCGCAACGCTAGCTGCATTACTGTCCTCACTAAAATGGCCACACAGTGTGCTTTTCTATGATCTTCTTTAAAATGGCCGATTAGTGCGATATGCGCATGCGCGGACGCGGTCCGGAAGTGCTGTTTCTGCCCTGGCATCATGGCGCCATCGCTGCGGGAGCACATGGGGCCCCATGCGGCTTCCTCTGTGTGGCGTCCAGGTGCTTTGGGAGCATATTCATTAGGCACCTCGCTGCCATCAGGTACTTTGTTGTTATTGGTCGGGTAATTAGATTCTGCCCTATCACTGTGTGCCCCCTCCCTTTTATACCTCACCCAGCCTGTCACTAGCATACCCCTTGAGAAAGGCAGAAGCCGAAACGCGCGTCGGGGGGGACAAGTGTGTGGTGCCTACTTATACGTGTGATCCTTGTACTCTACCCGGTATGTATATACTATGCTATGCATGGGTGCTATAATACCTTGTACCTTATGGTTCTCTGTGTACTGAGTTACATTGGGCTATCCTTGCATAGTCTTTACTCCATATGAGCTGTGCTCTTAGGGTAGTAATGTTTATATCTTTTTATTGTGGACACCTATCACCTGCCCATTTTTGTACATGCTTTGTGTAGTGCGGGGATTGTTATATCCCTCTGTTATGGTTTTTATCTGGTATTACTATTAATAAAGTTCTCTTTATATTTTTCTTTATTCTGGACTATTTGCTGCTTCTTTCTCCTTGTTGTTTTTGGCTATATTTGTGCAGTTTGTCCATTATGGTCCTTATTTTGGTCCCATTCCCATTATATATATAGACATACCCTTAGTTGGTTTATTCTATAATGTTGGTGACCGTATCTCTATCCACACTTTTGTTTTGCTTAACACTGACTATGTGCAAGTGTGTCTCTTGTTTCTTCTGCTTGTTCATAAGCAGGTGCTTCTCACAAAGTTAGAATATCAAAAACTTAATTTATTTCAGTTCTTCAATGCAAACAGTGAAATTCATGTATTATATAGAGTCATTACAAACAGTGATCTATTTCAAGTGTGTATTTCTGTTAATGTTGATGATTATGGCTTACAGCCAATGAAAACCCAAAAGTCATTATCTCAGTAAATTAGAGAAAAAACACGTGCAAAGGTTTCTTAAGCATTTAAAAAAGTCCCTTAGACTGTTTCAGTAGGTACCACAATCATGAGGAAGACTGCTGACTTGACAGATGTCCAGAAGGCAGTCATGGACACACTCCACAAGGAGGGTAAGCCACAAAAGGTCATTGCTAAAGAAGCTGTCTGTTCAGAGTGTTGTATTCAAGCATATTAATGGAAAGTTGAGTGGAAGGAAAACGTGTGGTAGAAAAAGGTGCACAAGCAACCAGGATAACCACAGCCTTGAAATGATTGTTAAGAAAAGGCCATTCAAAAAATTAGGGGAGATTTACAAGGAGTGGAGTGCTGCTGGAGTCATTGCTTAAGAACTACAACACACAGACGTTATCCAGGACACGGCCTACAAGTGTTGCATTCCTTGTGTCAAGCCACTCATTACCAATAGACAATGCCAGAAGCGTTTTTTCCTAGGCCAAGGAGAAAAAGAACTGTGTTGGTCAAGGTGTTGTTTTCAGATGAAAGTCAATTTTAAATTTCATTTGGAAATGAATGTCCCAGAGTCTGTAGGAACAGTGGAGAGGCACAAAATCACTGCTTGATATCTGGTGTGAAGTTTCCACAATTAGTGATAGTTTGGGGAGCCATGTCATCTGCTGGTGTAGTTCCACTGTGTTTTATGGAGACCAAAGTCAGCGCAGCCATCTACCAGGACATTTTTGAGCACTTTATGCTTCCCTCTGCCAACAAGCTTTTTGGAGATGGAAATTTCATTCTCCAGCAGGACTTGGTAACTTTCCAAATTGCCAAAAGTACCATATGTGGTTTAGAATCTATGTGGTATTGTGAAGAGGAAGATCAGAGACCCCAGACCCAACAATGCAGATGAGCTGAAGGCTACCAAAGCAACCTGGGCTTCCATAAAACCTCAGCAGTGCCACAGGCTGATCGCATCCATGCCATGCCGCATTGATGCAGTAATTGATGCAAAAGGAGCCCCAAGTATTGAGTGCATTTACTAAACATACATTTCAGTAGGCCAACTTTTCAGATTTTAAAATTATTTTTCATGCTGGTGTTATGAAGTATTCTAATTTACTGAGATAATGACTTTGGGGTTTTCACTGGCTGTAATCCATAATCATCAACATTAAAAGAAATAAATACTTGAAATAGATCACTCTGTATTGATTCTATATAATATACGAGTTTCCCTTTTTGTATTGAAGAACTGAAATAGATTAACTTTTTGATGATATTCTAATTTTGTGAGAAACACCTGTATGTAATTTAGCTAGTAAAGTTTTTCTTCATTTCTAATATTTGATTGGACTTCAAAATTGTCGTTCCCCAACTCCATCCCCTCTTTGATCTACATCAGAATGTGTAAAGACCTCTTAGGAAGATGAGAGGAAAAGTGCCTAAAAGAGGGAGCGCATTCAGATACTGAACTAGCGGCCTCAAAGGGTGGCATCAAATCCATAACAAAGGCACCTCTGAAACTCAGACCCATGTCTGCTTCCAAGGTGACTCAAGCTAAACTGGAATAGCTGGAAGTCGGCTGGCCAGATGTAGGCTGTTTGGAAGGAGTCAGCTTTGTTTCTAAAACATATTCTTAATGTCAACCTCGAGGTGGCAGCATATAAGCCATAATTCTTGTATCTCCAATTGAAGAATCCAAGAAATTTGTATTCAATGAAAACAGATTCTACCTGTAAATTGAGAACTTTGAGAATAAAAGATCAGTCCATGGTGAGAACAAAGTGGATTTCTCCGATAAGCTATATTACAAAGGTTTTTATTTTTATGTGTATTATTGATTTATGAGAAAAAGTGTAAACGGCTTTTACTCTTAAGTTTAACTATGGGTCTCTCTCTACTCTACCTACTGCTGTGGTTTATGGTAGCTATTCACGTTCAAAGCTTTACAATACTGTTCAATGTTTTCCCAATGGATAATAAGAAAGACTAGGTTTTCAGGTAGCATCTTGATATGATGCCTTTTTATTGCAGAAGTAATTCTTGGTAGTTCCTAGAATTGTTTCTTTGGAAAATTGCATCATGGCAGCACATGCTTTCTGGTGCTCCCACCACTGGTGGACACAGACAGAAAAGGGTCCCTGTGCAAAACACTATATAGGCCCTTTTCAGTCCAATAGCTCATCATAATACCTTCTGCTTTGGAGGGGGAAACGGGCCCCCTTACCTCCTGGGGCCCTCTGGGGCTACATGGATTACACCAATAGTATTGTCCACCCTTGGCTCCAGCTGGAGATAGAGCATTTAGTGTGTGGTTTAAAAAACAAAAAGTTCCTGTCCTTTAAAGATAGTATCAATACATCTAGCATAATCTTGATAATATTAGCAGAACTCCTACGCAGCTTCAGCCACGATTACAGGAAAACTGGGGACATCTATATTGGTTAAAATGGCTACAGGGGAACAAGTATTTGGGACAATGTTCTGTGGTATTATTTAGATTTCTTGCATTGCTATTTATAATTTTGACCTCGGAAAGAATGCCTCATAGATTTGAAAACCTTCTAAATTTAGATAGCAAAATACACAAGTCAGATTTTGTCAGCGCTCATATGATGGATGCGTTTTGATCATGGAAAACTTGAACTGAAGAGATTAAATTGATTTTAATCTTAATGAAATCTTTTCTTTGTGGGCTTATGAAATGAATTAAAAAGATACACGTATGGAAAAAAATAACATTTAGTCTACAAAACTAGTTATTATCAGCTTATATGTACAGACGATGGGTATGATTATCTCACTGGTCTTGTGATACAAAGAGCAACCTTTTTCATATAACAGTTATATAACGTTTTATATGCAGGACTCAGATTTTGTTGTACAGTGTAATGAATCATGATATCTCTATAAACAAGTAAATATAGACAGCAGAGATTGTGAAAAAGGGGGGTGAAGGACAGGTTTAACCCCTTACTGAGCGACAATATGTCTTTTAATGACCTGAGATATGAGAGAATAGCCTCCACATACAGGTGACATTCCAGCAGCTGTCGGCTGTACACTATAGCTGACAACTTGCTGCATCAGCCACGATCAGTGTTGGCATCGTCCATATCTGTTTACCATATAAATGGTTAAAGGGAATCTGTCACCTCATTTTGGCCCTATAAACTGCAGCTGTAATGCTGTAGATAAGCCCCCGATGTAACCTGAAAGATAAGAAAAACAAGTTAGATTATACTCACACAGGGGTGGTCCGGGCAGATAGGCGTCGCAGGTCCGGGTCCTCCCATCTTCATGCGATGACGTCCTCTTCCTTGCTTCTGTCGCGGCTCTAGTGCGCAGGTGCTGGGAAAGGTCAGAGAGGCCCGGCGCCTGCGCACTGCAGTATTTTACGTTGCCCTTAACAGGGCAAATCAGTACACCTGCGCCAAAGCCGTGACAGGAAGCAAGGAGGATGACGACATCGTATGAAGATGGGAGGCGCAGGACCCGAACCTGCAACGCCCACCGGACCCGCCCCTGGGGGAGTATAATCTAACTTGTTTTTCTTATCCTTCAGGTTACATCGGGGGCTTATCTACAGCATTACAGAATGCTGTAGATAAGCCCCTAATGGCGGTGGCCGCAGTTTATAGGGACAAAATGAGGTGAAAGATTCCCTTTAACAGAGCGTGGGGGCTCCCTCTTTATCCCCATTGGCACCAAGATTATGGTCACGCGGTCCTGATGATTGCCATTGAAGTTCACGACCAAATAATGTCCTTGGAGCAGGGGTGGGCAATTAATTTTCCCGAGGGGCCACATGAGAGACTGTGACTGTTGTGGAGGGCTGAACCAATATGCTAAAATTAATTAAGCTCAATATTAATCTCAACATATAATAATTAATATTAATTATCACTCAATACTGAGCAGAAATAAGTATGCCGACATTACCCTATATACCGCTTGAACCCGAATACAGATTCTTCTTTATATCGTATAAGCCCACACACAGCCTCCCCATGTCCAGCATATGAGGCCGGATAATAAACAAGAAAAGAAAAGCCACTATTATGTATGCACACCACCAAAAGTTATAATAAGTCAAACAAGCTTTATTGGTAGCATATAAAAACAATTAAAACCACACACACAAAACTCCCTCCATATACGTGTGCCCAACACTGCCCAATACACAATACTTCCATATAGTAGTGGAAAACATGCATCAAATATGGCAGATAATCAAATAGTATACACATATAAATAATTACTGGCAAATACGGCCAAATAATTATCCCAATTACCCAACATGCTGCGGCTCTCCCTCCGTTGCCCTTCACTTGCTGGCTGCCCAGTTCTTGCTATATTGTCTCTATATTTTGTGAGCCTTCTGTCTGGATCACCTTCTAGCTGCCGCAGCATGTTCCCCTCTTTTGCTCAGGACGGGTGACAGCCGTGCTCCTTCTTCCTATTTGGGGTAATTATTTGGCCGTATTTGCATGTGCCCTACTCATTACATACCAGGAGGACTATTTGCTGTGGGTAAGCTGCAGCCTGACAGGGTTTTGCTATTGACAGATATATCTTTTGCTGATCAGGACAGGGCGGCTTTGCCAGTAATTATTTATGTGTATACTATTTGATTATCTGCCATATTTGATGCATGTATTCCACTACTATATGGAAGTATTGTGTATTGGGCAGTGTTGGGCACACGTATATGGAGGGAGTTTTGTGTGTATGGTTTTAATTGTTTTTATATGTTACCAATAAAGCTTGTTTGACTTATTATAACTTTTGGTGGTGTGCATACATTATTGTGGCTTTTCTTTTCTTGTTTATTATCTGCGCTGCGTATTAGCCATTGTTTTGCACCCCCAATATATATTTATTTATTTGATATCATTGTGGTGCGCCAACTAATTTTTCTATGATGCAGCATATGAGGCCCACACAGCCTCCCCATGTCCAGTATGAGGCCCACACAGCCTCCCCATGTCCAGCATATGAGCCCCACACAGCCTCCCCATGTCCAGCATATGAGCCCCACACAGCCTCCCCATGTCCAACATGAGCCCCACACAGCCTCCCCATTTCCAGCATATGAGCCCCACACAGCCTCCCCATGTCCAACATGAGCCCCACACAGCCTCCCCATGTCCAGCATATGAGCCCCACACAGCCTCCCCATGCCCAACATGAGCCCCACACAGCCTCCCCATGTCCAGCATATGAGCCCCACCCAGCCTCCCCATGTCCAACATGAGCCCCACACAGCCTCCCCATGTCCAGCATATGAGCCCCACACAGCCTCCCCATGCCCAACATGAGCCCCACACAGCCTCCCCATGTCCAGCATATGAGCCCCACACAGCCTCCCCATGCCCAACATGAGCCCCACACAGCCTCCCCATGTCCAGCATATGAGCCCCACACAGCCTCCCCATGCCAACATGAGCCCCACACAGCCTCCCCATGTCCAGCATATGAGTCCCACACAGCATCCCCATGTCCAGCATATGAGCCCCACAGCCTCCCCATGTCCAGCATATGAGCCCCACACAGCCTCCCCATGTCCAGCATATGAGGCCCACACAGCCTCCTCATGCCCAACATATGAGTCCCACACAGCATCCCCATGTCCAGCATGAGCCCCACACAGCCTCCCATGTCCAGCATATGAGCCCCACACAGCCTCCCCATGTCCAGCATATGAGCCCCACACAGCCTTCCCACGTCCAGCATATGAGCCCCACACAGCCTCCCATGTCCAGCATATGAGCCCCACACAGCCCCCCGATGTCCAGCATATGAGCCCCACACAGCCCCCCGATGTCCAGCATATGAGCCCCACACAGCCTCCCCATGTCCAGCATATGAGCCCCACACAGCCTCCTCATGCCCAACATATGAGTCCCACACAGCATCCCCATGTCCAGCATATGAGCCCCACACAGCCTCCTCATGCCCAACATATGAGCCCCACACAGCCTCCCCGTGTCCAGCATATGAGAACCACACAGCCTCCCCATGTCCAGCATGAGGCCCACACAGCATCCCCATGCCCAACGTGAGCCCCACACAGCATCCCCATGTCCAGCATATGAGCCCCACACAGCCTCCCCATGTCCAGCATATGAGCCCCACACAGCCTCCCCATGTCCAGTATATGAGGCCCACACAGCCTCCCCATGTCCAGTATATGAGGCCCACACAGCCTCCCATGTCCAGCATATGAGCCCCACACAGCCTCCCCATGTCCAGTATATGAGGCCCACACAGCCTCCCCATGTCCAGTATATGAGGCCCACACAGCCTTCCCATGTCCAGTATATGAGGCCCACACAGCCTCCCCATGTCCAATACATGAGGCCCACACAGCCTCCCCATGTCCTGACCATGAGGCCCACACAGCCTCCCTATATACTGCATGAGCCCCACACAGCCCCCCGATGTCCAGCATATGAGCCCCACACAGCCTCTCCATGTCCAGCATATGAGGTCCACACAGCATCCCCATGTCCAGCATATGAGCCCCACACAGCATCCACATGTCCAGCATATGAGCCCTACACAGCTTTCCCATGTCCAGTGAGCCCCACACAGCCTCCCTATGTCCTGCATATGCGGCCCACACAGCATCCCCAAGTCCAGCATATGAGCCCCACACAGCCTCCCCATGTCCTGACCATGAGGCCCCCACAGCCTCCCTATATACCGCATGATCCCCACACAGCCCCCCGATGACCAGCATATGAGGTCCACACAGCCTCCCCATGTCCAGTATATGAGGCCCACACAGCCTCCCCATATCCAGTATATGATGCCCACACAGCCTCCCCATATCCAGTATATGATGCCCACACAGCCTCCCTATGTCCAGTATATGAGGCCTACGCAACCTACCCATGTCCAGCATATGAGGCCCATGCAGCCTCCCCATGTCCAGTATATGAGGCCTACACAGCCTCCCCATGTCCGGCATATAAGGCCCACACAGCCTCCACATGTCCACAGTAAGACCCCATAGCTTCCCCATATCCACAGTAAGACCCCCATAGCCTCCACATGTCCGTAGTAAGACCCCCATAGCTTTCTCATGTCCACAAGTAAGACACCCATAGTCTACTCGTGTCCACATTAAGACCCCCATAGCCTTCCCGTGTTCACAGTAAGACCGCTATAGCCTTCCCATGTCTACAGTAAGACCCCCATAGCCTTCCCATGTCCACAGTAAGACACCCATAGCCTCCTCAAATACACAGTAAGACTCCCATAGACTCCTAATGTCCACAGTAAGACACCCATAGTCTACTCAAGTCCATAGTAATACCCCCATAGCCTCTCGATGTCCACAGTAAGACCCCCATAGCCTCCCCATGTGCAGCCAAACACATACATACATAAATAAATAATAAAAAAACAACAACACATACTCACCTCGGTCCCGTTCCCAGGCACTCTGCTTCTGCCTGTAAAAAAATGAACCTCCTAAAATGCTAACAAAATAAAATAACATTTTATAAATGGCACTGATGTAAAGCAGACATGAGGGAAATGTTATTTATTAACCTCTTAATCCCATATGACGTACTATCCCGTCAAGGTGACCTGGGACTTAATTCCCAGTGACGGGATAGTACGTCATATGCGATCACGGGGGGAGCGCGGCCGAGTGTCAGCTGACTATCGCAGCTGACATCCAGCACTATGTGCCAGGAGTGGTCACGGACCGCCCCTGGCACATTAACCCCCGTCACACTGTGATCAAACATGTGTGAAAAAAAGTTAAATGTTCATTTTTTTTTAAACATTTCAAAAATTCCTGTGAAACACCTGAAGGGTTAATAAACTTCTTGAATGTGGTTTTGAGTACCTAGAGGGGTGCAGTTTTTAGAATGGTGTCACACTTGGTTATTTTCTATCATATAGACCCCTCAAAATGACTTCAAATGTGATGTGGTCCCTAAAAAAAAATGGTGTTGTAAAAATGAGAAACTGCTGGTCAAATTTTAACCCTTATAACTCCCTAACAAAAAAAATTTTTGGTTCCAAAATTGTGCTGATGTAAAGTAGACAAGTGGGAAATGTTACTTATTACCGTATATACTCGAGTATAAGCCGAGATTTTCAGCCCATTTTTTTGGGCTGAAAGTCCCCCTCTCGGCTTATACTCGAGTCATACCCGGGGGTCGGCAGGTGAGGGGGGGGGGGGGGAGGCGGGTGCTGTCTAACTATACTTACCTACTGCTGGCGCGGTCCCTGCACATCCCTGCTTCTTCCAGCGCTGCAGATTCTTCCTGTACTGAGCGGTCATAGCGGTAATAGAGGTGGAGCCGCATATTCATTACTGTAATGAGCGGTAACTGTGACCGCTCAATACAAGAAGAAGATGCAGCGGTGGAAGAAGCAAGGACTGCACAGCGCCAGCAGTAGGTGAGTATACGGGGAGGGGAGCGCAGCGCTGCGCGATATTTACAGCTCCTCGTTCCGGTGCGGCTCCGTCTTCATCGTCCTCTGGCTGTGACGCTCAGGTCAGAGGGCGCGGTGACGTAGTCAGTGCGCGCCCTCTGCTGAACGTCAGTGCTGAAGACGGAGCCGCACGAGGAGCAGGTAAATATTGAAAGTGCCGGGGGCCTGAGCGAAGAGAGGTATGCGATTTTTTTTTTATCGCAGCAAAAGCATATGGGGCAAGTGACTGTACGGAGCATCTTATGGGGCCAAAACACTTGTGCAGCACTATATGGGGCAAGAGACTGAATGGAGCATCTTATGGGGCCATAACGTTTGTGCAGCACTATAAGGGGGCAGTGACTGTATGGAGCATCTTATGGGGCCATAACGATTGTGCAGCACTATAAGGGGCAGTGACTGTATGGAGCATCTTATGGGGCCATAACGTTTGTGCAGCACTATAAGAAGCAAGTGATTGTACGGAGCATCTTATGGGGCCATAACGCTTGTGCAGCATTATATGGGGCAAGTGACTGTATGGAGAATCTTATGGGGCCATAACGCTTGTGCGGCATTATATGGGGCAAGTGAC
The DNA here is from genome assembly GCF_032444005.1 of Ranitomeya imitator. Classification (NCBI taxonomy): domain Eukaryota; kingdom Metazoa; phylum Chordata; class Amphibia; order Anura; family Dendrobatidae; genus Ranitomeya; species Ranitomeya imitator. The sequence continues at coordinate 248,241,722 of NC_091282.1, forward strand.
TGTATGGAGCATCTTATGGGGCCATAATGCTTGTGCAGCATTATATGGGGCAAGTGTCTGTATGGAGCATCTTATGGGGCCATAACGTTTGTACAGCACTATATAGGGCAAATATCTCTATGGAGCATCTTATGGGGCCCTTATTACCCTTTATGCAGGATTATATGGGGCATATTTTAATATGGAGCATCTAATGGGGCCCATCAAACTTTATGGAGCATTATATGGGGCTCCTGATTCAATATGGATATTCAAAAACACTTAAAGGGACTCTGTCACCTGAATTTGGCGGGACTGGTTTTGGGTCATATGGGCGGAGTTTTCGGGTGTTTGATTCACCCTTTCCTTACCCGCTGGCTGCATGCTGGCTGCAATATTGGATTGAAGTTCATTCTCTGTCCTCCATAGTACACGCCTGCGCAAAGCAATCTTGCCTTGTGCAGGCGTGTACTATGGAGGACAGAGAATGAACTTCAATCCAATATTGCAGCCAGCATGCAGCCAGCGGGTAAGGAAAGGGTGAATCAAACACCAGAAAACTCCGCCCATATGACCCAAAACCAGTCCCGCCAAATTCAGGTGACAGGTTCCCTTTAACCTACTGATGTCTCAATTAATTTTACTTTTATTGGTATCTATTTTAACTTTTGAAATTTATCGATAGCTGCTGCATTTTCCACCCTAGGCTTATGCTCGAGTCATTAAGTTTTCCCAGTTTTTTGTGGCAAAATTAGGGGGGTCGGCTTATACTCGAGTATATACGGTAAGTATTTTGTGTGACATATCTCTGTGATTTAAGGGCATAAAAATTAAAAGTTGGAAAATCGCGAAATTTTCAACATTTTCGCCAAAGTTCCATTTTTTTCACAACTAAATGCAAGTCTTATCGAAGAAATGTTACCACTATCATGAATTATAATATGTCACGAGAAAATGTCAGAATCACTGTGATCCGTTGAAGCCTTCCACAGTTATAACCTCATAAAGGGACAGTTGGTCAGAATTGTAAAAATTGGCCCGGTCATTAACGTGCAAACCACCCTTGGGGCTTAAGGGGTTAATGTTTTGCTGTGATATGACTATCTGGATTAAAGGGATAAACATTCAAAGTTTGAAAATTGCCAAATTTTTTTCATTTTTATCAAATTTCTGATTTTTTTTTATAAATAAACACAAAACATATCAACCCAAATTTACCATTATCATAAAGTATAATGAACCACGAAAAAACAGTCTCAAAATTACTAAGATTTGTTGAAGTATTCCAGAGTTATTACCACATAAAGTGACATTGGTAAGATTTCCAAAATTTAGCTGGTCACTAAGGGGTTATTTTTAGTTGTGAAAAACCATACACTTTATCAATCATTAAATTAAATAACATTATTATTTATTATGCATTGCTTATATAGCGCCATCATATTCCACAGCACTTCACAGACATCATCATCACTGTCCCCATTGGGACTCACAATCTAAATTCACCATCAGTAGGTCTTTGGAGTGTGGGAGAAAACCCACACAAACACGGGGAGAACATACAAACTTTATCTCTTTACGATGTAAGCCTATGATTCATCAGAGCGAAACTCTATAGGCTTATATTGTAAAATATACTCACACAGAGCATAGAGTGAGCCGGAGAGTCTGAAGAGCAGCGAGGTAGGTGAGTATATTAACACATTCACACTGCACTATATACATGTTTAGGAAAAAAAAGGTCATGTGAGTGCGTCTTTAAAGGGGTTGTCCACTACAAAGACAACCCCTTCTTGATCAAAATGTTTGGCCCTCATAAAATGATAACGTTTATACTCCCCTCCTGTGCCAACACCATTCCCGCGGTGTCGGTACTCGCTCTCCTGGGGCTTTCCTGTGGGTGTTGTGACACCGGTGTCCAATCACCACTGGCGTCACTGTCCCCACCATCGGAAAAATTGAACATGCAGAGGAAGTCTGGGCTGCAGCGGATCTCGGACTTCCTCTTCATGCTTATTTCGACAGGAGTCGGAGACAGTGACACGTCGTCTTCACAGCAACCGCACGTGAGCCCCGAGAGAGCGAGCGCAAACACTGCGGGAACAGTGCCGGCAAGGGAGGGAAGTATAAGCTTTATTATTTTATGGGGGGCCAAGCGAGTATGACAAGAAATTGTCCAAGTGGTGGACAACTTCTTTAAGTGGTTTCCCAACTCTTTTAAAAGCTATTTTAAAAGTTCCACAATCTTAACCCCTTAACACACCATGACAAGAAGGACATGTACATCATGGAGCGGTTGCCGATGTATAGAGAGGGATCAGGAGCTGAGCGTGCTCCACACAGGGGCGATTGTCTTCGATGTTTTCCGTGGACCACTCGGTGCGAGGAATAAACAAAAATCGGACAAGTGGATGACCCCATAGACTATTGAAAATCACGGATAGCACCCATACGCAAAGAATGAACGTCTAAATGAGGCCTTATCCACAGTTAAAAATAAAGAAATGTAGCTCTTGTTCCTATTTTTTTATGAATGGGGAAGTATTATACCATAAGGCAGGCATGTCAAACTCAGGGTACCCCGAGGGCCACATGAGTAACAAGAGGTTGTTGCGAGGGCCGCACACAGCAGCTAATGTCACACACGTATTTGCTGATTGTATCACAGTCTTAGGCTTCATGCACGTGGCTGTAATCAGGGCCCAAACTATAAAAGGAAAGGCCAATCTTTTGAATGGACCCCCATACACACTTTCTTGCAAAGTCTCAAAAAAACTCTGGAAAACAGAGTACCATTAGTGCCCCACACACTTTCATAGAGCCCTCAATCAGTTATCGTGCCCCTTTGTGCCCACTCACAATAATGTCCCCTTAGCACCTTCACACAGTAGTGATGCCCCCTTAGTTATCTGCACACACACAGTATGAGGTCAACTTACTTTTCCCCATCGAGTATGAAGTCTTCTATGAATCTATGTGGACCACAAATTGGTGTCCACACAGAGTCCGATCCCCCTTCAGGTGTGATGTCCCCCCATGGTGAATTGCCACCTCAGTATGTCTTCACATTGTACAATGCCCCCGGAGTTGCCGCCTGCAGCAAAGTGAATTATTGAATCCCCCTTGGTAAAAGAAAGGTATCAATCACTTACACAAATCAATGGGGACAGAACAGTTTTGCATGTTTTATTGTTAGTGAATGATCTCTGTGTGTTCCCCTGGGTCATGTTATTTTAATGAAAGCCGTCAGATTTTAGTGCAGCATTACATTCTCCACCTTGATTAAATTCATATTCCTTCCAATCCCCCTTGGTGGGGCCTGAAGAAGCACATAGCGGCTGATTCTATTATCAGTAATATTAGTGTTATTTAACGGTTAAATAACACTAATATTACCGATAATAGGATAAATTTTAACCCTCTTATACAAGGAAAGGAGCTTACAGTCACCCACACATGAGCTGGGAAAGCCTGTACAGGAGGGCCACTCACTTCCTTGGACTTGGGTCCCTTCTTCCTCGGTCACAGTATCCCACCCAGTCACTCTCAGGACTGACTTAGGACGGTGATCAGCAGCAACGCGAGCCGCAGAAGTACAAAACGCGCGATCAGCACTTCCGGGTCGTCATTCATTGGCCCACATCCCTGCATATGACCTGCTTACGTGATCAGCAGCCGACCAAAGTACACACGTCATGGATTGACACGGAGCTACTTGGTCGGCTGCTGATCACGTAAGCAGGTCATATGCAGGGATATCGGCCAATGAAGAGCCGGAAGTGCTGATCGTGAAGTTTTGAGCATCTGTGGCCCGCACAAAAGTCTCAAACTTTGTGTTTACAGACAAAGTTTGAGACTTTTGTGCGGGCCGCAGATATGCCTGTAAAGGGCCGCATGCGGCCCGTGGGACGCGTGTTTGACATGCCTGCCATAAGGTATATGCTTTGTTTTTAGTGATCAGGAGGTTTGTTTTTTTTTTTTTAAAAAAAGATGAGCTCCTGCAGAAAATATACATTTTATTATTTTCCGTGTATCTCAAAATCCGAGTTCTTTTCTGTGGAATGTTCATACCTTTTGCATAAGAGGTGTAATGTGTAAATTAACGATAGGTCAGGCGGCAGCTTGAGATTTTCCTTGGTGATATGTTATGGAGAAACGGGAAGGCGGTAATGGGACATATTGATTAAGCTTAAATAACAAATAGTATGTAACATTCATGCATACTCCATACTGTCAGGATGAACCTAATAGTGAAATTGATTGCCTGCATTGAGAGCACTGATAGCCTGAACACAACTGTGCAAGCTTGTCCTGGAGGTAACATCTGAGACATACAGAGACCCCAAACAAATTAGAAAACTGATGTCAGTTATGCTTATTATTTATTCAGTATATCACATACATAAATGAACCTAATAATGGGAATCCACCTTTAAGGGCTTTTTATATGGGGAGATTATTGTGTAAAATATCTCATGATTGTAATGAATCTTTTTAACCCCTTTCTGACATCGGACGTACTATCCCGTCAAGGTGGGGTGGGCCCCTATGACCACGGACGGGATAGTACGTCCAGCGCGATCGGCGGCGCTCACGGGGGGAGCGCGGCCGATCGCGGCCAGGTGTCAGCTGCCTGTCGCAGCTGACATCCGGCACTATGTGCCAGGAGCGGTCACGGACCGCCCCCGGCACATTAACCCCTGGCACACCGCGATCAAAGATGATCGCGATGTGCCGGCGGTGCAGGGTTCCCTGAGCCCCCCGCAGCAACGCGATGTGATCGCGTTGCTGCGAGGGTCTTACCTCCCTCCCTGCCTGCTCCAGGCCCGGATCCAAGATGGCCGCGGATCCGGGTCCTGCAGGGAGGGAGGTGGCTTCACAGAGCCTGCTCAGAGCAGGCACTGTGAAGGCTGTACTGCTCTAAGTGAGATCAGTGATCTGACAGAGTGCTGTGCACACTGTCAGATCACCGATCTGTGATGTCCCCCCCTGGGACAAAGTAAAAAAGTTAAAAAAAATTTTTCCAAATGTGTAAAAAAAAAAAAAAAAAAAAAATTCCTAAATAATGAAAAAAAATATATATATTATTCCCATAAATACATTTCTTTATCTAAATAAATAAAAAAAAACAATAAAAGTACATATATTTAGTATCGCCGCATCCGTAACGGCCCGGCCTATAAAACTGGCCCACTAGTTAACCCCTTCAGTAAACACCGTAAGAAGAAAAAAAAAAACGAGGCAAAAAACAACGCTTTATTATCATACCGCCGAACAAAAAGTGGAATAACACGCGATCAAAAAGACAGATATAAATAACCATGGTACCGCTGAAAGCGTCATCTTGTCCCGCAAAAAACGAGCCACCATACAGCATCATCAGCAAAAAAATAAAAAAGTTATAGTCCTGAGAATAAAGCGATGCAAAAATAATTATTTTTTCTATAAAATAGTTTTTATCGTATAAAAGCGCCAAAACATAAAAAAATTATATAAATGAGGTGTCGCTGTAATCGTACTGACCCGAAGAATAAAACTGCTTTATCAATTTTACCAAACGCGGAACGGTATAAACGCCTCCCCCAAAAGAAATTCATGAATAGCTGGTTTTTGGTCATTCTGCCTCACAAAAATCGGAATAAAAAGCGATCAAAAAATGTCACATGCCCGAAAATGTTACCAATAAAAACGTCAACTCGTCCCGCAAAAAAACAAGACCTCACATGACTCTGTGGACCAAAATATGGAAAAATTATAGCTCTCAAAATGTGGTAATGCAAAAAATATTTTTTGCAATAAAAAGCGTCTTTCAGTGTGTGACGGCTGCCAATCATAAAAATCCGATATAAAAAACCCAGTATAAAAGTAAATCAACCCCCCCTTCATCACCCCCTTAGTTAGGGGATAAAAAAAAATGTATTTTTTTCCATTTTCCCATTAGGGCTAGGGATAGGGCTAGGGTTAGGGCTAGGTTTAGGGTTAGGGCTAGGGTTAGGGTTAGGGCTAGGGCTAGGGATAGGGCTAGGGCTACAGTTTGGGTTGGGGCTAAAGTTACAGTTAGGGTTTAGATTACATTTACAGTTGGGAATAGGGTTGGGATTAGGGTTAGGGGTGTGTCAGGGTTAGAGGTGTGGTTAGGGTTACCGTTGGAATTAGGGTTAGGGGTGGGTTTGGATTAGGGTTTCAGTTATAATTGGGGGGTTTCCACTGTTTAGGCACATCAGGGGCTCTCCAAACGCGACATGGCGTCCGATCTCAATTCCAGCCAATTCTGCGTTGAAAAAGTAAAACAGTGCTTCTTCCCTTCCGAGCTCTCCCGTGTGCCCAAACAGGGGTTTACCCCAACATATGGGGTATCAGCGTACTCAGGACAAATAGGACAACAACTGTTGGGGTCCAATTTCTCCGGTTACCCTTGGGAAAATACAAAACTGGGGGCTAAAAAATAATTTTTGTGGGAAAAAAAAAGGATTTTTTATTTTTACGGCTCTGCGTTATAAACTGTAGTGAAACACTTGGGGGTTCAAAGTTCTCACAACACATCTAGATAAGTTCCCTGGGGGGTCTAGTTTCCAATATGGGGTCACTTGTGGGGGGTTTCTACTGTTTAGGTACATTAGGGGTTCTGCAAACGCAATGTGACGCCTGCAGACCATTCCATCTAAGTTTGCATTCCAAATGGCACTCCTTCCCTTCCGAGCCCTCCCATGCGCCCAAACGGTGGTTTCCCCCAACATATGGGGTATCAGCGTACTCAGGACAAATTGGACAACAACTTTTGGGGTCGAATTTCTCCTCTTACCCTCGGGAAAATACAAAACTGGGGGCTAAAAAATAATTTTTGGGGGAAAGATTTTTTTTTTTAATTTTCACGGCTCTGCGTTACAAACTGTAGTGAAACACTTGGGGGTTCAAAGCTCTCACAACACATCTAGATGAGTTCCTTAGGGGGTCTAGTTTCCAAAATGGTGTCACTTGTGGGGGGTTTCTACTGCTTAGGTACATTAGGGGCTCTGCAAATGCAATGTGACACCTGCAGACCATTCCATCTAAGTCTGCATTATAAATGGAGCTCCTTCCCTTCCGAGCCCTCCCATGCGCCTAAACAGTGGTTCCCCCCCACATATGGGGTATCAGCGCACTCAGGACAAATTGGAAAACAAATTTTGGGGTCCAATTTCTCCTGTTACCCTCGGGAAAATACAAAACTGGGGGCTAAAAAATAATTTTTGTGGGAAAAAATTTTTGTTTTATTTTTACGGCTCTCCATTATAAACTTCTGTGAAGCCCTTGGTGGGTCAAAGCGCTCACCACACATCTAGATAAGTTCCTTAGGGGGTCTACTTTCCAAAATGGTGTCACTTGTGGGGGGTTTCAATGTTTAGGCACATCAGTGGCTCTCCAAACGCAACATGGCGTCCCATCTCAATTCTTGTCAATTTTGCATTGAAAAGTCAAACGGCGCTCCTTCCCTTCCGAGCTCTCCCATCCGCCCAAACAGTGGTTTACCCCCACATATGGGGTATCAGCGTACTCAGGACAAATTGTACAACAACTTTTGGGGTCCAATTTCTTCTCTTACCCTTGGAAAAATAAAAAATTGGGGGCGAAAAGATAATTTTTGTGAAAAAATATGATTTTTTATTTTTACGGTTCTACATTATAAACTTCTGTGAAGCACTTGGTGGGTCGAAGTGCTCACCACACATCTAGATAAGTTCCTTAGGGGGTCTACTTTCCAAAATGGTGTCACTTGTGGGGGGTTTCAATGTTTAGGCACATCAGGGGTTCTCCAAACGAAACATGGCGTCCCATCTCAATTCCAGTCAATTTTGCATTGAAAAGTCAAATGGCGCTCCTTCGCTTCCGAGCTGTGCCATGTGCCCAAACAGTGGTTTACCCCCACATGTGGGGTATTGGCGTACTCAGGACAAATTGTACAACAATGTTTGGGGTCCATTTTCTCCTGTTACCCTTGGTAAAATAAAACAAATTGGAGCTGAATTAAATTTTTTGTGAAAAGTTAAATGTTCATTTTTATTTAAACATTAAAAAAATTCCTGTGAAGCACCAGAAGGGTTAATAAACTTCTTGAATGTGGTTTTGAGCACCTTGAGGGGTGTAGTTTTTAGAATGGTGTCACACTTGGGTATTTTCTATCATATAGACCCCTCAAAATGAGTTCAAATGAGATGTGGTCCCTAAAAAAAATGGTGTTGTAGAAATGAGAAATTGCTGGTCAACTTTTCACCCTTATAACTCCCTAACAAAAAAAAATTTTGGTTCCAAAATTGTGCTGATGTAAAGTAGACATGTGGGAAATGTTACTTATTAAGTATTTTGTGTGACATATCTCTGTGATTTAATTGCATAAAAATTCAAAGTTGGAAAATTGCGAAATTTTCATAATTTTCGCCAAATTTCCATTTTTTCACAAATAAACGCAGGTACTATCAAAGAATTTTTACCATTGTCATGAAGTACAATATGTCACGAGAAAACAATGTCAGATTCACTGGGATCCGTTGAAGCGTTCCAGAGTTATAACCTCATAAAGGGACAGTGGTCAGAATTGTAAAAATTGGCCCGGTCATTAACGTGCAAACCACCCTTGGGGGTAAAGGGGTTAATACCAGCAACTAAAATCAGAATAGCATACAGTAACCTTACCTGATCGCTTTCCTCCTTTCCTGTGAGTCTGGAGACACATAAGCTTTCATCTCATCTGCTGAGCGCTGTATCTGGACTTCAGAAATCTAACAAAGAATACAAATTCAGTATTTCTGTCCAAAACCAGAAAGCAAGTTATTAAATAAATCTGCGTAGTTTAACCTTTTTCATCAAGTTGATGTAATGATACTGAGTCTCGGCTTGGCTACACTCCTCCTGGAGTCCACGGACTTCCTGAGTTAAACATAAATAATTACATAATTATTCTGGAGTAAAAATAGAACAAGTACTGAAAACACAGAGGAAAGTTGACACGGCAAAAAGTAAATCACTAAAATATTTTTTCCAGTATTTTACATGCAAATCAATGCTTCATCAACAAAAGTTTAGGGGCACCAGACTAAAAGAAATGTTGATGGTAGCAATTCTGAACTAAGTCCTAATTCTGCCTCCTCAAAGAAATCATGGGGCTTGCAGGGGAAAATTGTAGAATAACAGAGGAGGGTGTTTGTAAAATGGTTATTTTAAATTTTTGTGGAAATTCAAAAACTGAAAAGTGGGGTGTGCAATATTATTCGGCCCCTTTAACTTAATACTTTGTTGCGCCACCTTTTACTGCGATTACAGCTGCAAGTCGCTTGGGGCATGTCTCTATCAGTTTTGTACATCGGGAAACTGAAATTCTTGCCCATTCTTCCTTGGCAAACAGCTCGAGCTCAGTGAGGTTTGATGGACATCGCTTGTGAACAGCAGTTTTCAGCTCTTTCCACAGATTCTCGATTGGCTTGAGGTCTGGACTTTGACTTGGCCATTCTAACACCTGGATATGTTTATTTGTGAACCATTCCATTGTAGAGTTTGCTTTATGTTTGGGTTCATTGTCTTGTTGGAAGACAAATCTCCATCCCAGTCTCAGGTCTTTTGCAGACTCCAAAATTTTTTCTTCAAGAATGGTCCTGTATTTGGCTCCATCCATCTTCCCATCAGTTTTAACCATCTTCCCTGTCCCTGCTGAAGAAAAGCAGGCCCAAACCATGATGCTGCCTCCACCATGTTTGACAGTGGGGATGGTGTGTTCCGGGTGATGAGCTGTGTTGCCTTTAAGCCAAACATATCGTTTGGCATTGTTGCCAAAAAGTACGATTTTGGTTTCATCTGACCATAGCACCTTCTTCCACATGTTTGGTGTCTCCCCCAGGTGGCTTGTTGCAAACTTTAAACAACACTTTTTATGGATATCTTTGAGAAATGGCTTTCTTCTTGCCACTCTTCCATAAAGACCAGATTTGTGCAGAGTACGACTGATTGTTGTCCTATGGACAGTCTGTCCCACCTGAGCTGTAGATCTCTGCAGTTCATCCAGAGTGATCATGGGCCTCTTGGCTGCATCTCTGATCAGTCTTCTCCTTCTTTGAGATGAAAGTTTAGAGGGACGGCCGGGTCTTGGTAGCTTTGCAGTGGTATGATACTCCTTCCATTTCAATATGATCACAGTCCAGAAATATTGCAATCGCACAGCCGTTATACGTAAGACCCTTTCTGCTTCAGGGCTATTGAATGCCACACCGTATAAGCCTTTAGTCACAATAGAAAAAAAGTAATCGCTATACAAGCTCCACCTGGGTGCTGCTTCATGAAAAAAAACAATTTGTATAAGGATATCCAGAGCAAGAAAAGTAACAGCGCACTCACCGGTGTTGAGCAAAAAGCGATTTATTCACATGCAATCATGCGGTGCAGGGAGGGTGGTGAACACATGCGGATGACAGCTGTTTCGTGCTGCAAGCACTTCAACAGATCCAGTCTGGCTCAACACCGGTGAGTGCGCTGTTACTTTTCTTGCTCTGGATATCTATTTCAATATGATCGCTTGCATAGTGCTCCTTGGGATGTTTAAAGTTTTGGAAATCATTTTGTATCCAAATCCAGCTTTAAACTTCTCCACAACAGTATCACGGACCTGCCTGTTGTGTTCCTTGGTCTTCATGATGCTCTCTGTGCTTCAAACAGAACCCTGATACTATCACAGAGCAGGTGCATTTATACAGAGACTTGATTACACACAGGTGGATTATATTTATCATCATTAGGCATTTAGGACAACATTGGATCATTCAGAGATCCACAATGAACTTCTGGAGTGAGTTTGCTGCACTGAAAGTAAAGGGGCCGAATTGCACGCCCCACTTTTCAGTTTTAGAATTTCCACAAAAAATTAAAGTACCGTAACCAATACATTTCCTTCAACTTCACAATTGTGTTACACTTGTTGATTCTTCACCAAAAAATTACATTTGGTATATCTATGTTTGAAGCACGATATGTGGAAAAAGGTTGAAAAGTTCCAGGGGGCTGAATACTTTCGCAAGGCACTGTATGTTTTTTTGCTGTGATCTTTTGGTGTTGTTCCAGTACACACAAAGAAAATAAACATGTGTATAACAAAACATGTGTAATTGCAATAAGTTTCTGGGAGAAATACCTCATTTCCTGGAACAATTTCAAGGGTGCCAACACTTTCGCCATGACTGTTGTGAGATAGCGCTTACTGCATGTGTTGGGGGACACTCACTTAGCAACAGGACTCAGTCACACAGGCACGTTTTTCTCAAAAAAACAGTCCATGCCGTTTATTATGCAGTCATAAACCAGGTTATGCACAGTTCATTATAAACTTTATAGAACACAATAGGCACCAAACGGTGACATTAAGTTGCAGCTTTAAAGGGACACTGTCACCTGAATTTGGAGGGAACAATCTTCAGCCATGGAGGCGGGGTTTTTGATTCACCCTTTCCTTACCCGCTAGCTGCATGCTGGCTGCAATATTGGATTGAAGTTCATTCTCTGTCCTCCGTAGTACACGCCTGCACAAGGTAATCTTGCCTTGTGCAGGCATGTACTATGAAGGACAGAGAATGAACTTCAATCCAATATTGCAGCCAGCATGCAGCCAGCGGGTAAGGAAAGGGTGAATCAAAAACCCAAAAACCCCGCCTCCATGGCTGAAGATTGTTCCCTCCAAATTCAGGTGACAGTGTCCCTTTAACTTAGGTATTTCATATACGGCTTTAACTCACAGTTCAGACACTACACCCGCCAGCCCTCCTTGACTAGTTCCCGGGGGTGTCCGTAAGCCGTATCAATGTCTCTAGTCATATAGCACACACGACATTAGTTTGCAGTCTCTAAACATGCTGGTCCTCATTTCGTCCAGTTACCATGGGAGACCACACTTTTCATTACTTACCCCCTGTCAGTGCACACAGTTCCCCATACTCTGGGTTACCTTCCAGGAGCTCCTTTTCTACACGCTGACTCCTGTCAGTCCTCTCTCCTCCAGGGAAACTGCCGGACCGGGATCATCCACTTGCCTGGCAGGCACATATCAGTTAGTCCAGATACTCAGACGGGCTGTAGCTCCCCCAATGCAGTGCCATTACAGACTCTGCATACACTCCTTCCCATGTGGTCTTCAGGAAGTCCTAGTTCCCAGAATCTTCCAACACAGGTTGTGCTATTCAGGAAGTCCTACTCCCAGAACTTCCAACACAGGCCGCTGTGTGTGCTGTTCAGGATGTTCGTCCCCACCTGGGACAGTCCAACACACAAGTCTCTCAGTGCGCTTATCAGGGATCCGATCCTACTCCCAGGATCTCCCAACACACCAGTCTTCCAGATCCACGGCCTCTCAGTGCGCTGTTCAAGGATCTGGCCCACACACAGGACCTCCCAACACACAAGCTGTCCAGGATCTACACACTCTCCATTACAGAGAGCACAACAGACTCCATTGCAGAGACTACCCACCATGTGACCACACCATGTTCACATTATGTAGTTGTAACCACTTCCATAGATGGGAGGTGTGTGTGGCTAGTTCGACCCACCCAACCTTTAATCTAGCCCAGTAAGCCTCCCTTCACAACTATACAAACACTTGCCGGACTACGGGTCCCAGAACAACATTACTTCAGGCTTACAGCGCAGACTCCCTCTGCGACACATACCAGCCATTTACAATCCTGACGGTCACTATCTCATTATCAGCATTATAACCACAGATACGCCTCCATGCATATATCCTGAGGAGCACACACAGCGCTCCCTACCTATAACAGGGGTCATGCAGTGTGCATGTATATATGTATAAATATATAATAAATATTTATATAATATATATATATATATTATTTTATGTTTACATGGCTGCCTATGGCTAACGTGTGTCCCTGTATAGAGCATCTTGGAGCCTTCAGTAGAAGGTATACATTAGAAAAGCCTATCAACATATAATTCCACAATCAAGCCCAAAGGCAATTTAAACAGGACTTTAGGTCTGCTTTTCAGACCTCAAGGCATGGCTGGTTATTTCGTCTGTGCCCATTCTTCTCAGATGCATTTATCTCTCTCTACTAGCATGATCTTCCAGCATTAGTAGGTGCACCAATGACTTGAAGTTGAGGTAGAGAACATCTACAATAGGGGTTTATTGAAGGGGAAACCTTCCAAGACAGCAAGCAGGAAGACTGCAAATTGTCTAGTTGACCACTGAAACCTTATAATGCTGGGAAGCAAGACAGCAGCCACAAAAATAACTTGTTTTGTTGACTTTCTTATTATATACTTTGCTGCTATGTCTCTGAAATTAAAATAGTGGAGCTACACTTTTCATTGAACGATTACTCACATAGCATGAACGGAGCCTCCTGTAAACACAACATGCAGACCAAAAGTTAATCAGACAAACATAGCAGCCAATCAGATTACAGCTGCTATTTTCTGAAATGCAATGTAGAAACAAAAATTGTAATCTGATTGGTTGGAATGAGCGTTATCTTTTATACAATGCCCATTACTACTTCTGGTTGTGCCATATAAAGGTGGCTCTTTATTGAGCAGTCCTGAATGTAGTTGTACATGACATATTGAGAAGAGACTTCACACGATAAAGAAAGTGATACCTGCTCTAGCTTCGAGCAGTTACTCTCCAGGCCAGCCTCGCAGCTGTCATATTGGGCTTTCTTTTCATCATACTCCTGGGTCAGCTCCTAATGTGAAAAGGGCAAAGATTCATGTCAGCACGTACTACGGGACATCAAGCACATGGCACAGAGAAATGTACGTTCCCGTCAGTCAGCAGCTTCAGTCTGTCATCCCGGCACACAGCAGATGTGTTTCATTCCACTTTCACACATGGCAGGGGAGTATGTGTTCTGTCTGATACTTTACACAGACACATGTCGGCTAAACCAAGATGTTCTGAAGTAACCACTATGATGACCTGTTTCAAGGCACCAAAATGTTTTCCCCCCCCCAAGTTTAATGTTGCATGAAAGTGATCATAATGAAGTTTAATTATGGTAGCTGGACAGCATCTACAGCAGATATCTTTAGAGACATTTTTTAAATAAAATTCCACAAATGAATGAAATGCACAGCTGGCACTAACACTATGGGCAGCAACATGGGAGGTCTTGTATTACCATCAAGGACAGTAGATTAAGCAGCTATATGAGAAATTAACACCGCGTTCAGACAAGTGTCTTGGCATCTCATTTAGCCTACAATACAACAGGTATCATTTCAGTACGACAGATGAAGCCTTCTTTCTCTACCAAGTACAACAAAAATGAACTGCAACTTGACAGATTCTGATTTGGCTTTTATTCTAAGTTATATGGCAATGCTCGCTAAAGGGTCGATATTGACTTGTAGGATTGCTACCCCTAATAAGTGGCACTAGAGTTCAAGTCATCTTACTCCATGAAGAGACACATTGCATATTTTATATCCCAGAGAAGCATGCATGGCATTTAAGTCTCCTCATACTGGCGTGCCAGACCTGGCATGTCACTCTCCACAAGGAGAAACCTTATCCCTTACAAACCTTACCCCATAGCCATATCAGATCTGACACCTTGTACTGATGAGTAGCAACACCCCGAAACACCGTGTCTGCAAATTGAGATTCGGATTTGGCTTTTATCCCAAGTCATATTGCAAGGCTCGTTAAATGGTCAATAATGACTTGTAGGATCGCTACTTCCAATAGATGGCACTAGAGTTCAAGGCCTCTCTGAAGAGACAACTTGCATCTCCAACGTGACACAAATTCAGGTGCGTGACATCACCCTTCACTACTGTATAAGTATATATTCAGTACCTGATGTTTATAAACTAGTCAAAGCACAAAAATACATAGGCACATTTTGTAATAAAAAAACAACAACTCCCTTCCCCCCACATCTGTAATATATATTTCGATTTGTACAAACCTGGCATTTCTGGCGCAAAGGCCTTAGCTCTTTTATAACAGGAGCCAATGCTGATTTTTTTGCTTCTATCATGGAGTTTAACTTCTTTACCTAAAGAAACATACAGAAATAGAGTGAATTATAAAAATCATTGTGAGCATAGGTGAGCGAGCGCCTGTGTCAACTACTATTATCTATAGGCAACTACAACATGTAGCTTTAAATGTTGTTTTACTAAGTTATTTGAGTATTTCATTGAGTTATTATGGAGAATATATATTGTCCATACTGTCAAACATGAAGTCTTGAGAGGCATTTTTACTTTATTATCTAAAATACTGCATGGATCAATATTAATTTAAATTATACAAATATGTATACAATTAATGTATTCATTCATAATGTTTCCTGTACACCATCTCTTTACAATGAGTAATTTATACACCTATATTGACACTACACTACTAAAGTCAAAATGATTGTCTAGCAGACTCTTTTTCTAATGTTATATAACTCTGGTAAAGCTGCAATAATTTATGTTGCTTAGAAAATTGCAGATTTACTTACCATGTTGGACATATCATCTAGGGTTCGCCCTTTCATTTCATCTACTTCGCTCTTCAAGGCAGACACTCTCTCCAATTCTTCCTGGGTGTCACTGTACCCTGATATTCCCCTTTTCTGTTCTATGGTTTGCTTTAAGAGAAATAAAGACAAAAGATTAATTGCACTTTACAAGCAATTATATTATAGCAAATACCAAATGTGCTAGCAGCTTCCAACAGCTCTATTTATGGTGAGTTGTGGGAAACAGATGAATGACGTCAACATCTTCCAGTGAGAAGTCATCATGTGTGAATGAATACATGTAAGAACCCATTTCCTATGAAAGTAAGTGGAAAAACTAACCAGTGGCATTGAGGGTAAAAAGGAAAATGACTGAGGAAGAATGGAGCCAAAGTGGCTGACATACTGATAGGAAATTAAGAATGTGAGACCCAGTGGGGACAGTGATGATATATGTAAAGTGCTTATAAAGTGAATTATTTGGGCTATAAGCAAGTAAAATATTGCTGCCCCAGTTGTGTGGGTATAGAGTACTGTGTAGGACAATTTAGGAGCATGTGGTCTCCAAACAGTAGGGTCATTCCATAGAAGCTTACATTACAACACAATATAGTAATAAATAAATAATAAATAAATAATCTTTATTTTTATATAGCGCTAACATATTCCGCAGCGCTTTACAAGTTGCACACATTATCATCACTGTCCCCGTTGGGGCTCACATTCTAAACTCCCTATCAGTATGTCTTTGGACATAGTACCTTACGTTACAAAGATGATGGTAACTTCCCTTACAATAAGGTTAATCCAATGGATGGTAACATATTGTAACGTAAGTTACCATCAGCTTAGTAACATAAGTTATCTATATTTCTTGAGATAAAAACTGTTGCTTTTAACTTGAGAGGTTAAAATATATTTTTTTAAAGTTGCTGGGACTATGGTGTTTTAATACAATAAAAATAGTGCTTCTCTCCTGTTTACCAGAACAGAGAATTTGGCAGACTCATGAAGAACAATTGCCTTTCCTTTTTTTGTAACGCAAGTTACCAAGTAATAACACTGTACCGTATTTTGTATTTAATTTTATTGCCGAAAAATGAAACTGTGTTGAAATCTATTGAGAATAGTTTAATGTACAATATACATTCACTCCTTTTTGTGTCAGTCTGTAGCCAGTTTTTGGCTTGTGAATGTAACGAAAGTTACCATGGAACGACCCAGTAGTATGTTAATTGTAAGCTGGATCAAACTGAGAGAAAGCGTAGATTCATTAAGACAGGCGTAGCGCAGGATCGCACCACATCAGTTTTGTTTCAAACTATTGTGCAAAACGCCAAAAGTAGCAAGATTTTTTTTTTTTTAGCAACGGCACGTAGTGAAAAAAAAATTGTGACTTTTCAAAGCTTTTATGCCACGTTTGTGGTGTAAATGCTTTGATGAATGGGCCCCAAAGTGTTTTGGAAATAAGTTAGCCATCTAAGATCTGACACAGAGAAAGGTGTAGTGGCTGCACTGCGGAGTCGGAGGAGGGCCCAGCTAAAGAATACGGGAATGCATCAAGTCCAGGGCACAAAACATCTGTTACGTCTGCCAGCGCCTCCACATGGTCCCCCTCTCACCATGCACGGACGCCAGCTTACTCATTGTCACGGCCGCAGCAGAATTCCCGTGTGTCTCCGCATTCTGCTCTTTGTGTGCCGCACCGTGCTACGGTGGCGTACTCCCCTGCTCTTAAAGGGGCAGTGCGTGCACATAGCAAAATGCCCCCAGTTGACAGCTGGGAGACATATTGTTAAAGTAATTACCTGCAAGGTGTCTCCCAGCCAATAGCTGGAAGGCATCTTGCATATAAGGCACTCTCCCAAATTGGGAGGCGCCCGAACAACCCCTATAGTTTAGTGTTAGGTGTGCTGGTGCTTGCAACTGTATGTTGCCAGGTCCCCCGTCCCAGGTCTGTTAAAGCTAATCCTGTATCCTATGTTCCCATAGTCTATTATAGTAATATCCTTCCATATTCTGTCCCTGTAGTCCTGAGTAAGTTACGTTTCCCTGTAGCTGCGTCTGCAGTATTGGTACCCCGTGGCCACATCGGTGGCACCTGAACAGGTTTCCGGAGCCCTGTGTGTCTGTACCGGTCGCAATAGTCCAACCTGTCGGATATCTAGAAATTGAACAGTCCGAACATGTCCCTAGTAGCTGTCCTGCCCTGTCTGCTACTAGTAGCTGCTACTGCCGGACGCCTCCTTGGACTGGCACCTGCCTGCTGCACAAGCCTGACTTCACAACTGGAGGCTCCAGTGAACACCAAGGTAGCTGCTTAGTTACGCCCCCCAGGGTAAGTCCAGTCAGTTGCACTGTGGGTCCATGAACCACGTGCGCCACCTGCTAGCGTAACATCATCAGGGTACTGTGCACACAATGAGTATTTGCAAGAGAATTTCTGCACTAAAAACAAATCATTTGGCAGGAAAAAAGATGCCTTTTTAATGTTTTTCTTTTATTCATTTTACCCCCTATTCGTTAGAATGGGTGAATGCAGCACAAAATACTAAAAGAATTGATATGCTGATTTGAATCTGCTTTAAAGCTGAAAAGCAAAAAAATTATTCATTTTGATGGTACTGTAAACACTGTTTTGGTGCTGAAAATTCTGCTTCAAATACTTAACGTGTGCATTTACCCTCAGATTGAAAACTATACTCATTTCTAGGGAGATGGCGTTCAAGTCGGTTTTTCTCAGGAAATCTTGTAGTTTAGTTGAATATTGTACATACAGTGTTCAATCATTAATCAATGTCAATAGAGAAAAATGGGAAGCTTCAGCTTGTTGTAAAGAAGTCTATCTGGACAGGTTAGGGAGAATTGCGACATGTTGATCTCAGTATTTAGGTATGGCCCACACTAGAAAAGCACAAAAAAGCGGATATGCCTACAAAACTGGAAACTGCACAATATATAACATGGAGTTGAGTTAATGACGAAATAGGCACATTTTAGATGGGTGATAGCAGTCAAAGAGGGCAGAATTGATTGAAGCCAAACCGAAAACAATGGCAGTCAGGAGATTTCTGGGCAAGCTTTGCTAATATCATGAAAAGTTGATGAACAACACATTATGCAAATTCAGTTGTACCAAAGCGTGACTGGATATTTTACTTACACGCTCAATTAGCACATGGTTACAGTTTGGGGTAAACGCAAACAACAAGAACTATAGAATGAATGCAAGTATCATATGTAAACTACTAGCAAGCAGTAGTTTATGCCAGTCTTGATGAACCACGGCCTAAGTATGAAAAATAGTAGGTAGGTTACACAAGTAATACTTAGAACAGTACCATGATACCACAATCAGTGATATTGACATTGTACATATGACCAAAAACTACAGAAACCTGCTGATGCTTAGAGAATAGTAAAGAAGGACAGAGAACAAAAAACAACATAAAAGAACCAAATTCCAATTTTTAAATACAAACAATAACACCAGCCCTTTCAAACTACATTTCCAGTCACCATATGTTGATAGAGGAAGAAAGTGATGAAAAGCACAAATACGGTTACATGGAAGATGCAGCAGAGAAGGTGAAGAATACTTAGTAAATCAGTGGGATATGTGCAGAGTAGATTTTCCCTTCTAGGTATGGAGGTATAGCTAGGTACACCTATGTATATGGGAGGCTTGACAAGAGAGTTTAACGAAGCATGCTTAGCCAGTGTGTCATTGGCATTCACAAAGTCAAATCCAAACCGTTCCAACTTTTGGACAGTACTTGGATCATAATCAGGGCCTTAAGAATGGCCCCCAGAGACCCCTTTGAGTGGATATGGAAATTGATGCCAAATGTATTCCTCGAGGACACACAAGAGATGATCCACAAGCTTGCTAGTCTCAGCTGTTACTGTGCCCAGAAATTTAGGTATGTGTGTTGACATAATAGGCTAGCTTTACAGTAGACTCCAAGAACAGGTTACTGAGTGGAGATAGTAATTCATTGCCTTATGTACTGTAAAAGAAAAAAAATTGAGACGGGGCGACCAGATAACCAAGATGAAAGATGCAAGCTGCTCTGCTCTAGTGGTAAGCGAAGCATGGCAGACTCATACCACACAGTAGCCTGCAGATGCTTGGAAAGGCCTGGGGCACTTTCTTATTTCCTTACAAGCCCTTTATTTAGCCTAAAATCATCTGGAGGGCATAGATGCCTGTGATATGTAAACTTAGAGCTGAGACGACACTTCAGCTGTGCAGAGGACAATGTTGAGCACTGCTCTTGCCTGGGGCATTCATTCACAGATATGAATTTTTTTGAGACCACAAATAGATATCTACTTCTACTGGACGTTACTTCTGTGTTTCTTTACTATTTAGTTGGTACAATTATGATGAAAGCTATTAATTTATTTGCATATACCGTAGTAAGAAGGCAATGAGGTCTCTAAAAGGTCTTTCGCGACTAACGCTACTTAAAATTTATGAATAAAAAATTAATACATTTTATTAGAGGGGTTGTTCGGAACTTATATATTGATTGCCTATCCTTAAGATAGTCCCAGGTATCCAACTAAAAAGGGAATGTATTGTAGGTATGTATCAGGGAGGATTTTATTACTAGATCTTATCTTTTAGACATGAACATTATTTAATATTTGGTCCTTCCCAGTAGTTACAGAAGGTACAAAACAGATTTTCTTTTAAGAAGCCAACAAAATATCTTGGTAAATACATGGTACAATTTCAGGGGATTTACATAAAACACACCATATCTACAGTCAAAATCATAAAGTCTCCACTGTAATATAAAATTACAATATTTGATGGTTGACAAGCAAGTCTATCCTGGACGCTGCATTTAATGGGCACAGGTCTGTAGCTCCGTACTTGACGTTATGTTTGGCATCTTGTCAACTCTGAAGTGATGCACTTTGTCTAAATCACTCCACAAGTTACTAAGTAATCAAGATTCATGTAAATTCTCTTCTACATATTCCAGTCTCTCTTGTACCATAGGGAGAAGCTGTGTTTAGTAGATATTTATCATACAAATAGCGCCGTAATGAAACCTTAGAATCTGTCTACAATATTACACTGCACAATTTAATCATTTACTTTCGCAATTCACACCTATCTTGACTGTGATGGCTAATGAGCACAGCTTTATTTGCACAAGATATCACATATTTCCTTTCAGACCTAAGAAAAATGCGTATATCATTGTGTTAGTCTGTCCAAAGAGAGCTAAGCCTATTCATTTCTGATCCAACATATGCGGCTATTAATTGGTCATCACACATCTCATTTGCAGTAAGGTTATAGGTTCAAGGAAAATGATGTATAAAAAGAGTATTTCATCATATAAAGGGAACAACAACACATGCTTTCTCAGATATATGTAATATATATGTTATATATATATATATATATATATATATATATATATATATATATATACATACATACACACACACACACACACACACACACACACACACACACACACACACACATACATACATACATACATACATACATATATATATATATATATATACACTAGCTGAAGAGCCCGGCGTTGCCTGGGCATAGTAAATATCTGTGGTTAGTTAAAGTACCTCACTTCTCTTA
Organism: Ranitomeya imitator; assembly: GCF_032444005.1. Taxonomy (NCBI): domain Eukaryota; kingdom Metazoa; phylum Chordata; class Amphibia; order Anura; family Dendrobatidae; genus Ranitomeya; species Ranitomeya imitator. The sequence continues at coordinate 248,262,824 of NC_091282.1, forward strand.
TTTTCCCATCACGCCTTTCATTTTCTCCCTTACACCTCTTATTTTACCCCTCACTCCTCTCATTCCCCCCTAACACTTGTCATTTCGACCTCACATCTGTCATTTTCCGATCACTCCACTATTTTCCCTCACTCCTCTCATTTTGCACTCACACATTTTCATTTTCACCTCACACCCCTCATTTTCACCTCAGTATATACATGTTTGTCATCTCCTTTATATATAGTATACACCTGTATGTCATCTTCTGTATATAGTATATACCTGTATGTCATCTCCTCCTGTATATAGTATGTACCTGTATGTCATCTCCTCCTGTATATAGTATACACCTGTGTGTCATCTGCTCCTGTATATAGTATATACCTGTGTGTCATCTCCTCCTGTATATAGTATGTACCTGTGTGTCATCTGCTCCTGTATATAGTATATACCTGTGTCATCTCCTCCTGTATATAGTATGTACCTGTGTGTCATCTCCTCCTGTATATACTATGTACCCGTGTGTCATCTCCTCCTGTATATAGTATATACCTGTGTGTCATCTCCTCCTGTATATAGTATATACCTGTGTGTCATCTCCTCCTGTATATACTATGTACTTGTATGTTATCTCCTCCTGTATATAGTATATACCTGTGTGTCATGTCCTCCTGTATATAGTATATACGTGTGTCATCTCCTGTATATAGTATATATCTGTGTGTCATCTTCCCTGTATATAGTATTTACCTGTATGTCATCTCCTCCTGTATATAGTATGTACCTGTATGTCATCTCCTCCTATATATAGTATATACCTGTATGTCATCTCCTCCTGTATATAGTATATACCTGTGTGTTTTTGAAGGATAATACCAGACTTGTGTGTGTTTTAGAGCGAGTTTCATGTGTCAAGTTGTGTGTGTTGAGTTGCATGTGGCTACTTGCATGTAGCGACTTTTGTGAGATGAGTTTTGTGTGGCGACATGCGTGTAGCAACTTTTTGTGTGTCGAGTTGCATGTGACAGGTTAGTGTAGCAAGTTGTGTGCAGCAAGTTTTGCGCATGGCGAGTTTTATGTGTGGTGCGTTTTGAGAATGTGCAAGTTTTGTGTGAGGCAACTTTTGCATGTGTTGCAACTTTTGTGAATGTGGCAATTTTTCCGCGTGTGCAAGTTTTGCGTGTGGCGAGTTTTCCATGAGGTGAGTTTTGCACGTGTGGTGAGTTTTGCGTGAGCCTAGTTTTGCATGTGGCGAGTTTTGCGCGGCGACTTTTGTGTTTCAACTTTTATGTGGCGAGGTTGGTGTATATGTGGTGAAATGTGTGCTGAGAGTCATATATGTGTTGAAGCACGTGGTAGTGTGTGGCGCATTTTGTGTGTGTGTTCATATCCCCATGTGTGGTGAGTATCCCATGTCGGGGCCCCACTTTAGCAACTGTATGGTATATACCCTTTGGCGCCATCACTCTCATTCTTTAAGTCCCCCTTGTTCACATCTGGCAGCTGTCAATTTGCCTCCAACACTTTTCCTTTCACTTTTTCCCCATTATGTAGATAGGGGCAAAATTGGTGAATTGGAACGTGCGGGGTTAAAATTTCGCCTCACAACATAGCCTATGACGCTCTCGGAGTCCAGACTTGTGACTGTGCAAAATTTTGTGGCTGTAGCTGCGACGGTGCAGATGCTAATCCCGGACATACACACACACACACATTCAGCTTTATATATTAGATTTTATATATATATATATATATATATATATATATATATATATATATATATATATATATATATATATGTTCTCCTTATTAATTTTAATATCTTGAGATGTATTTCACAAATAAAGGTGTGTTCCCATCTGAGAGATTTGGAGCTGTAGTCAAATGTATTAAATCCCCACTGCACATTCCGTTTATTTGCAAAATGTGAAATTTTCTGCTGTTTGCAATAAACCAAGATTTTTTTTTACAGAACTAATATAACCAGTGTTTTTTTTCAAAATTCAACACAAAATGCCACTTTAAAAGAACCATCCATCTGACTAAAATGCCCCATTAGAGCCACAGTTGTAAACCAGGTGTTGTCTCAAGCACGTCTAATGTAAATAATCGAGGATTTCATAAGTGACATCACGTGTTCTTTGGATGAAAAAAGGATATTTGTGAATATATTCCGCACTGCTAAATGAATAAAGACCTCAGTCCAGAGATGGATGGATGAAAGATATTCGTGAATTATTCTATGCGTTTCGAAGTTTCAAACACTTCTTCTTCAGGAAGCAACCACAGGTACATGGGGTTTTGGAGAAGGCAGCTGCATCAAGAAAACCCAAGAATATTACAGAACTGGAGACCGCTGCCCATGAGGAATGGGCTAATATTCCTCAGAAACGCTACCAGAAGCTGGGGTCTGGCAATGTATCATATATGCAGCAGGTCATAGCTCTACTAGGTACTAAAGATGATTTTCAGAAAGGGGTTGAGTTGTTCTGAGACTGTATTGGTCATTAAAAATTGTATTTTGTTTTGGATACGGAGAAACCACTCATTATATTAGTTGTGTTCAGCTAATTATATTGTTCTACTTTGGTTACTTGCAGTCAGCAAAAAGTTTGGCAATTTTGCTAATAAACCTAAACTGCAATGGGTATAACTGAAGCAAACAAATCTCCAGCGTCAAAAGCAAAAGGAGCGTAGATATGTTAAAAATTAACTTTTAATAGCCCAAATATAAAAACATGCGTAACTGGACACCACAGACCATGATTAAGGCTCTCCGCTGAAAGGCGTCAGTTTATACTGATATATCTCTACTTGTGGTGTCTAGTTACCCATGTTTTTATATTTGGACTATTAAAAGTTATTTTTTAACTTATCTATGCTCCTCATGCTTTTGACGCTGGAGATTTGTTTGCTTCTATTATACTAGTCTATCCTAGTTCCTGACTTTAACGACTCTGGGCGTCTATCTTCCACGGAGTATTTGGGAGTGCTGATTTTTTCTTATTAGATTTTTAAATTGCAATGGGGGTTCAATAATTTTGATTGCAACAGAATTATGGGCAGGCAAAGAAATCATGGGCCCCTCATAGCAAAAATCCTAACTGGTCCCCCTTTCTCTCTCACTCAAAGAAAAAATACATTCTGCAGAGTAGTGTCATGATTCCAATGGCAGGGAATCACAAAAGGACAAGCACCAACGAGCTCTAGGGTGATGGAACCTGAGCTGACCGCGACCCTAAACCTGAACACACAAATAACAATAGCCGGGGAACGTGCCTACGTTGATCCTAGACGTCTCGCACCAGCCGAAGATCTAACTTCCCCTATTAGAAGAAACACAGACCTCTCTTGCCTCCAGAGAAATACCCCACAGAAATAGCAGCCCCCCACATATAATGACGGTGAAATGAGAGGAAGGCACATACACAGTATGAAATCAGATTCAGCAAAATGAGGCCCGCTAAAACTAGATAGCAGAGGATACAAAAGTAAACTGCGCGGTCAGCAAAAAACCCTTCAAAAAACCATCCTGTAATTACTTGAACTCATGTTCCAACTCATGGAACATGAGGAGCAATTACAGCCCGCTAGAGCAACCAGCAGCAAAGAAACAAGCAAGCTGGACAAGACAAAAATAAATCAAAACGTGGAACAAGAAAAACAAAAACTTAGCTTGTCCTGAAGATTACTGAAGCCAGAAGCTGAGGTAACAAAACACTCTGATAACCTTGATAGCCGGCGGGGAAATGACAAATAAGCCCGGTTAAATAGGAAACTCCCAAATCCTAATAGAACAGGTGGACACCAGAGACAGCAGAACACAAATCACCCAGTACCATCAGTAACCACCAGAGGGAGCCCAAAAACAGAACTCACAACAGTACCCCCCCCTTGAGGAGGGGTCACCGAACCCTCACGAGAACCACCAGGGCGACCAGGATGAGCCCTATGAAAAGCGCGGACCAAATCATCAGCATGAACATCAGAGGCAACCACCCAAGAATTATCCTCCTGACCATAACCCTTCCACTTGACCAAATATTGGAGTTTCCGTCTGGAAACACGAGAATCCAAGATCTTCTCCACAACATACTCCAATTCTCCCTCCACCAGCACCGGAGCAGGAGGCTCAGGCGAAGGAACAACAGGTACCTCATACCTCCGCAACAACGACCGATGGAACACATTATGAATAGCAAACGATGTCGGGAGATCCAAACGAAACGACACAGGGTTAAGAATTTCCAAGATCCTATAAGGACCGATGAACCGAGGCTTGAACTTAGGAGAAGAGACCTTCATAGGAACAAAACGAGAAGACAACCACACCAAGTCCCCAACACGAAGTCGAGGACCCACGCGGCGACGGCGATTAGCAAACTGCTGAGCCTTCTCCTGGGACAACTTCAAATTGTCCACCACATGACTCCAAATCTGATGCAACCTATCCACCACCATGTCCACTCCAGGACAATCAGAAGGCTCCACCTGACCAGAGGAAAAACGAGGATGAAACCCCGAATTACAAAAGAAAGGAGAAACCAAGGTAGCAGAACTAGCCCGATTATTAAGGGCAAACTCGGCCAGCGGCAAAAAGGTAACCCAGTCATCCTGATCAGCAGAAACAAAACACCTCAAATAAGTTTCCAAGGTCTGATTAGTTCGCTCCGTCTGGCCATTCGTCTGAGGGTGGAATGCAGACGAAAAGGACAAATCAATGCCCATCTTAGCACAGAACGTCCGCCAAAATCTAGACACAAACTGGGATCCCCTGTCAGAAACGATGTTCTCCGGAATCCCATGCAAACGAACCACGTTCTGGAAAAACAGAGGGACCAACTCAGAGGAGGAAGGCAACTTAGGCAAGGGTACAAGATGAACCATTTTAGAAAAGCGGTCACACACAACCCAGATGACGGACATTTTTTGAGAGACAGGGAGATCCGAAATAAAGTCCATGGAAATGTGCGTCCAAGGCCTCTTCGGGATAGGCAAAGGTGACAACAATCCACTGGCTCGAGAACAGCAAGGCTTAGCCTGAGCACAAACCTCACAAGACTGCACGAAAGAACGCACATCCCTAGACAAGGAAGGCCACCAAAAAGACCTGGCCACCAAGTCTCTAGTACCAAATATTCCAGGATGACCTGCCAACGCAGAAGAATGGACCTCAGAGATGACTCTACTGGTCCAGCTATCCGGAACAAACAGTCTCTCAGGCGGACAACGATCAGGTTTACCCGCCTGAAACTCCTGCAAAGCACGTCGCAAGTCTGGGAATACGGCCGACAAAATCACCCCATCCCTAAGGATACCAGTGGGCTCAGAATTTCCAGGGGAGTCAGGCACAAAACTCCTAGAAAGAGCATCCGCCTTCACATTCTTTGAACCTGGCAGGTATGAAACCACAAAATTGAAACGAGAGAAAAACAGTGACCAACGAGCCTGTCTAGGATTCAGACGCCTGGCAGACTCAAGGTAAATCAGATTTTTGTGATCAGTCAAGACCACCACACGATGTCTAGCACCCTCCAGCCAATGACGCCACTCCTCAAATGCCCACTTCATGGCCAAAAGTTCCCGATTACCCACATCATAATTCCGCTCAGCGGGCGAAAATTTTCTAGAAAAGAACGCACATGGCTTCATCACCGAGCAATCGGAGCTTCTCTGTGACAAAACCGCCCCCGCTCCAATCTCGGAAGCATCAACCTCAACTTGGAAAGGAAGCGAAACATCAGGCTGACGCAACACAGGAGCAGAAGAAAACTGGCGTTTAAGTTCCTGAAAGGCCTCCACAGCCGCAGGAGACCAATCAGCAACATCAGTACCCTTCTTAGTCAAATCCGTCAAAGGCTTAACAACACTAGAAAAATTAGTTATAAAACGACGATAGAAATTAGCAAAGCCCAAGAACTTCTGCAAACTCTTAAGAGATGCAGGCTGCGTCCAGTCACAAATAGCCCCAACCTTGACGGGATCCATCTCAATAGTAGAAGGGGAAATAATATACCCCAAGAAAGAAATCTTCTGGACTCCAAAGAGACACTTTGAGCCCTTTACAAACAAGGAATTAGCCCGCAGGACCTGAAACACCTTCCTGACCTGCTGAACATGAGACTCCCAGTCATCAGAAAAAACCAAAATATCATCCAAATACACAATCATAAATTTATCCAGATATTCACGGAAAATATCGTGCATAAAGGACTGGAAGACTGAAGGAGCATTAGAAAGTCCGAAAGGCATTACCAAATACTCAAAATGGCCCTCAGGCGTATTAAATGCGGTTTTCCACTCATCACCTTGCTTTATTCGTATAAGATTATACGCACCCCGGAGATCAATCTTAGTGAACCATTTAGCCCCCTTAATGCGAGCAAACAAATCAGTCAACAAAGGCAAAGGATACTGATATTTTACGGTAATCTTATTCAAAAGACGATAATCTATACAAGGTCTCAAGGACCCATCTTTCTTGGCCACGAAAAAAAAACCTGCTCCCAAAGGGGACGAAGATGGACGGATATGTCCCTTTTCCAAGGACTCCTTAACATAATCCCGCATAGCAGTATGCTCTGGCACTGACAGATTGAACAAACGACCTTTAGGAAATTTACTACCAGGAATTAAATCTATAGCACAATCGCAATCCCTGTGAGGAGGAAGCGAACTGAGCTTAGGCTCCTCAAAAACATCCCGATAATCCGACAAAAATACAGGAACCTCAGAAGGAGTAGATGAAGCGATAGAAATCGGAGGTGCATCATCATGAACCCCCTGACATCCCCAGCTTAACACAGACATTGTTTTCCAGTCAAGGACTGGATTATGAGTTTGTAACCATGGCAGACCAAGTACTAGAACATCATGTAAATTATACAACACCAGGAAGCGAATCACCTCCTGATGAACGGGAGTCATACGCATGGTCACTTGTGTCCAGTACTGAGGTTTATTCATAGCTAAAGGTGTAGAGTCAATTCCCTTCAAAGGAATAGGGACTTCCAGAGCCTCAAGACTAAACCCACATCGCTTGGCAAATGACCAATCCATAAGACTCAGGGCAGCGCCTGAATCTACATAGGCATCGACGGAAATGGATGATAATGAGCAAATCAGAGTCACAGACAGAATGAACTTAGACTGTAACGTACTAATGGCAACAGACTTATCAACCTTTTTTGTGCGTTTAGAGCATGCTGATATAACATGAGCTGAATCACCACAATAAAAGCACAACCCATTTTTCCGCCTATAGTTTTGCCGTTCACTTCTAGACTGAACTCTATCACATTGCATTGTCTCAAGTGCCTGTTCAGAAGACACCGCCAAATGGTGCACAGGTTTGCGCTCCCGTAAACGCCGATCAATCTGAATAGCCATAGTCATAGACTCATTCAGACCCGTAGGCGCAGGGAACCCCACCATAACATCTTTAATGGCCTCAGAAAGGCCATCTCTGAACTTTGCAGCCAGGGCGCACTCATTCCACTGAGTAAGCACTGACCATTTCCGAAATTTTTGACAATATATTTCTGCTTCATCTTGCCCCTGAGAGAGAGCTAATAAAGCTTTTTCAGCCTGAATCTCTTGGTTAGGTTCCTCATAGAGCAAACCCAATGCCAGAAAAAACGCATCCACATTAAGCAACGCAGGATCCCCTGGTGCCAATGCAAATGCCCAATTTTGAGGGTCACCCCGCAGGAAAGATATAATAATCTTAACCTGCTGAGCAGGGTCTCCAGAAGAGCGAGATTTCAAAGAAAGGAACAGCTTGCAATTGTTCCTAAAATTCAGAAAACTAGATCTATCTCCAGCAAAGAACTCTGGAATAGGAATTCTAGGTTCAGACATAGGAGCATGTACAACAAAATCTTGTATATTTTGAACCTTAGCAGCAAGATTATTCAAGCTGGAAGCTAAACTCTGGACGTCCATGATAAACAGCTAAGGTCAGAGCCATTCAAGGATTAAGAGGAGGAAAAAAAAAAAATCAGCCAGGCTGCAATTAGGGCTAGCCTCAGAGGAGAAAAAAAAAAAACTTCCTCAGACTACTTTTCCTCCTACTTCAGCCCAAACATTTTGTGGCCGGCTATACTGTCATGATTCCAATGGCAGGGAATCACAAAAGGACAAGCACCAACGAGCTCTAGGGTGATGGAACCTGAGCTGACCGCGACCCTAAACCTGAACACACAAATAACAATAGCCGGGGAACGTGCCTACGTTGATCCTAGACGTCTCGCACCAGCCGAAGATCTAACTTCCCCTATTAGAAGAAACACAGACCTCTCTTGCCTCCAGAGAAATACCCCACAGAAATAGCAGCCCCCCACATATAATGACGGTGAAATGAGAGGAAGGCACATACACAGTATGAAATCAGATTCAGCAAAATGAGGCCCGCTAAAACTAGATAGCAGAGGATACAAAAGTAAACTGCGCGGTCAGCAAAAAACCCTTCAAAAAAACCATCCTGTAATTACTTGAACTCATGTTCCAACTCATGGAACATGAGGAGCAATTACAGCCCGCTAGAGCAACCAGCAGCAACCAGCAGCAAAGAAACAAGCAAGCTGGACAAGACAAAAATAAATCAAAACGTGGAACAAGAAAAACAAAAACTTAGCTTGTCCTGAAGATTACTGAAGCCAGAAGCTGAGGTAACAAAACACTCTGATAACCTTGATAGCCGGCGGGGAAATGACAAGAAAGCCCGGTTAAATAGGAAACTCCCAAATCCTAATAGAACAGGTGGACACCAGAGACAGCAGAACACAAATCACCCAGTACCATCAGTAACCACCAGAGGGAGCCCAAAAACAGAACTCACAACAGAGTAGGTGCAGTCACAGCAGGGAATAACTCCCAACATTTAAGGACAAGGAAAGAGACGTAGTGCAACGTGAAACACTAATTGTACCGCTGCTGATGCTCCTTATGGTTCTCACTCACCACAATTCCCTTTTCATGACCCCAATCTACTATATAATTGTCTAAGGGTCACTTCCGTCTGTCTGTCTGTCACAGATACTCATTGGTCGCGGCCTCTGTCTGTCATGGAAATCCAAGTCGCTGATTGGTCGCGGCAAAACAGCCACGACCAATCGTGAATAGTAAAAATATCTAATGATAAAAATAATTTTAAAAAAATAGTTACATACTCACCCTCCGTTGGCCCCCGGATCGAAGCGGCCGGTTACCGATGCTCCTCGCGACGCCCTGGTGACCGCTCCATGCATTGCGGTCTCGCGAGATGATGACGTGCGGTCTCGTGAGACTGCTACATCATCATCTCGCGAGACCGCAATGCACTCTTCAGACCGGAGTGAGCGAGGACCATCGGTAATCGGCCGCTTCGATCCGGAGGCTCCGGAAGGTGAGTATGTAACTATTTTTTATTTTAATTCTTCTTTTTTTTTACAGGGATATGGTGCATACTACGTGACTGGCCAATATACTACATGACTGGGCAGTATACTACGTGTCTGTGCTGTATACTACATAACTGGGCAATATAATATGCGGCTGGGCAATATATTATGTGGCTGGGCAATATGCTACGTGGCTGGGCAATATACGTGGGCTGTGCAATATACTACGTGGTTGGGCAATATACTACGTGGCTCTGTGCTGTATACTACGTCACTGGGCAATATACAACGTGGCTGGGCAATATACAACGTGGCTGGGCAACATACTACGTGGCTGGGCAACATACTACGTGGCTGGGCAATATACTATGTGGTTAGGCAATATACTACGTGGCTGGGCAATATACTACGTGTTTAGCCAATATACTACGTGGCTCTGTGCTGTATACTACGTCACTTGGCAATATACTATGTGGCTGGGCAATATACTATGTGACTGGGCAATATACTACGTGGTTAGGCAATATACTACGTGGCTGGGCAATATACTACGTGTTTAGCCAATATACTACGTGGCTCTGTGCTGTATACTACGTCACTGGGCAATATACTATGTGGCTGGGCAATATACTACGTGTCTGTGCTGTATACTACGTAACTGGGCAATATAATATGCGGCTGGGCAATATATTATGTGGCTGGGCAATATGCTACGTGGCTGGGCAATATACTACGTGGCTGGGCAATATACTACGTGGTTGGGCAATATACTACGTGGCTCTGTGCTGCATACTACGTCACTGGGCAATATACAACGTGGCTGGGCAATATACAACGTGGCTGGGCAACATACTACGTGGCTGGGCAATATACTATGTGGTTAGGCAATATACTACGTGGCTGGGCAATATACTACGTGTTTAGCCAATATACTACGTGGCTCTGTGCTGTATACTACGTCACTGGGCAATATACTATGTGGCTGGGCAATATACTATGTGGCTGGGCAATATACTACGTGGTTAGGCAATATACTACGTGGCTGGGCAATATACTACGTGTTTAGCCAATATACTACGTGGCTCTGTGCTGTATACTACGTCACTGGGCAATATACTATGTGGCTGGGCAATATACTACGTGGCTGGGCAATATACTACGTGGCTGGGCAATATACTACGTGGTTAGGCAATATACTACGTGGACATGCATATTGTAGAATACCCGATGCGTTAGAATCGGGCCACCATCTAGTAGCATATAATGCTCCCACAAATGCCACCCAACACACACTATGATACCCCTACAGTGAATTCTCCCATACACATTGCCCCCCCACAGTACCCCCTACATGCATGCCACCAAAACTGTATAATGCCCCCCTCCACAAAATAATACCTCCCACACAGCACCATGGCCCTCACAGTATGATGGCCACAACCGTCACCTACACAAAGTATCAAGGCATCATATAGTATCTGTTATGCATGCAGGTGGCGCACGTGGATCGTGGACCCACTGTGCTACAGGGAAGGGCATACCTAGGAGGGGAGTAGCTTAGTGGCTACCAGGTGTTCACTGGAGCTCCTGATGGTGGAGTAAGGCTTGGCTGCGGGTAGCCACCAGGTACTACTTCTAGGCAGTCCCTGGTACCTTCCTATTGGGTGGGAGCAATCTTGCAGGTGTACACTTACACTAAACGTCTGAGGGCATTTTACTATATATGCACTGCCACACACAGGACCATGGTCCTCACAGTCCCCCACACCGTACTACAGCCATACACACAGTTTGATACCCCAACAATTTCCCCTAAAAGTACTGTCAACATAAAAAAGCCCTATTTTATTAATCCAATGCTCCTCTCTGTGAGGACTGAGACTCTGCGCAACAGTCATGATCTAGTGACTTCATCTCGCCTGTTGTGTTGAGTCTTCGACACACAGTCTGAATGGTGAAACAGGAAGCGGACAGCTCTGTGTTAAACCATTTTATTTAACTCTATCTGCGTCCTATGGATGCAATCACAACTGAAACTGAAATACCAGGTGGGAGGACGGGGCATCTCCCCCCGACTCGTGCGCCGCATAGTGGTGCATAGTCACTTCTATTAATGGCACGCCACTGAACTGTATGACAAATGGATAGGATAGGCTCACAGAGAATTGATTAAAGAGAGCAGTGCATGTATGTTCTCCTCTTTATTCCCAACAGTGCAGTCATGGGCTCCAATGGTGAAATCCACATCTATCCTGTTCATGCATCATAAATATTCTCAATGGCATATCCTTTTTAATTATACAAAAAAACGAAGATACAAAAATGTGACAGGAAAAAATGTTACCATAAAAATGCAATGCAGACCTAACTGAAAATAAGTAATAAAAGAGTGAAAAGACCTTAAAGAAGTTGTTCACTGCTCGGACAACCCCTTCTCATACCCTACCCGTGGCTCCAATAAAATAATAAAGCTTTTACTCACCTCCCATGCCAGGGCCGTTCAAGTGGTGTCGGCACTCGCGTTCCCGGGGCTGTCGTGCGGTTTTTCATGACACGTGAGCCTGGTGGCCAATCAGCGCTGGCGTCACAGTCTCCGCCTTCGGACAAATCGATCATCAAGAGGAAGTCAGGGCTGCCGCTACTCTCCCTTCCTCTTGATGTTTGATTTGTCCAAAGGCAGAGGCAATGATGCCAGCGCTGACTGGGCGCCAGACTCATGTTTCATAACAACCGCACGAGAATACCGAGGAGAGCGAGCAATGACACCGCTGGAACGGCGCCGGCACAGGAAGAGAGTATAAGCTTTTTTTATCAGCACCAAATATTTAAATCAAGAAGATGCGGATTTAGTGCGGATCCGCAGCGTTTTTTTTCCACGCAGAAACACTGCAGATCCGCAAAGTGATTTACAGTACAATGTAAATCAATAGAAAAAAAAAAAGCTGTGCTAATGGTGCGGAAAATTCTGCATGAAAACCGCTGCGGATCAAAAGAGGTAGCATGTCATTTCTTTTGTACGGATCTGCAGTGTTTCTGAACCATTCCATTATAGAAATCCGCAGTGGTAAAAACGCATGAAATCCGCCAGAAAATCCGCATAAAAACGCGTCAAATCCGCACCTGCGTGTTCTGCCAGGAGATGCGGATTTTGTGCAGAAAATTCTGCACCCCAATCTGCAACGTGTGAACATAGCCTAAGGATATGTGCACATCTGTGTTTTTCATTTCCGTGGTTCTTCTCTGTCATATGAACAACAAAATGATGGCTGTGCTGGATCAGTCACAAGATGGACACCAACATTGTCTGATAAACCACAATGACTATGATGTGGTCCATAAGGTTTTCATCAGTGTCCGTTATTAAAACAGCGCAGCATGTAGTGCCATTTTGTCCAGCATGTTTTACAAATATTTTAACTGAAGCTCTAATATAGAAGTGAACACCGCCAAATTTTGTTCTATAATATAAAGCAGTTTTTTTTAGAAATACAAGACAAACATACTTTTTTTTATCTAGCGTTAGCCATGCTTTATACTATCACAATCATATTAACTTACTACAAAGGCTGTAAATTAGGTTTAAAGAAAGCCAAGTCTCTGAAGTAATGCATGTACTGTAGGGAATCTCCAGCTTACCAGTTGCTGCTGCATACTGTCATGACGTTGTTTTAGGATCTGCTCTGTCCTTTGTAGGACACCATATTCTGCAGTAAGTTCTGCTAATTCTTGCCTCTTTTTCTTGAAGACCAAACTTTTCCCACGAAGTTTGCTGACATAACGTTTAAACTACAAAAGAAACAAATATCTGAAGTTACAGAGGGTCTGTCCCCTTCCTGTTATTTTTGTGCACATTGCCTTTGTAAAACAAGAAACTCTTTAATTTACAGTATTACAACACAACAAACCATAAACATTGAAATAAATGTATAGTCACAGACCAACAAAATCATTAAAAATCCCCACGAGGCTTTAAAAAGAGATTTCAGCTCGTTTACGGTATTTCTCTCTCTGCATTGACTAGCAGAGTATCAAAGAAGAGGCTGGCTAATTACTGTTTTACCAAAGTGGCCAGTTTTACCAAGTTCTAGATCGTGGCCCTAACTGCATTATCGTGAAGACAAGGATATTATTTACTCTTTTCACTGCTGGAAATGTTGGTGCTTCCAGTAGCTTGATCCTTGCTAATTCTGTAGCTTTAGGCTTTGTACACACAACGTCTATTTTAGAGGCGTGCGCTCCCTAAGTCGAAAAGCGAGAAATAGACGCTAAAAAGAATGAACATATCCATTTGTATGTAAAAATGACTTGCTGTGCATATGTCCAGTCTCTGAAGCTGCTTTTCGCCGCTTTACATTTCCAAAAGTGCAAATTGGGAAAAAACAGTGCCCTAACATTCTTCAGGAGGCTTTCATTTGGAAGATGCTCACTAGTTGGTACAGTAAAAGTAAATAAATAAATAGTAAAAAATCTTGCAAAAGAACTGAAAATACACTGTAAATGGCGCATGTGCACAAACCCTTGTGGGATCTTGTTGGTGGTTTTATTATTATTTTTTTTTTCAAGCATAATTTAAGAAAAAAATATAACAAGTATTCAGTAGGGATGAATAAATTGATTTGATGCTAATCGAGTTTGTGTCAAATTTTTAGGAATTTGCTGAGCCCACCGAATATGAACAGTGAGCAAATCAGCGAATCGCATAAAATGGCTAAAGCCGTTTTACACATTTCAGATGATTGTATCTGGCAGAGAAGGCGCACATGATCTTGGCATGAGCCTTTCCAATAATGACTTGCAGCTACTGGTACAGAACAGCCAATCAGGGTGGCCTATCACATTTGGTATTAAAGCAAAAGTTGGGAATACAGCAGCTACTTTGTGGACAATCTGGATGGGGAAAACCATTAAACACTGAATAAACATTATTGATAATGTGTGAAAGAACAGTAGTGAAACACCATTACGATCTGTTTGCCCATAGCCATATACAGTTGTGCTCAAAAGTTTACATACCCTGGCAGAATTTTTGCTTTCTTGGCTTTTTGTCTGAGAATATGAATGATAACACCAAAATGTTTTGCCCACTCATGGTTAGTAGTTGGGTGAAGCCATTTATTGTCAAACTTCTGGGTTTTCTCTTTTTAAATCATAATGACAACCCAAAACATACAAATGACCCTGATCAAAAGTTCACAAACCCCATTTCTTAATACCGTGTATTGCCCCCCTCTAACATCAATGACAGCTTGAAGTCTTTTATGGTCGTTGTGGATGAGGGTCTTTATTTTCTCAGATGGTAAAGCTGCCCACTCGTCTTGGCAAAAAGCCTCCAGTTCCTGTAAATTCCTGGGCTGTCTAGCATGAACTGGGCGCTTGAGATCTCCCCAGAAGGCTCAATGATATTGAGGTCAGGAGACTGAGATGGCCACTCCAGAACCTTCACTTTGCTCTGCTGTAGCCAACGACAGTCGACTTGGCCTTGTGTTTTGGATCGTTGTCATGTTGGAACATCCAAGTACGTCTCATGCGCAGCTTCCGGGCTGATGAGTGCAAATTTGCCTCCAGTATTTGCTGATAACATGCTGCATTCATCCTTCCTTCAACTTTGACTAAGTTTCCTGTGTCTTTGTAGCTCACACATCCCAAAAACATTAGCAAACCACCTCCGTGCTTTACTGTAGGAATGGTGTTCCTTTCATCATATGCCTTGTTGACCTCTCTCCAAATGTAACGTTTATGGTTGTGGCCAAAAAGCTCAAATTTAGTCTCATCACTTCAAATTACCTTGTTCCAGACGTTTTGAAGCTTGTCTCTGTGCTGTTTTGCGTATTGTAGGTGAGATACTTTGTGGAATTTGCACAATAATGGCTTTCTTCTGGCGACTCGACCATGCAGCCCATTTTTCTCCAAGTGCTTCCTTATTGTACATCTTGAAACAGCCACGCCGCTAGTTTTCAGCAAGTCCTGTATTTCAGCTGATGTTATTTGTGGGTTTTTCTTTGTATCCCGAACAATTTTCCTGGCAGTTGTGGACGACTATTTTGTTGGTCTACCGTGGTTTTGTTTTCACAGGGCCCCTGATTTTCCATTTGTTAATCACAGTTTGAAAGGTAGGTCAAGAGCACAATGCCAGCCGCATAAAATGGTCTCATTCACAGGTAACAAACAAGATGAAAAAAAAGAATCCTAAAATGGTGCAAGAAATACAGAGATGTATTATGATCTGATCCATAATCTCAGAATATATTCATTCCAACTTCAAGGGCTGGCACAATTATAACGGATAAATCTTATAAGAGAAAACCTCTTCTCCTGCTGTTGAATTTGAGCAGGACAGAATGTACATTTAGTGTTCGTTCCTTGTTCATAATACGTTGTTATAAATGATATTAGGCAATATAAATAGACAGAAGGACAGTCCCCATTAAAAATAGTCATCTACTGATGAAATGAATAAACAACATTCTGCATGAAGTAACTGTATGTACCATTATGCTCCATGAAAGTGGCATGGTTCCACTCAAAAGTTTTTTCATTTTCTGTAATGGAGTATCATAGGCAAAAATGAATAAATATAGTGAATTTTGTACAGTAGAATTCAGATTATAAAGTAAAGGGACTCTCCTGCGTGACATAAAAATGCAACTGTATCTGGCAATTTTTAGTAAAGTCATATATTATTCTTCAACTTACTTATTTTGCTGCTGATCCTCTGATTACTAGGCCCAATTTTTTTTTACCCCTGCATGGACACAATGCTTGTTAGACGACTCTGCTCTCAGACTAGCTAACACTGTTCACAAGAGAAGCATTCAAGGGTCACGAAAATCAACAATTAGTGGCAAACAAAAATAAGGGCACAGTGTAACTTTACTAAAGGTACCATCACACTAAGCGACGCTGCAGCGATACCGACAACGATCCGGATCGCTGCAGCGTCCCTGTTTGGTCGCTGGAGAGCTGTCACACAGACAGCTCTCCAGCGACCAACTATGCCGGTAACCAGGGTAAACATCGGGTTACTAAGCGCAGGGCCGCGCTTAGTAACCCGATGTTTACCCTGGTTACCAGCGTAAAAAAAAACACTACATACTTACCTTCCACTGTCTGTCCCTCGGCGCTCTGCTTCTCTGCCCTGTGAAAAGCACAGCGGCCAGAAAGCACAGCGGTGACGTCACCGCTCTGCTTTCCGGCCGCTGTGCTTACACAGGGCAGAGAAGCAGAGCGCCGAGGGACAGACAGCGGAAGGTAAGTATGTAGTGTTTTTTTTTTTACCTTTATGCTGGTAACCAGGGTAAACATCGGGTTACTAAGCGCGGCCCTGCGCTTAGTAACTCGATGTTTACCCTGGTTACCAGCGAAGACATCGCAGAATCGGCGTCACACACGTCGCTTCAGCGATGTCAGCAGGAAGTCCAGTGACGAAATAAAGTGCTGGACTTTCTGCAGCGACCAACGACATCACAGCAGGATTCTGATCGCTGCTGTGTGTCAAACTGAACGATATCGCTAGCCAGGACGCTGCAACGTCACGGATCGCTAGCGATATCTTTTAGTGTGACGGTACATTAAGAATTGCCCAGATATTCTAACATATTTATGTCAAACGAAGACATGCTTTACATACCTAAAAATAAAAGAACTTCCTGAACTTGTCAGAACACGTGCACAATGGAATAAAAGTAAAGCATTCAGCTACTACTTTATTGGTAGAATGATTATGAACGCAACAAGGCTGTGGGAATACAAGTCAATACATTTCCCTGTGCAGCGGTTGTCGTGAAGTTTTGATGATTTGTCAATTCTTCCATAGGTTGCAATTGGTCACTGTACTTTTAAAAAATAACATGTTAAACAGGTAATTTGTAAAAATTGTAAAATGTTATATCACAGTCCTGACAAATCACTGCCAAAAGTACCAATACCTAGTTTGGAAACAACAGTATCACTGTGCTTGATTGGCCAGCAAAACTCGCCTGACCTTAACCCCATAGATTGTCTATGGGGTATTGTCAAAAGGAAGATGACACCAGACCCAACAATGCAGACGAGCTGGAGGCTGCTATCAAAGCAACCTGGGCTTCCATAACACCTCAGCAGTGCCAAAGGCTGATTGCTACCATGCCACACCGCATTGATGCAGTAATTAATGCAAAAAGAGCCCCTACCAACTACGTGTTTCCCTTCAGTCTATTTTGTCCCCATTGCTTGTTGTCAAGAGGTGTCTACCTTTTGTTTATAGCGAGCATCTAGTTCAGGGTAGGAAAGCCATTTCAAAATGGCAGAGCATGGTAGGAAGTGAGAAAAGGGAAGTTCTAACATCTATAGTACTGGCAGAATGCTGATAAAGAGGAACCACCCACTAAATAAGAGTGGAGTGCAAGTTGCAGAGGAAGAGAATTGTTCCTGGACATAACAGACTGCTATGTGGACAAAAAGCAGTTCTAACTTACCGTGGGGGATAAGGGCAGCATGACCATGGTTTACACATTTGTGAAAAAGGTCATCTGCTAGAAGTCTTGTTTAAATTCACAGATAGAGCCTCATAGGCTGAGGTGAGCAGTGAAGTCCAGACTACAGAAACTGAAGGCTCAAGTATCATAAGATGTTAGGTGGATTCTGCAACAATAAGGCTAATTTGTCAGTAGAGAAGTTTGGGGTGTAAAGTACTAGAAAGTTCTTAAAGTGTGCGGCCACAGATCATTACATCTTAAAAGAAAGAAGGCAATCTTACGTTTTCTGTTTTATTGAATAGCAAAAGAAAGAGCATTGCGAACTGGTGTGATTTGAAAAGGGCAAATTTTGTTAGCGGCCCATTGGCAGCATTTTTTACATCTGGAAACTACAGCAGGTTCTTTAAGGTAAGATCTATGTACAGTATATTGTAATAATCCCGTCCCGTCAGAAGGACAAATGCATGAATACATTTCCATGGACCTCAAAGGGAAATATACTACTTAATCTGTTGTTTCTTATTTGTAAGAATGGCGATTTGACAACATTTTAGAATGAGAGGCTTCCATAGTGTGCCAGAAACCTCCAACTTAGGGTACATTTACACAAATGTATTTTCAGTCTATGTACTGTCACACCGACAGCACTCGGACCAATGTTACTCAATGTGTTATGAACTGGTGGTTTAGGAGCAACATGGGACGAGCTCTGAAGGAAGTGGTACCTGTACTGACCGCAGTCCCTAAGCTCAACACAATACTAGAAGTAGCCGTGGGATGCTCCTAACTCTCCCTAGACATCTCGTCACAGCCTAAGAGCTAACTACCCCTAAAGATAGAAACAGGAAAACTATCTTGCCTCAGAGAAAATCCCCAAAGGATAGATAGCCCCCCACAAGTAATGACTTTGAGTGGAGAGGGAAAAGACATACACAGAATGAAACCAGGATGTAGCACAGGAGGCCAGTCTAGCTAGATAGATAGGACAGGATGGAATACTGTGCGGTCAGTATAAAAACTACAAAAAATCCACACAGAGTTTACATAAATCCTTTAGTCAGGTGTGGAGGGTAAATCTGCTTCCCAGAGCTTCCAGCTTCACTGAATTAATCTATACTGACAAGCTGGACAAAACATAGAAAGCACAGAACGGATAAGTCCACAACCTGTGGACAGAAAAGAGCAAGCAAGGACTTAACTTTGCTGAACTGGTCAGGATAACAGGGAAATCCAAGAGAGATGTGAATCCAACCAGGAACCATTGACAAGTGGCACTGGCTGAAGGGAAGAGCCAGGCAAAAATAGCTGAGCAGAAAGACAATCAGTGGAAGCAGCTGCAGACTGCTAAATCTAAGGAGCAGCCATACCACTTAAAACCACCGGAGGGAGCCCAAGAGCAGAACTCACAAAAGTGCCACTTACAACCACCGGAGGGAGCCCAAGAGCGGAATTCACAACATCAATGGTACGGATGACACTCGCCTATTCAAGTCTATGAGTACACAAAAAAGAAAATCAGATCCTAGACACATCAAATTGTGTAGCATTTGTTTTTTACAGATACACTGATGAGCAAAAGGGGAACGATGTGAGTCGACCAGTATGCACCAAATTTGGGAATGTGTAGAAGAGATCTGGGATCAGATTTCGGTAGAGATACGATCAAAAACATGCTCCAAAAGGATTCAGGAAGTGTTGATTTACAAAATACTAACAAAGTAATACAAATTTAAGTTTAGATTTTTAGGATCAAAACAGTAACAATGCAGTGACATGAGAAGAATCTGCATAACTAATCATATGCTAAATAGTTGCAAGTCAAATTTATGTATAGATAGCCAAGATGATAGTAGCCTCAGGTGAGATATGGAGTCTGAAAGTCAAAAGTTCCAAACATTGTTACCCTTTTGCTCTTCATTGCAATTTACCACCTATTCGTTCTGCATTTGTATTAATTGCTGATGTATAAAAACGAATGTAATGTGGATGTAAAATAGGTGCAAAAAACAAAGATAATGGTATGCAAATGAAAATAGGTCCATTTTCTGTATGAAATTCGGCTGATTTTTTAATGCGTTCATGTGATCTTAGTCTTACAGAAAGAATTGTGCAGGGCTTTTTACATACATTAGAGCCACCCAATATCATCCAATTTTAAACCTCTTCCAGACAGTTTCAAAATCTAAATGGAAAATGACTTTTTTAATGTTCATCACAATACAGTGATTGCCCTTGTTAAAGCCTGACTGCATGATTATAGTTCAGCTAGGTTTTTCTCCGAAACGCTCTGAGATGTCTGGGGATAATAAGAGACAAATCTAGTCCGGTTCTGTCCCTGGCCAGTTTCTCCTCACCCCACTGCAGTTGACTGACAGGTCTCTAACCAGGTACACACATCAGAGAACCCTGTCAATTTTCTAGAGCGCTGTGGTGAGAAGCCGGACTAGTCAGGTCTCTGCCTATGGTCCCCGGCTGGTTATTCAAATTATATTCTGGCGTCTCAGAAAAATACATACCTGGCTGCAATCGTGCAGCCAGGCTCTGATTCATGATGCCTGTGAACTGGCTAGCAGGTTCCCTTTAACTTGACTCATGATCTGCCTTCATTGTAATCAAATTCCAGCATTATCACAAAAGAAAAACCTGAATATTCTCCTCTGTATTTCATCTGCAATTAGAAGATATTTGGAAATGGCAAAGGGAAGATGTATTTTTTTTTTGTTTCTAATGTTTGCTATATTTACCAGGAGGCAAATCCTTTATTCTTGGAGTCATTGTTTTAAAGGACCATGGTGGTCATTTTATTCCTGGAAACAATTTAAAGTATCTCCAGTCTACTAATAGCCACATTATGGAATGAAAGCCGCAACAAACAGACTGCAACTACGGTACTTTTGTGTCACATGAGCCCCTTTCTGTCATCAACCAATATATATTCCCAATATGAGGATGATATGCTCAACAAGAATTTGAATAAGTGATGATGGAACTTCCAAATGATCAGAAATAGGTCCTTAAATAATAAGGAATACATGTGGTACACCACTTGGACAAGTATTATAAACATTTTTAAATACTTCAAAAGTAAACAAAGTGTAACTCATGTAAAATCATAAAAATAAGAGCACAAAATACAAGGTGACATGCACTTGGTCAGAACAGCCTGCCCTGTCAATCTTTTCTATTTACCATTTAGGAAAAAAGCTTCCATATCGTTTTCTGTTTCATGCACCAACAAGACTAGAATTATTCATGTTCAAAATTAAATTTTCTTTTTAAAAGTCCAATAGCTGGAGGCCCCACCTCTGGGACCGCTACCCGTGTCTAAAATGATGAGTCTCAAACTTCCTGTCACTCCTCAATGCTGAACCACAGAAAAGCGGGCTTTGAATGAAGTAATTGTCAAGCATGTATTTAGCAGTCTATAACAGTAACAAATTTTAGGCAAAAAAACGAATTATAGTGTGAAGTCTGTCAGACGTATACAGCTCAAAAACGCTACTTTACAGCTCAGTACAGATTTGACACTAGCCACTCCATCTTGAAGTTCCCAGAGAAGCCCCAGCTTTCACCTTTTAACCTTCGTCAGGCTGCATAATTTTACAACGTTAACAGGCTGCAGAGGTACAATTGTACCTTCATATATATTTTATTGAAATTTGGCCAATATATTCTGGACCAAAACTGCAGAGGTGTCACGAAATTTCAGCCCTCTACGGCTTTTCGAAAAAAAAAGTTTTTGCAATTTTAAAATGGAATAGTTACAATTGTACCTACTCAGCCGGATGAAGGTTAAAAAAATTACAGGAATCGGTCCCCTTAGGTTGCATCTACAGAGTAGCTGCTGGCAGGAGAAACAAGCCTGTGGCAAGAATGGTCAAACTAGCTGGTAAATAAGAGGAAATAATAAACAAGTCGGAAGACAAAACCTTAGTCAATGGAATAAAGATGCCAGCGGGAATTTAAGCACTATATCTGGTAACTGCCAACAGACTAATGGAGTTTAACCCCTTAACCCTAAGGGTGGTTTGCACGTTAATGACCGGGCCAATTTTTACAATTCTGACCACTGTCCCTTTATGAGGTTATAACTCTGGAACGCTTCAACGGATCCCGGTGATTCTGAGACTTGTGACATATTGTACTTCATGATAGTGGTAAAATTTCTCTGATATTACTTGCTTTATTTAAAAAAAAAAAAACGGAAATGTGGCGAAAATTTAGCAATTTTCCAACTTTGAATTTTCATGCCCTTAAATGACAGAGATATGTTAAACAAAATACTTAATAAGTAACATTTCCCACATGTCTACTTTACATCAGCACAAATTGGACCTCAAAAGTTGTTGTGCAATTTGTTCTGAGTACGCGGATACCCCATATGTGGGAGAAAAGTACTGTTTGGGCACCCGTCGGGGCTCGGAAGGGAAGAAGTGGCGTTTTGGAATGCAGACTTTGATGGAATGGTCTGCGGGCGTCAAGTTGCGCTTGCAGAGCCCCTGATGTGTCTAAACAGTGGAAACAACCCAATTCTAACTCCAACCCTAACCTCAACAGACCCCTAACCCTAATCCCAACCCTAACCACACCCCTAACCCCAACACACCCCTAACCCCAACCCCAACACACCCCTAACCCTAATCACAACCATAACCCTAACCACACCCCTAACCCTGACACACCCCTAACCCAATCGTAAACGTAATCCAAACCCTAACCCCAACTCTAGCCCCAACCATAACCCTAACTTTAGCCCCAACCCTAACCCTAATAGTAAAATGGAAATAAATACATTTTTTATCTTGTTATTTTTTCCCTAACTAAGACGGTGATAATGGGGTGTTTGATTTACTATTTATAGCAAGTTTTTATAGCGGGTTTTTATGTTTGGCAGCTGTCACATACTAAAAGACGCTTTTTATTGCAAAAAATAGTTTTTGCGTCACCACATTTTGAGAGCTATAATTTTTCCATATTTTGGTCCACAGAGTCATGTGAGGTCTTGTTTTTGCAGGACGAGTTGAAGTTTTTATTGGTAACATTTTCAGGAAGATGACATTTTTTGATCACTTTTTATTCTGATTTTTGTTAGGCAGAATGAACAAAAACCAGCTATTCATGAATTTCTTTTTGGGGGGAACGTTTTTACCGTTCCGCGTTTGGTAAGATTGATAAAGCAGTTTTATTCTTCGAGTCAGTACGATTACAGCGATACCTCATTTATATCATTTTTTTATGTTTTGGCGCTTTTATACAATAAAAACGATTTTATCTAAAAAAAAAAAAAATTTTTTGCAGCACTTTATTCTGAGGGATATAACATTTTTTTTTCCGCTGATGACGCTGTATGGCAGTTTGTTTTTTTGCGGGACAAGATGATGTTTTCAGCAGTACCATG
The DNA here is from genome assembly GCF_032444005.1 of Ranitomeya imitator. Classification (NCBI taxonomy): domain Eukaryota; kingdom Metazoa; phylum Chordata; class Amphibia; order Anura; family Dendrobatidae; genus Ranitomeya; species Ranitomeya imitator. The sequence goes on from NC_091282.1 coordinate 248,286,037, forward strand.
TTTATTTATATCCGTCTTTTTGATCGCATGTTATTCCACTTTTTGTTTGGCAGTATGATAATAAAGCATTGCCTTTTTGCCTCGTTTTTTTTTACGCTGTGCACTGAAAGGGTTAACTAGTGGGACAATGTTATAGGTCGGGTTGTTACAGACGTGGCAATACTAAATATGTGTACTTTTCTTGTTTTTTTTAATTTACATAAAGAAATGAAGTTATTGGAACAAAATATATATTTTTTTCTTTATTTAGGATTTAAAAAAAATTTTTTTTACACGTTGTAATTTTTTTTTTACTTAGTTACTTTATCCCAGGGTGGGACATCACTATGTAGTGTCAGATCGCTGATCCGAGACTTTGCACAGCACTGTCAGATCAGTGATCTGACATGCAGTGCTTGGAGGCTTGCCGGCGCCTGCTCTCAGCAGGGGCTCGCAAGCCAGCTCCCTCCATAACCCGGAAGGATCCCCGCGGCCATCTTGGATCCAGGGCCTGCAGGGAGGAGAACCTCAAAACAATGCAATCACATCGCGCTGTTCTGAGGGTCTCAAGGAAGCACGCAGGGAGCCCCCTCCCTGCGCGATGCTTCCCTATGCCACCGGAACGCTGCTATCATGTTTGATCGCAGTGTTTCGGGGGTTAAAGTGCCAGGAGTGGTCCGTGATAATCAGCTGACACCCGGCCATGATCGGCCGCGCTCCCCCATGAGCGCGGCTGATCGCCTATGAGGTACTATCCCGTCCATGGGAATTAAGTCCTAGGTCACATGGACGGGATAGTACGTCCAATCGCAGAAAGGGGTTATGTAGGGTACGGTACTGTTTAATTGGCCACAGCAGGAAGTAATTTATCTCAGTAAATTAGAATAATTAACAAAAAACACCTGCAAAGGCTTCCTAAGCATTTAAAAAAGGTCCCTTAGTCTGTTTCAGTAGGCTCCACAATCATGGGGAAGACTGCTGACTTGACAGATGTTAAGAAAGCAGTCACTGACACACTCCACAAGGAAGGTAAGCCACAAAAGGTCAATGCTATAGAAGTTGGCTGTTCACAGAGTGCTGTATCCAAACATATTAATGGAAAGTTGAGTGGAAGGAAAAAGCGTGGTAGAAAAAGGTGCACAAGCAACCAGAATAACTGCAGCCTTGAAAGGTTTGTTAAGAAAGGGCTATTCAATAATTTGGGGGAGATTCACAAGGAGTGGACTTCTGCTGGAGTCATTGCTTCAAGAGCTCCACACACAGACGTATCCAGGACATGGGCTACAAGTGTCACATTCCTTGTGTCAAGCCACTTGTCACCAATGGACATCACCAGAAGCGTCATACCTGGGCCAAGGAGAAAAAGAATTGGACTGTTGCTCAGTGGTCCAAGGTGTTGTTTTCAGATAAAAGTTTAATTTCAATTCAATTGGAAATCAAGGTCCCAGAGTCTGGAGGAAGAGTGGAGAGGCACACAATCCAAGCTGCTTGAGGTCTAGTGTGAAGTTTCCACAATCAGTGATGGTTTGGGGAGCCATGTCATCAGCTGGTGTAGGTCCACTGTGTTTTAGCAAGACCAAAGTCAGCGCAGCCTTCTACCGTGAAATTTTAGAGCACTTCATGCTTCCCTCTGCCGACAAGCTTTTTGGAGATGGAAATTTCATTCTCCAACAGGACTTGGCACCTGTCCACACTGCCAAAATGACCAATTCCTGGTTTAAAAACAACAGTATCACTGTGCTTGATTGGCCAGAAACCGTGGCTGACCTTAACCCCATAGAGAATCTATGGGGTATTGTCAAGAGGAAGATGAGAGACACCAGACCCAACAATACAGACGAACTGAAGCTGCTATCATAGCAACCTGGACTTCCATAACAGCTCAGCCGTGCCAAAGGCTGATCCCTCCATGCCACGCAGCATTGATGAAGTAATTGATGCAAAAGGAGCCCTGACCAAGTATTTAGTGCATTTACTGAATATTGATTTCAGTAGGCCAACATTTCTGATATTAAAATATTTTTTCAAGCTGGTGTTATAAAGTATTCTAATTTACTGAGATAATGACTTTTTTGATTTTCATTACTTGTAAGCCATAATCATCAACATTAACAGAAATAAACACTTAAAATAAATCATTTTGTTTGTAATGACTCTGTATAATATATGAGTTTCTCTCTTTCCATTGAAGAACTGAAATAAATTAACTTTTTGATGATATTCTAACTTTGTGAGAAGCACCTGTATGTAAAAGAATTGGGAAAACAATTTAACACATTTTAGTTGCCCTTTTTGGTCTGAAAAAAAATGAAAATATTGTAAAACCATAGACACATTTCCTCTCTCCCCTTTACATTTTCTTCCAATATTTGGCAAAAAATAAAAATGTAAAAAAATTAGACCCTACACATCACAAAAAAAGACAAAAAAAATTTAACAAATGATAAAAAACGTTATCGAACTTAGAACCAAATGTAAAATATGTCCAGAACCTGAATTGGTTGAAAACAAGAAAAGTTGTAAAACAGCACAGAAGTATGAGAGTTAAAAGTGAACCACTGATATGACAAACATTGTAATGTGTTGCAGGTTGTATTGCAGCTAAAGCTAAGAAAAACATTTTTAAAGGGAACCTGTCACCCCCCCAGGTGTTTGTAACTAAAAGAGCCACCTTGTGCTGCACTAATGCTGCATTCTGACAAGGTGGCTCTTTTAGTTCGGGTTCCCGGAACTTCTGAAAGAATCTTTTTGAAATTTGTCCCTCATACCGTGAAATCGCCACGGGGGCAGGTCTTTCCCCCCTAATCCAGATGCACCACATTCGTCACTCCGGGCCTCTGCGCGTCGGTCGCCGCCTCCTCTTCATTCATCAGCATCCCTGGCACCTGCGCTGTAAGTTCGAAGGGCAGCGCAACTGTGCATGCCTGAAAAAAAATAACTGCGCAGGCGCTAGGGACGCTAATGAAGGAAGAGGAGGCGGTGCCCGGCGCAGAGGCCATGATTGACGGTAGTGGTGCGTCTGGATTAGGGGGGAAAGACCTGCCCCCGTGGCGAATTCACAGTATGAGGGACAAATTTCAAAAACGATTCTTTCAGCAGTGCCGGGGACCCGAAGTAAAAGAGCCACCTTGCCAGAATGTAGCATTACTGCTGCACAAGGTGGCTATTTTAGTTACAAACGCCTGGGGGGTGACAGGTTCCCTTTAAAAGTGTCTGAAAAAGCAAAACTTTCGAGTGTTTGGTTTTATGTGTGTTGCCTTAAGTGTGTGACATGGGATTCAGTGACTTTGGACTCAGGGAAATATAAAAGGAGTGAATTGTATTAATTCACTGATTGTATTTATTGCTATATATTCTTTTTTTTGTTATCTGAGCAATTCCTATTAGGAAAATGAGCTCCATGATTGACAATGCCATCTAGTTTTCATCTTGTTGCATGCATGCTATCTTTGTGTAGTCATTTGAGGGGGCATACTGCTGTGCATGATGTGTTAACATTTGGAAGCCCAGATACTTGATTTAAATGAGCAACTTGTAACACTATGATCCACTGACAAAATGGAGAGGAGTTTGCTGATCACTAAACAGGAATTTGCTGGGTTACATGTCGGATAGGATAACAGATAGCTGGATGACAGATGGTGGGTTAGAGGCTCGTCCTCATCTGGTACATTCGAACCAGTTTACCAAGTTGGCAGAGGAGAGGATGTCAGTACAATAGTAGAACTACTGAAGAAAGACACATCCTCTGAAAGCCAGGGGAATGCCTGCTCTAGTAGCGAGGGGAACAGGAGTGCAGAATAGTACAGTCAGATACAGGTAGTAGGGGATTCAATTATTGTAATAAATTTAAAAAAAATGGTCAAAAAGACCAGATGGGAGAACAGTTTGTTATCTTAAATGCGCACGAGTTTAATATATTGTAGATCAGTTTGATAGATTATTGAGAGGAGCTGGTGAAGACCCAGCAGTAATGGTGCACACAGGCATCAATAATGACAAAGACAGAGGTAGGTGGGATTTATGCCATAACTTAAGGCAAGGACCACAATGGTAGTATTTTCTGAAATACTACCGGTATCATGTCATGCCAGAGTGGCAACAAGAAATTAGGGAGGTAAATAAATGGCTCAGGAATGGGTACAAGAAGGATGGTCTTGGTTCCTGGACAGCTGGGATGACTTTGTCGCCTACTGCCTTAACCTCAATGAGGGGAATGCAGCTGTACTTTAGATAAGAAAGGGCAGGGCAATTACTGTACAGGAGTACAGATAGAGCAGAGTCACGTGGGCCTAAAGAGCCCAATACACAATAGATAGCTGTTAGCAATCTCTTCCTCCTCCTCCACACACCAGAGCTCGCTCTGCTGTGCACTTTTGTGAACTATACAAGAGTGCCATCTTTTCTGAACTTGTAGAGGGCACAATGTGTAAAATGAATGAATGAATGAATGAAAAAAATCAGGGAACAATACATTTTAAAAATGTGCCTGAATTGTCATTGATAGACACAGCCCCACTATCCGCTCTTAAAAAAAGGTGTCTGATATATAAAAATTATTGTTACAGGTAGGAGAATAAAATTTACAGTGTATTTCAGTGCTCCTTGGAAGAAGTGTCATTGGAAAAATCTCGGGTATAATGGTAGAAAGTAAAGTAAACTTTTTTGGCCAGTGCCAGGCAGCTACTGCCAAGTCAAATAAAATTATGAGATACATTAAAAGAAGCATAGATGCTCAAGTGAAGAGCATAGTTTTGCCTCTATACAAGTCACTAGTCAAGCCACGCAATACTGTGTAGACTTTGGGGCATCATTATATAAGGACATTAACCCAACTAGAGCGGCTGCAGAGAAGAGCGACCAAGAATATTAAGGGAACTGGTGGTCTGCAATATGAAGTCAAGTTGTCAAACTTTGTGTTATTCAAAGAGGAAAAACGAATGTTTAGGGGTGTTCTAAATATAATTGGAAAAATCTCTCTCATATTAACATTGATGCGTGGATTAAATGGATAAAGAAGCTGGTTATTAACTTTTCCATGACCCTTGTCTTGGGCTGAGACCATCCAACTTTTTCAAAGATGTAATTAAAATTGGAATCTGATGAATAGCAGATTCCCCAGCTTGCCAAGTAATGCAGAGGGTGACAGATTTATGGTACTTGTCTGCATGTGTCCCAGAACTGCAAACAGAATGATCTGAGCTTCTTTGTTCCAGTCAAATTATTTTGAATATTGAAGCTTTCATGAACGGCAGAGATATGACAGATATGAAAGTCATATTTTTTTGAATCATGACAAAGTGGCGAATGTAATGCATTGTTTAACGTCACTGGGCAGTGACCAGAACACCTTCAAGCTGAATATCGGAAATATAGATGATGCTATCCTTGCCATGTTTCCTATCTATAGAAAGATAAAATTGTGATAGGAAAAGTGACAGTGATAGTGGTAAAACCCAGTGAGATGTGTATTGTCAGAAGCGACATATTAAGGTTACTGAGAAAAGAAAAGAACTAAGTGAGGGGTTCAAATTGACGAATAGCTAATATAAAGGGCTCCAAAGGTAGATATAAAATATAACTTTTAATGAAACCAACTTTTATAAGATATACAATGTCCAGATAACAAAACCACCACACAACTTAAAAAGTGCACTCTAGATTCACCCTGCGATAAGGGCCTTAGTCTCAACACGTGCCTACCAGCGGAGGTTGGCACCCTAGATATATTTGCCCGAAAAATGGCACCACCGCTCCTCGATTGCTATCCCTTAGGGTATGTTCACACGTTCAGGATTTCCATCCTTTTTTTTTCCTGACTGTTTTTTAAAAAACTGCAGCTCTTGGCAGAAAACGCAGGTCCTTTTTTTGGTCCTTTTTTGGTCCGTTTTTGATGCGTTTTTTTGATGCAGTTTTCTAGCCAGAGTCTGTGTGTTTTCTAGGAATTTTTTTAGGGTTAAAATGGCTGAAAATACCCTAACCCTACCCCTACCCCTAACCCTACCCCTAACCCTAACCCTACCCCTAACCCTACCCCTAACCCTAACCCTACCCCTATTCTAACCTTAGTGAAAAAAAAAAAAAAAAAATTCTTTATTTTTTTTATTGTCCCTACCTATGGGGGTGACAAAGTGGGGGGGGTGTCATTTACTATTTTTTTATTTTGATCACTGAGATAGGTTATATCTCAGTGATCAAAATGCACTTTGGAACGAATCTGCCGGCCGGCAGATTCGGCGGGCGCACTGCGCATGCGCCCGCCATTTTGCAAGATGGCGGCGCCCAGGGAGAAGACGGCCGGACGGACACCGGGACGCCGGGTGAGTATAAGGGGGGGAGATTAGGGCACGGGGGGGGCATCAGAGCACTGGGGGGGGGCATCGGAGCACTGGGGGGGGGCATCGGAGCACGGGGGGGGCGGGATCGGAGCACGGGGGGGCAGCCACACTCCGCCCACGCACTTCCGCCCGCTCCCCGCACTTCCTGCTGCAGCGGTTCTGCACATCAAACCGCAGTAAAACCCGCAGATATATTTTTGATCTGCGGGTTTTACTGCGGTTTGGACCTCACAATGGAGGTCTATGGGTGCAGAACCGCTGCGGCTCCGGAAAAAGAATTGACATGCTCCTTCTTTTTTCCGGGAGCTATTCAGCGCGTCTTTTTTTTTACAATTTCCGGACCATGTGCACAGTGTGTCCTGTTTTCCATAGGGTACAGTGTACTGTACCCTGCATGGAAAACAGCTGCGGAACCGCAGCGGCAAAACCGCCGCGGTTCCGCGGTAAAAAACGCACTGTGTGAACATGGCCTTAAGTATGAATGTGTTTGTTATTTTTAAATAAAAATGGAAAAGTGTGTTTTGTTTTATTTCAAATACAAGACTTTATTCTGCTGTCTTTATTTACCATATAACTATAGTATTAGTAATGGATAGGTGTCTTATACAAAGGCGACATCAACCTCATAAATATGAACCCCACTTGCCACCACTATGGGCAGCACGGTGGCACAGTGGATAGCACAGCAGTCTAGCAGCGCTGGAGTCCTGGGTCCAAACCCCACCAAGGACAACACCTGCAAAGAGTTTGTATGTTCTCCCAGTGATTGCGTGGGTTTCCTCCAGGTACTCCGGTTTCCTCCCACATTCCAAAGACATACTGATAGGGAATTTAGATTGTGAGCCCCAACGGGGACAGCGATGATAATGTGTGCAACCTGTAAAGCGCTGCGGAATATGTTAGCGCTATATAAAAATAAAGATTATTATTATTATTACAGGGCAAAGTGCCAGAACTGGTGCACCTAATGAATGTGACTTTTCTGGGGTGGCTGTGGGCTGCTATTTGTATGCCGTGGGAGGGGGTCAATATGGAGTGAGGACTCCTGCATTCTTGATAACCAGCTTTGCTGTAGCTGACAGCTGAGGGTTGCAGTTCCCAGCTGTGAGTTTAGTCTGGCTGGTTATTAAAAATACAGGGGAACCCACGCCGCTTTTTAAAGAAAAATATTTATTTACAGCGCAGGTGCCGGCTGATGAATACTCCCATCAGCCACTCCTGCTCTCACTGTTATAAGCGGCAGCAGGCATTGGCTGATGGGATCAGTAGTTGTAACAGCTGACATCAGTGACCAGAGGTAAACTTTATATCTCAGATCACAGCTGTGCGCTCACGCTGTCTTTTGACGACGTGGGAACTGCAGCTGTCTGACCGACGATGATGATTTTTACCGCCAATCAGAAGCGGAGTTTGCTAAGCTGTCATACACATGGTGCCGCCCAACTTCTTCAAAGAGATTGTGGTTAAGATGGACGCATTGGATGATGGGCTGGGAGATTAACAGAGAGGAACACCCTGTGATGTACCTAAATTGGAAGTTGTCCACAAGAGAGAAGAACTACTCCATAGTGGAAAAAGAATGTTTGGCCATCAAGTGGGCATTGGACAGTGTATATTACTTAGGCCCCTTTCACACATCAGTATTTTGCAGTCAGTCACAATCCGTTGTGCTCAACAGATCCGTCGCAGATTCTGAAAAACTGATGCGACGGATTCGTTTTTTCGACGGATCTGACTAGCGGATCTGGCTAATTGGATCCTAAAATAAATCGGAGCATGCTCAATTAAAAATAACGGAATCTGTCGCCGGATTCCGTCATTTGACGGATCCGGCGCCCATAGGCTTCCATTCGAGCAAACGACGGATGGTGACGGATCCGTCGCTGTCCGATTTTTCGACATACACAAAAAACGTTACTTTGTCCGTTGTCTCCGGCCGCCAGACAAACAATTTTCGATGGATCCGGCGAAAGACGGATGAAACGTGAGGCCATCCGTCGCTAATACAAGTCTATGAGAAAAAAACGGATCCAGCGGCATCTGTCGCTGGTTTAGTTTTTTTCAAAATTCTACGGATTGTGACTGATAGCAAAAAATTGATGCGTGAAAGGGGCCTTAGGTAGAAAGTTGAGACTAGTGTCGAATCATGCCCCACTGAGCTTGACGCGAGAGAACAAGGGAAATAATGCCAGAGTAACTACAGTAGATGGTTCCTAGCCCTATATGATTTTAGTTTTTAAGTGGAGCATAGACCTGGAAAACAACATGCAAATGACTAGTGGGCGGAACTGTGGAATATGATGAGACGAGATCTTATTCTGCGCATGCGCCACCTTCAGCCCCATTTTCCTGAAGACCATTGGAGGTCGATCTGTGCATGCGCCAGCACCATTTTCGTGAAGACGACCACCAACTGAATCTGGGAGAGAGCCACCCACAGCTATGATGGCGCAAGCCCAAAATTTAAATTACGAAGATGATGAATACAACGGAGCAGCAGAGTGGCCATGGATGACCCGAAGCACGAAGAGATGAGGAAACAACAATTTATCATGATGATTTAAGGAAAACCATGCTACAGAGTTTACACTAAAGGTATGTATTAAATTAGTGTGACAGCGGCATTCTGCCCATACCTTTATTTTAACATGGATATTTCTGCTGACAAATTCCCTTTATGACAGCTGGTGTGGTCTCACTTGGTCTGTGTGTGCAAGGAGGCAAGGAGAGGAAGCCTTGTATGTGCTACTCAGACCCTACTAGAGACTGAGAGTGAAGCCTGTGCTTTATATGGGATTGTTGCTTTCCATTTTTGTTCTGTTATACCTTTTTGTACCCAGAAGAGGGTGTTTTATTTTGTTAACCAAATAGTTTATGAATATTTAATAAACCGCCACTGTGAACCAGCGTCTACAATACAGCTGATCCCTTGCTCTCTCTATATATATATATATATATATATATATATATATATACACACATATACACACTCTCTCTGTGACTTTCCCAATTAGTGGCCTGGTTCATCATTGCCCATCAACTGCATAATTATCTGTATTATTGGAGTTGACGGACTGTTGCTCCCTGACATATGGACTTATTACCATGTCCAAATATAAAGATCTGTTTATACCTACATCAGCAATGATCACAAGGGGGCATCCTCTCCATCTTTAGGAAAAATGGTTAAATTATTATTAAAGACAGTGATGCTTTACAGTGCGAGCATGCCACATGATGCTGAAATGGTTGATTACTAAAAAAGTTCAAAGAGGGACCGGATGCGTTTCTAGAAAAACGCTATATTACAGATCATGAATACTACATTTTGGTGATGGAATGTCGATCCACGGAACTAGCCTGACTACCATATCTGGAGGCAGGCAAGAATTTTTTCCCCCCAATAAAGGGCAATTAGCATTTGCCTAAAGGGGCATTTTCCTTTTTATGGATCAACACGTTAGGTTATAAGCTGAACTCAATGGACTTGTGTCTTCTTTCAACCTTAAAACTTTCAAACTATATTTCTCAAATTAAGAACTGCTCCCCTCTTGTTCATTTAAAGAGAGTGTAGCAATTAGGACAATCTTGAACAAGTATGTTGTGAGGCTTGTTTCTCACCTCATCTCCTCTTAACATTTCAGAGCCATCAGTGTCTCGAGCCTGGCTAGATTTTTGTGTTATTTCCCTCTCCAAATTGGCAATTTCTTCCTTTGCTTCCTGTAATTCTTCAGCTTTTGTTTCTTTCTTTCGTGAAATGATAGCTGCCTGAGAGAAAGAAAAAGAATTGTGTATATTGATTCCATACAAAATAAATTATGTCATCAATATATGTGACATAAATATCTTTCAAAAGGCTTCACTGTTTTTTTTTATGCTCATTTCTATAAACTTAACATTGCCATGGAGCTTTGAACAATATAAGAGGTAGAAGAGGAAGGCTGATAAGATTTTTCATCATACAGAAAAACACACCTGCTGTCGAAAAAGAGTAAGCTTGTCATCCACTGGATCACTTCTCATTCTCTTTTCAATCAGATGGTTAATTTCAGAATTAACTTCTTGGATCTAAAATAAGTAAACAAGGGTTAATCTATTTTATTCTAGCATTCTAAGCAAAAACTAACTTAGAGAAAAAAAAAAAATGTTTACTTTTAAATTATTTGAAGATGTGGGATAAAACATACTCAATATCTAAAATGTGGAAGCACATTAGAAAACATTAACATAAATGTAACGTTTTAATATTTTATTTACACCATTATTTATTTTTCCTGCTTTTTTTAATTTTTAATTTAATTTATACATTGTGCCCAGCATAAGGTAATTTAAAAAAAATATTGAAAATGCTCCCAAAAGGTCTTTCATATGATTTCCCCTATAACTCGGGCCGGTACATTAGCCTGAGTTACAGTGGGAATTCAGCCCCCTGGCTGCAAAGCAGAACTGCCTGCGTCTCTTTGGACCCAACAGCTACTGCTCCCTCCTTACACCCAGTGATCACATGACCATTTGCTCCAGAGGAGGAAGTGCTGTTTATACAGCTATAGAGAAGGAAGAGACGGCAATAAACCATCTCTGCAGTCTCTATGGGCAATCTGGCTGGATCAGAAAGCTGGATCCTCAGTCCTGCAGTGATTTTTCACAATAGTGCATTAACTCTTTACATTCCCCAAATTCTTGCGGGACGTAAGCCAATGTTTTTATTATACTGTCCATAGCAGTAATGTTGATTGCAAAACCTTTTATCATCATTCTAATTCATTCGGCTTCTGGTTCAGGCAGCATGAATCAGCAGACAAGTTCCTCGTAATCTTTTTTCCAAGATGTGCATGTTATTTCAATCCACTTAAAAAAGACCTGCCACCAGGTCAGAAGTGGACGTTTTTTTTATCTTACTTTGTTACCAGTGCTCTCCTTAGCAAGTTTTTTGTGTTTATTTTAAATCTGATATATGGTTCCAGAAATATTGGCTTTTATTGTTTAGTGCCAATTATTATTTTCTCTAGCAAGGGAGCATTCAAAGTCGCCTAAAAACCAGGCCCTCAGAGAATCTTGTGTGTCATGCCCTTCGGTAAAGATGATAAAAAGTAACACTAAATAAATAGGCACATATCTCTGGAACAGTATGATATATATATATATATATATATATATATATATATATATATATATATATATATATATATATATATATATATTTATACACACACACTAGATGGGGGCCCGATTCTAACGCATCGAGCATTCTAGAATATGTATGTATCTATGTATACAGCAGCCACATAGTATATAGCAGAGGCCACGTAGTATAGAGCAAATACTATGTGGCCTGTGCTATATACTATGTGGCTGCTGTATACATGCATACATATTGTAGAATACCCGATGCGTTAATACAGGCCATGCATGTGGCCACGTGCAGGCCACGTATAACAGTGGCCACGCAGTATATAACACAGGCAACGCAGTATATAACACAGCCCACGTAACATATAACACAGGGCAAAAAAGGGGAGAAGCCAGCGCAGCCTAAGGTCAAGACGCAATACATAAAGTGCAAATGCACATATTAATTTCTAACTGTATTATCAAAATGAGAAATTTAGCAAACAATTGATCAATTCTTTGAGCCACCCCGCCTCTTCACGGCAATCTCATATTGGGGCAGTCCTACACTACGTTTTTTATATTCGCTGTGCCATAAAGGCCTCCTAAATGAACTAAAAGCAAGACCACATTAAAAGCATGCTGTACCTGGAGCATAACTGAGTCACCCCCATGGCGCCAGAGTAGGCAAGCGAGGATAAAGGTTGACCAAGTCCAGACAGACATTTCGGATCCAATCTCCACACTGCCCATCCAGAGCCACAGATGAAGAGTGAGACAGGCTGAGGAACAGGTGCATAATTAAACAAAGCCTGAGGCAGGGCAGGGCTGCTATGTGTGTGTACAGCAGCCTATCAATCACTGAGACACAGAAAGAATGGCGCACATAACCAGGCACGGCTCACGGCAACAGTGGTGGTCAGCCACTTACCAACAACAGAGCAAAAAAGGGGAGAAGCCAGCGCAGCCTAAGGTCAAGACGCAATACATAAAGTGCAAATGCATGGACCTGGTCAACCTTTATCCTCGCTTGCCTACTCTGGCGCCATGGGGGTGACTCAGTAATGCTCCAAGTACAGCATGCTTTTAATGTGGTCTTGCTTTTAGTTCATTTAGGAGGCCTTTATGGCACAGCGAATATAAAAAACGTAGTGTAGGACTGCCCCAATATGAGATTGCCATGAAGAGGCGGGGTGGCTCAAAGAATTGATCAATTGTTTGCTAAATGTCTCATTTTGATAATACAGTTAGAAATTAATATGTGCATTTGCACTTTATGTATTGCGTCTTAACCTTAGGCTGCGCTGGCTTCTCCCCTTTTTTGCTCTGTTGTTGGTAAGTGGCTGACCACCACTGTTGCCGTGCGCCGCGCCTGGTTATGTGCGCCATTCTTTCTGTGTCTCAGTGATTGATAGGCTGCTGTGCACACACATAGCAGCCCTGCCCTGCCTCAGGCTTTGTTTAATTATGCACCTGTTCCTCAGCCTGTCTCACTCTTCATCTGTGGCTCTGGATGGGCAGTGTGGAGGTTGGATCCGAAATGTCTGTCTGGACCTGGTCAACCTTTATCCTCGCTTGCCTACTCTGGCGCCATGGGGGTGACTCAGTAATGCTCCAGGTACAGCATGCATTTAATGTGATCTTGCTTTTAGTTCATTTAGGAGGCCTTTATGGCACAGCGAATATAAAAAACGTAGTGTAGGACTGCCCCAATATGAGATTGCCATGAAGAGGCGGGGTGGCTCAAAGAATTGATCAATTGTTTGCTAAATGTCTCATTTTGATAATACAGTTAGAAATTAATATGTGCATTTGCACTTTATGTATTGCGTCTTAACCTTAGGCTGCGCTGGCTTCTCCCCTTTTTTGCTCTATACAACACAGGGCACCTAGTATATAGCACAGCCCACGGAGTATATCACACAGCTCACGGAGTACATAACACTGCCCATGTAGTATATAACAGCCACGCGCTATATAACACTGCCCTCGCAGTATTTAGAAGTGTGGGCACTAGGGTTGAGTGAAACGGGTCGAACATTTTCAAAAGTCGCCGACTTGCGGTGTCGGCCATGCGGTACGCGACTTTCGCGCCGAAGTCGCGTTTCAATGACGCGAAAAGCGCCATTTCTCAGCCAATGAAGGTAAACGCAGAGTTTGGGCAGCGTGATGACATAGGTCCTGGTCCCCACCATCTTAGAGAAGGGCATTGCAGTGATTGGCTTGCTGTCTGCGGCGTCACAGGGGCTATAAAGGGGCGTTCCCGCCGACCGCCATGTTACTGCTGCTGATCTGAGCTTAGGGAGAGGTTGCTGCCGCTTCGTCAGAAGCAGGGATAGCGTTAGGCAGGGTCCATTAACCACCAAACCGCTTGTGCTGTAGCGATTTCCACTGCCCAACACCACCTTCGGTGTGCAGGGACAGTGGAAGCTACATTTTTTTTTTTTTTCCCTCAGCGCTGTAGCTCATTGGGCTCCCTGATCGCTGCATTGCTGTGTGTACGCCGCTGTGCAAACCAACTGCTTTTTTCAAAGCACAAATCCTCTTGTTCCTTCCTTTCTGCACAGCTATCTTATTTGTTTGTCCACACTTTTTATTTAATTTGTGCATCAGTCCACTCCTTATTGCTGCCTGCCATACCTGGCTGAGATTACTGCAGGGAGATAGCAATTGAAGGACAGAAGGACAGTTCCTTTTTTTTTTTTTTTTTGTGGGAGATTAAGATTGGCATTTCTGCTAGAGTGCGATCCCTGTGTGTGCCATCTCTCACTCAGTGGGCCATAGAAAGCCTATTTATTTTTTTGCTTGATTTGGGTTCTAAAATCTACCTGAAAAAATCACTACATCAATCAGTGGGAGAAAAATATTGGCCTCAGGGCTTGTGTGCCACTCCTTACTCCTGTGTGTGCCATCTCTCAGTGGGCCATAGAAAGCCTATTTATTTTTTTGCTTGATTTGGGTTCCAAAATCTACCTGAAAAAATCAATAAATCAATCAGTGGGAGATTAATATTGGCCTTTGGGCTTGTGTGCCAGTCCTAAGCGTGCCATCTCTCTCTCTCAGATAGTGGGCCATAGAAAGCCTATTTATTATTTTTTTTATTGGGTTTATAAATTTTCCCTGGAAAAAAAAAAAAAAGTGGGAGATTAATATTGGCCTCTGGGCTTGTGTGCCAGTCCTGAGCGTGCCATCTCTCTCACAAATAGTGGGCCCTAGAAAGCCTATTTTTTGTTTTATTTGTTTTCTAAATTCTCCATGAAAAAATCATTTTATTTTATTTGGTTTCTAAATTATTCCTGAAAAAAATCATTTTTTTTGTATTTTTTTTTTCTAAAGTCTCCCTGAAAAAACAAAACAAAAACAAATCAGTGGGAGATTAATATTGCCCTTTCTGCTTGTGTGCCAGTCTTGACTCCTGGGTGTGCCATCTCTCTCTCTCCAATTGTGGGCCATAGAAAGCCTATTAATTTTTTTGCTTGATTTGGGTTCCAAAATCTACCTGAAAAAATCACTAAATCAATCAGTGGGAGATAAATATTGGCCTCTGGGCTTGTGTGCCACTCCTGACTCCTGTGTGCGTCCTCTCTCACTCACTGGGCCCTAGAAAGGCTATTTTATGTTTTATTTGTTTTCTAAATTCTCCCTGAAAAAAATCATTTCATTTTATTTGGTTTATAAATTCTTCCTTAAAAAATCATTTTTTTTTTTTTTCTAAAGTCTCCTTTTTAAAAAAAAACAACAAATCAGTGGGAGATTAATATTTACATTTGCGCTTCAGTGACAGTCCTGCGTGTGTGGCATCTCTCTCATTTGTTGCCACCAACAACAGAGTGTGTAACATTGTGCCTGATTTTCGTTGTGGTCTCACCCACCTGTAAAGGGGTAGCTAAATCATACTGAAGTTATAGCTCAGCGTGTAAGTTGTGTGACAGCAACAAATACCGTTAGTTTGGTAACGTTTTTAAAACAATGAGGAAGTCTGGTGGAAGAGGTCGTGGCCGGGGGCGTTCATTGTCAGCTGGTAATGAGGGTAGTGGTAGTGGTGGAGCATCAGGTGGTCGTGGGAAAAAAAATATTGCACCTAAGTCTGGAGCTGTGGAGCCAGGTTCGTCGTCTGGCTACACAAGGCCTCGAACGCTCCCTTTTCTGGGAGTAGGAAAACCGCTTTTAAAGCCAGAGCAGCAAGAGCAAGTTTTGGCTTATCTTGCTGACTCAGCCTCTAGCTCTTTTGCCTCCTCTCGTGAAACTGGTAAAAGTAAAAGCAGCGCGTCGTTAGTGGATGTTCACGGTCAGGGACAAGTCGCTTCCTTGTCCTCTTCAGCAAAAACAACAACAGAGAAGAATGCAGCAGGCGACACAACGGGTTACTCCATGGAGCTCTTTACACATACCGTCCCTGGCTTAGAAAGTGAAGCAGTTAACAGTCCATGCCCATTACAAGTTGAATCTGACATGGAGTGCACTGATGCACAGCCACAGCCAGACTACTATGCTGGTCCTTTGACTCAGACCACAACATTGCCCTCGCAGGGTGCTGATCAAGAATCAGACCCTGATGAGACTATGTTGCCCCATCACGAACGCTATACCACCGACCGACACGGTGACACAGACGAAGTTGCACACGAGCTACAAGAAGAGGTAATAGATGACCCAGTTCTTGACCCCGATTGGCAGCCATTGGGGGAACAGGGTGCAGGCGGCAGCAGTTCTGAAGCGGAGGAGGAGGGGTCGCAGCAGGCATCAACATCGCAACAGGTTCCATCTGCCGGGCCCGTATCTTGCCCAAAACACGTAGCAAAGTCAAAACCTGTTGGAGGACAGCGTGGCCATCCGGTTAAAGCTCAGTCTGCAATGCCTGAAAAGGTATCCGATGCTAGAAAGAGTGCAGTCTGGCATTTTTTTTAAACAACATCCAATTGATCAGCGCAAAGTCATCTGTCAAAAATGTTCAACTACCTTAAGCAGAGGGCAGAATCTGAAAAGTCTCAATACAAGTTGCATGCATAGACATTTAACCACCATGCATTTGCAAGCTTGGACTAACTACCAAACGTCCCTTAAGGTTGTAGCACCCTCGGCCAATGAAGCTAGTCATCAACGCAACATCCCTTCCGGCAGTGTAGGGCCACCATTTTCTGCACCACCTGCAGTATCTGTGCAGGTTTCTTTGCCAGGCCAAAGCAGTCAGGGTCAGGGAATCACCAGTTTCGTAGTAGGAAACACTGCATCTAGGGCACCGGCGGCAACAATACCATCTCCCACCGTCTCTCAGTCTGCCATGTCCACCGGCACCCCCGCTAGTTCCACGATCTCCAGCTCTCCAGTCCAGCTCACCCTACATGAGACTATGGTTAGAAAAAGGAAGTACTTAGCCTCGCATCCGCGTACACAGGGTTTGAACGCCCACATAGCTAGACTAATCTCGTTAGAGATGATGCCCTACCGGTTAGTTGAAAGCGAAGCTTTCAAAGCCCTGATGGACTACGCTGTACCACGCTACGAGCTACCCAGTCGACACTTTTTCCAGAAAAGCCATCCCAGCCCTCCACCAGCATGTTAAAGAGCGCATCGTCCATGCACTCAGGCAATCTGTGAGCACAAAGGTGCACCTGACAACAGATGCATGGACCAGTAGGCATGGCCAGGGACGTTACGTGTCCATCACGGCACACTGGGTAAATGTGGTGGATGCAGGGTCCACAGGGGACAGCAAGTTTGAGACAGTTCTGCCTAGCCCACGGTCTAGGAAACAGTTGGCTGTAGCCATTCGCACCCCCTCCTCCTCCTCCTCGTCCTCCTGCAGAAGCGAGACCTCGTCCACAGACCGCAGTCGCACAACCACTCCATCCGCAGCTGCCACTGTTGCACACCAGGTCTCCCATTATGGGGCAGCTACTGGCAAACGTCAGCAGGCTGTATTGGCTATGAAGTGTTTGGGCGACAACAGACACACCGCTGAAGTTCTATCCGAGTTCTTGCGGAAAGAAACGCAGTCGTGGCTGGGCACTGTAGATCTTGAGGCAGGCAAGGTAGTGAGTGATAACAGAAGGAATTTCATGGCTACCATCTCCATTTCCCAACTGAAACACATTCCTTGCCTGGCTCACACCTTAAACCTGGTGGTGCAGTGCTTCCTGAAAAGTTATCCGGGGTTATCCGACCTGCTCCTCAAAGTGCGTGGACTTTGCTCACATATCCGCCGTTCGCCCGTACACTCCAGCCGTATGCAGACCTATCAGCGTTCTTTGAACCTTCCCCAGCATCGCCTAATCATAGACGTTGCAACAAGGTGGAACTCAACACTGCACATGCTTCAGAGACTGTGTGAACAGAGGCGGGCTGTTATGTTTTTGTGGGAGGATACACATACAGGGGCAGGCAGTAGGATGGCAGACATGGAGTTGTCAGGTGTGCAGTGGTCGAAGATTCAAGACATGTGTCAAGTCCTTCAGTGTTTTGAGGAATGCACACGGCTGGTTAGTGCAGACAACGCCATAATAAGCATGAGCATCCCCCTAATGCGTCTGCTGATGCAAAGTTTGACGCACATAAAGGATCAGGCGTCTGCAGCTGAGGAAGAGGAAAGCCTTGATGACAGTCAGCCATTGTCTGGCCAGGGCAGTGTACAGGACGAGGTAGCGGGCGAAGAGGAGGAGGAGGACGAGGAGGATGATGGGGATGATTATATTTTTAATGAGGAAGCTTTTCCGGGGCCAGTGGAAATTGTTGGCGCGGCAAGGCCGGGTTCTGGTTTTTGGAGGGACACAAGTGACATGGATTTGCCTGAAACTGCCCCTCAACCAAGCACAACCACAGATTTGAGAACTGGAACTTTGGCCCACATGGCGGATTATGCCTTACGTATCCTCAAAAGGGACACACGCATAACAAAAATGATAAACGATGACGATCACTGGTTGGCCTGCCTCCTTGATCCTCGCTATAAAGGCAAATTGCAAAATATAATGCCACATGAGAACTTGGAACTAATATTAGCAACCAAACAATCAACTCTTGTTGACCGTTTGCTTCTGGCATTCCCTGCACACAGCGCCCGTGATCGTTCTAACACGAGCTGCAGGGGCCAGCAGACCAGAGGTGTTAGAGGGGCAGAAATCAGAAGTGTCGTTGGCCAGAGGGGTTTTCTGACCAGGTTGTGGAGTGATTTTGCTATGACCGCAGACAGGACAGGTACTGCAGCATCAATTCAAAGTGACAGGAGACAACATTTGTCCAGTATGGTTACTAACTATTTTTCATCCCTTATCGACG
Source organism: Ranitomeya imitator (assembly GCF_032444005.1). Lineage (NCBI taxonomy): Eukaryota > Metazoa > Chordata > Amphibia > Anura > Dendrobatidae > Ranitomeya > Ranitomeya imitator. The sequence goes on from NC_091282.1 coordinate 248,304,738, forward strand.
TTCTCCCTCAACCGTCATTCCCATTTGATTACTGGGCATCAAAATTAGACACCTGGCCAGAATTGGCAGAATATGCATTGCAGGAGCTTGCTTGCCAGGCAGCTAGTGTCCTATCAGAAAGAGTATTCAGTGCTGCAGGTTCAATACTAACAGAAAAAAGGACTCGTCTGGCTACCCAAAATGTAGATGATCTAACCTTCATTAAAATGAACCACAACTGGATTTCGAAATCTTTTGCCCCACCTTGCCCGGCTGACACCTAGCTTTCCTATGTAAAGGTCTTGCCTGTGGACTATTCTGAACGACTTTTCCAATCTCGTAATTTGCAGCACCTGATTGTCCAGCATCCGACATGTTAACACCTCCCTAAATGGCCAAAGTCCCCACACGGGGCCGTGGTATCGCCACTTGGCGCCAGCACCCGTGAGAGTACTGTTTGTCTGAAGAGGTGGGTGTGCCCGCTTTTGGTCGACGGCACTGCCACTAGGTCCCTCATAGTACAATAAAGTGTCTGGCGGTGGTGGTGCGCACCCAACGTCAGACACACCGTTGTAATATGAGGTGCCCTGGGCCTGTACCGCCGGCCACAAGACAGTCCCCCCCCAGGTCAAACAGTGCTCTACCACTTGCAAAATTTTCTCTCACAGCTCCACCAATGTTTAGTCTATGCGCTGACATCCTTCAATGCCTGGCACTGTCAATACCATTGTATTGACATTTTTCTTATGTTAGCCCTTCGAAGCCTGTCTGCGGTCCCTCCTTCCACTAGGCCTCCACTGACCTGTCTACTGCCGCCCGTGTTCCCCTGGAACCAATTTTAAATTGCCTACAGCCAGCCCAATTTATTATGTTAGGGCTTCGAAGCCTGTCTGCGGTCCCTCCTTCCACTAGGCCTCCACTGACCTGTCTACTGCCGCCCGTGTTCCCCTGGAACCAATTTTGAATTGCCTACAGCCAGCCCAATTTATTATGTTAGGGCTTCGAAGCCTGTCTGCGGTCCCTCCTTCCACTAGGCCTCCACTGACCTGTCTACTGCCGCCCGTGTTCCCCTGGAACCAATTTTAAATTGCCTACAGCCAGCCCAATTTATTATGTTAGGGCTTCGAAGCCTGTCTGCGGTCCCTCCTTCCACTAGGCCTCCACTGACCTGTCTACTGCCGCCCGTGTTCCCCTGGAACCAATTTTAAATTGCCTACAGCCAGCCCAATTTATTATGTTAGGGCTTCGAAGCCTGTCTGCGGTCCCTCCTTCCACTAGGCCTCCACTGACCTGTCTACTGCTGCCCGTGTTCCCCTGGAACCAATTTTAAATTGCCTACAGCCAGCCCAATTTATTATGTTAGGGCTTCGAAGCCTGTCTGCGGTCCCTCCTTCCATTAGGCCTCCACTGACCTGTCTACTGCTGCCCGTGTTCCCCTGGAACCAACATCAGAAAATATAAAAATAAGTATTTTGCTTATAAAAAAGAAAATACTGGAGAGATATTAAATGCAGACATTTTAACATTAAAAACAAACACATACAACAAAAATCTGGTACAGTACTAAAAATGGCCACCAGCTACAATAACTTTCTCCTGCAAGTAGTTAACTGAAAGTTTTTTTCAATTTAAAACACAGATATGGCATCCACCGAGTGTTGTCCTGTCGCGTCTTCTTTATATTATTGCCAAGAAGATGCAAAACAATGAAAATAATAAAATCATTATTTACCCAAAAAATAGAGTAAGTCAAAACCACATTGCAAATAAACATTCATTACAAATAAAGAAGCAGGGCGCGTCCGAGGGTGAGTATATACCTAATAAGAATATAATCACCCTCGGACGCGCCCTGCTTCTTTATGACAGCCTTCCTTCCTAAGAATCAGCCCTTCCGTGGTGTAGAGAGAGGGTGTGTTCCACTCCAAGGTGTTCCCCAGGTTGCCTTTCCTGAGCTTCGATCTTAATGCTCTCGTTTAGTAGTTGTCGGAAAGTAGGCTGCATTAGGCCTACAAATTGGGTATGGGGTGGAGAGAGATGGTGTGTTACACTCCAAGGTGTTCCCCAGGTTTCCTTGCCATTGCTTCGGTCTTCCGACTCTCGTTTAGTAGTTGTAGAAAACTACACTGCATTAGGCCTACAAAATGGGTATGGGGTGGAGAGAGATGGTGTGTTCCACTCCAAGGTGTTCTCCAGGTTGCCTTTCCTGAGCTTCTATCTTCAGGCTCTCGTTAAATTGTGGTTAAATGGAACAACTGCATTTGGCGTACTAGTTGGTTTGGGGCCTACTAACAGTGTCTGCCGCTCCTTGCTGTTCTCCTGGTTTCCTGTCCTGAAATTCCGTTTTCAGGCGCTCGTTAAGTAGTTGTTAATGTTAGACTGCATTTGGCCTACTAGTTGGGTTGGGGCCTACTATCGGTGTCTGCCACTCCTTGCTGTTCTCCTCCACTGAACAAAGCTGTGCCGCCTGTTTACTACGGTTGCCAATTTTGAACTGCATTTCGACTACTTACTGATTTGGGCCTACTCTCTGTGTCAGCCTCTCATTCCAGTTGTCCTCCACTGCAATGCCCCCTGGTTATTCCTGTGCTACCAATTTTGAACTGCATTTAGCCAACTTTATTCTTTGGGCCTATATCTGTGTTTCCTCCTCATCCTGCCCATTGCCCAGCCAGTGATAGATGAGTCTGCTGGTACATTGACCCATAACGCAACATTCCCCGTGCACGCTACACAACAACATTGTGACCCTGCTGAAAGTCAGGTTGCTCTTCCCGCATACCATACCACCTTACACGGGGACAAAGAGGAAGGTGCAGATGAAAGTGCAGGTTCCTTCATCAGGTGGGGGGAGGAATACTAGTTGGCGACGTCACTGGCACAGGGCCTCTCATAGTACGCAAAAGTGTTGCTGCCGGTGGGAGGCGCCCCCGCCGTGCAAACACACCGCTGTACTTTGAGGGACCCTGTGCCAGTGCCAATGCCAACGAGTGGGCCCCCCCTGCTTGCTCAGGTTCACAGCACTTGCAAAGTTGAAATACTTACCTCTCCCTGCTCCACTGCCGTGACGTGGTCCAGATTTCCTGGGCCCACTAATTACTTGAACCAGCCCTACCCACCACAACTTTAGCCAAATGACCCCCAATTTCAAATGCCTTCCAATTATTATAAGGTAAATTACGCTTGACAAGCTTCATTAAGAAGAATGGATGGTTTTGACATTAAAATGTGCACTCTAGGTGTTTTCCTGGCCCCCACTCACTGCCGACTATGCTGCCCCATTGACTTGCATTGGGTTTCGTGCTTCGGTCGATCCCGACTTTACGTCATAATCGGCCGATTTCACTCGACCCGACTTTTGAGATAGTCGGGTTTCGCGAAACCCGGCTCGACTCTAAAAAGGTCAAGGTCGCTCAACTCTAGTGGGCACCATATCCCTGTTAAAAAAATAATTAAAATAAAAAATAGTTATATACCCACCCCGTAGGATCCAGCGAAACTCTGGCGATGCGCGCGAGGCTGCCGCCATCTTCCGTTCCCAGGATGCATTGCGAAATTACCCAGATCACTTACCGGTCTCACGAGACCGCTAAGTCTTCTGGGTAATTTCGCAATTCATCTCTAGGAACGGAAGATGGCGGCTGATGCGAGCGCATCGTCAAACGACGGAAGGTGAGAATAGCAGGTTTTTTGTTTTTTTTTTTAATCATTTTTAACATTAGATCTTTTTACTATTGATGCTGCATAGGCAGCATCAATAGTAAAAAAGTTGGGGACACACAGGGTTAATAGCAGCGGTAAGGGAGTGCGGTACCCGCTGCCCGTTACCACTGGCATTAACCATGTGTGAGCGGTGACTGGAGGGGATTACGGAGCGGGCGCCGGGCACTGACTGCAGGGGAGTAGGGGAGGGACTAATCGGACTGTGCCCGTCGCTGATTGGTCGCGGCAGCCATGACAGGCAGCTGGCGAGACCAATCAGCGTCGCAGGATTTCCGTTACGATAGTTGCCGACAGAAAGACGGAAGTACCCCTTAGGCAATATATATATATATATATATATATATATATATAATTGTCTAAGGGTCACTTCCATCTGTCCTTCTGCCTGTCTGTCACGGATATTCATTGGTCGCGGCCTCTGTCTGTCATGGAAATCCAAGTCGCTGATTGGTCGTGGCAAAACAGCCACGACCAATCAGCGACGGGCACAGTCCGGCGGCAACATGGCCGCTTCTTCCTCCCCGCTGTCAGTGCCCGCTCTGTACTCCCCTCCAGTCAGCGCTCACACAGGGTTAATGGCAGCGTTGACCGCGGTGTAACGCACTCGGTTAACGCTGCTTTTAACCCTGTGTGACCAACTTTTTACTATTCATGCTGCCTATGCAGCCTCAATAGTAAAAAGATCTAATATTAAAAATAATTTAAAAAATAAAAAATCGTTATATACTCAACGTCCGTCGGCCCCCCAGATCAGGAACAGGCCTTTCCCGCTCCTCGCGACGCCCCGGTGACCGCTCCATGCATTGCGGTCTCGCGAGATGATGGCGTGGCGGTCTCGCGAGACCGCTACGTCATCATCTCGCGAGACCGCAATGCACTATTCAGACTGGAGTGCGCGAGGAGCGTCGGTAACCGCTTCAATCTGGGGGCCAACGGAGGGTGAGTATATCACTATTTTTTATTTAAATTCTTTTTTTTTTTAACAGGGATATGGTGCCCACATTGCTATATACTGCGTGGGCTGTGCAATATATTATGTGGGCTGGGCAATATACTACGTGGGCTGTGCTATATACTACGTGGGCTGTGCTATATACGCTGTGCAATGTACTTTGTGGGCTGTGCAATATAGTACGCAGGCTGTGCAATGTACTACGCGGGCTGTGCAATATACTGCGTGGGCTGTGCTATACACTATGTGGCCTGTGTTATACACTACGTGCGTGGTACTGCGCGGGCTGTGCAATATACTACGCGAGTTGTGCTATATACTCCGTGGGCTGTGCTATATACTCCGTGGGCCGTGCTATATCCTGCATGGGCTGTGCTATATACTCCGTGGGCTGTGCTATATACTATGAGGCTGTGCTATATACTACTTGGCTGTGCTATATACTACGTGGCCGGCCGCGAACAATCAGCGACAGGCACAGTCCGGCCACGAATTGGCGCGGGATTTGAACCACGCTTCGCTAATTGGTCACGGCCGGCCGAATCCTGTGTATCCAATGTATTATTCTAAAATCTTCATAAATAAAACTACATACATATTCTAGAATACCCGATGTGTTAGAATCGGGCTACCATCTAGTAATATATATATATATATATATATATATATATATATATATATATGTATATATATATATATATATATACATATATATATATATATATATATATATATATATATATATATATATATATATATATATATATATATATATATATATAACCAAAACAAATAAAGACAGGCATACCCAGGGAAGTACCGGTAGCTAGAGTTAAATATAGTAAGCCAAAACTGGACACTTTTGATCCGATGATAAGAAGTAGGCCTTTTATTTTTCTTTTCATTTTCGTTACGTAGCAGTAAGTGTCTGTCTTTTTGTGTGATGAGCTGCATTTGTCAGTTGGAGTATATAGGACTTATTATCTCTTTTTCGAGAGAAATTTAAAAAGCAGCGATTTTGTATTTGTGTTTTTTTATTACATTTTTAAATATGTCTTTTTATGTGGTGCATAAATAAGGTGTTAACATTATTCTGTGGCTACAATGATGGCATTTCCAAATTTATATAGTTTTATTTATGTTTTATTTCTTTTCCATCACGGGCCAGTTTTGATTAGAAAGGTAAGATTTATTTGCATCATAAAAATAGATTAGGAACACCAAGGTCAAAAACACATAGGCTATACACTTCAATAATAATTACCACTAGTGCAAACTATAGCCGAACAAAATGTTTAGTTCATCAGGGACGCGAATAACAATCAAAATAGCAACAAAGAATCACAGATAATATGCAACAATAAATAATCATGCAGAGGTAAAGGTAATCAGACTCAAGAAAGAACATCAAAGTCAAAGCACTGGCAAGGGGCAGAGTAACCCTTTTGTGGCACTGGTTATTCATTTTTGATGGGACTGCCGACAAAAGAAGTGCTGTACTTTGCTACATCTGGTAGTCCAATACAAAATGAATGAAGCTGTGGTGTGCATTGTCCGTTAAGTGCGCCATTGACATTTCAGAGCTCCAGTTCTATCAATCAGTAGATTATCACCTAATCAATGGATAGGCGATAACATCTAAACGATGTTTCAGCTGCCAACCATCTTAGATGAGACTACCATACAAAGGAGTGCTCTGTGAGAATGCCGCTGTCACGTTAGCTTGTGGATTATCTTGGGGAGAACAATGCAATCGTCAGTCCGAAATCATATGTATGCTGTAAGAAAGCCGCCGGACGAGTCCTTGAGGGGAGGTATGTGTCATCGTGGCTATTAGCTGCGGTGATGTGAGCTCGGAAGTATGCTCCAGCACGTATAGTCGTCAGGTACCGGTGCCCATAATTGAGGCCCCATGCGAGCGGATAGCGATGGACCGGGTGGGACCCCTGGTAAAGTCTGCAAGAGGACATCAATACATACTGGTGGTCCTGGATTATGCTTATCAGTACCCAGAGGCGGTACCCTTAAGAAATGCCTCTGCTAAAAGTATCTCTAAGGAGCTGATCCATATCTTCTCCCTAATCGGGCTGCCGAAGGAGATACTGACGGACCAAGGGACCCCCTTCATGTCGAAGGTCATGAGAGAGTTGTGCAAGACCCTGCAAATTTCCCAGCTCAGAACCACAGTATGCCATTCCCAGACTGATGGGCTGGTGGAGAGGTTTAACAAAACCTTGAAGGCAATGCTGAAAAAAGCAGTGAAGGACGGCTGAGACTGGGACTGTCTGCTTCCTTACCTGGAGTTCCCCAAGCTTCCACTGGCTTCTCCCCATTTGAACTGCTCTCTGGACGATGCCCTCAAGGGCTCCTGGATGTGGCAAAGGAATCCTGGGAGGCTGAAACCACCCCCTATAGAAGCGTGGTGGAGCAACCCAGATGTAAAAGAGGATTGCCAAAGTGATGCCCATTGTGAAGGAGAACCTCCTCAAGACTCAGGAAGCCCAGTCCAGGGTGTACAATAGGTCAGCCAAGGTAAGAAAGTTCAGCCCAGGGGATCGAGTATTTGTACTTGAAACGGCATTCCAGGAACTGAAGCTGGCCTGTGCAAACAGCCGATGCTGGTAGCACCCGATTTATCCAAGGAGTTTATGGTACTCTCTCTTGGGCAGGAAGAATAGGCTGGTATCAGACCATGCTCCACTGAAGTGAATGAGGGAGAAAAAAGGGAACAATGTCTGAGTGACCAGATGGTTCATAGCACTTCAGGATTTTAACTTCCTTATGGAGCATAGGCCAGGGAAACTGCATGGCAATTCTGACGCTCTGTCGAGAGTCAACTGTTTGTTGGCAAAAGGTGCCAAGTCCCCCGGCTTTGGGCAGAGGAGGAGGGTATGTAGGATGGCCACCGGACGAGTCCTTGAGGGGAGATATATGTCATCGCAGCTATTAGCTACGGTGATGTGAGCTCGGAAGTATGCTCCAGCACGTATAGTGGTGAGAGAGTTATTTGGGGCGTACTAGGGCTGGGTTTTATGAGCGGTCATAAGAGATAGGTGGGAATGACAGCTCACATATCTCAACCCCAGGGGCGTGGTTTGGCTAATAAAATGGAGGCCAAATGTCTCATTCAATGTATGTGGCTGTAGGTGTGGAGACCTTCAATGTTTGTGTGCCAAAGACACTGACCTGAGCGGGTGGACCCGCAGTACTATATGGAGTGTTTATTTTTCTGTTTGCTTTTCTCTTTGTGCCGGAAAAGGCGGTTCGTTTGTTTTGGCTATCAAGAGCAGTTTATGCAGGTCTTATTAAACTTGCCTGGACATTTCAACAATACTGCTTCCTGTGCCTACCTCAACTGCAGCAAAGTGAGTACAGACTCCTACAATGCCCAACTAACATCTCTCCCAATCATCAGTCAGCCGGCGCCCCCATACACGTAGACAGTAGGCCGAACTCGTCAATGTCAGCATGTTCAGCCAGCATTAATCTAATGTGTATGGGAGCCTTAACTCTTTTACATGTTAAATTGCAGTGATCACCAAGAGTAACCAGGAGCTAGCAAAGGAACGAGTTTCCTATTATTGTCAGACCAGTCAACTCTATAATAATAAAAAGTAATAGCGCTATTCAGAGACTGGAAATATAACAGTGATAAAGGAAGAGTGGGGGGAAGGATAAGATAGACTAACAGTGTTGGATGGTGTGAGAAAGAGATATGTGATCTAATTAGAATGATGGTGGTGCACTGATGCTCTGCTAATAATTGTTATGTTATGTGCTTAAAATGTTTTCAATCTGATAAAAACTGGAAAAGGAAGAAAACATGACTGCCTGGTGAGAACAGTTATCATGTGCTGGTCTCATTTCCGCTTAGCTGTTTGAAACACTAGATAAAATTACGTGAAAAACATCATATGGATACATGGCATGATTTCAGATATACAGGGAATCTATTTGTCTGTTTATTACGATGCAGTTAAACAACATATATTTCAATTAAAAGACTTTCTGGAGACACAGATATTGTACAAAACATAACACTACTAATATTTATGTATAACGTTACAGTGAATAATGTAGACATATACTTTATCTATACCTTGGTTTCAAGTTCTGTGACATCAGACTGGTCAATTACTTGCTCATTCATTGCTCTTTGCATGAAGCTCAGGGTTAGTCTCTTATTCTCCAGTTCTTTTGGAAGCTTTTCAGAAACCATATATGAATTAAATTTAATTTCTTCTTCAACTCTTTTCATAAGACCTAAAGAAAAGTAAAATATATACAAAATTAACACATATGAAATATTTCTGCAAGGAACTGACAAAATGGTTTAGGTTTAGGTGTATGGGGCGAACTCAGGATCTTAGCCAGCTCCATACACTGGGAGTGCCAACCGTGTTGTACAGCCTGCCTCTGAATCTATTAGCAGCAACTGGAGTTGGCTCATATTGCTGCTGTTTAACCTTTGAAATGCCCTCTTAACAACTGAAAACACTGGCATTTATATGCTTGGATTTCTTAGATCCCAGAGAACCATTTACTTGCACATTAGACTCCCATGGCACAATAACTACTGCTACCATCTAAGCATGTTGGTACTACTCTAAGGCTATGTGCACACGATGCGGATTTGCGGCGGATCCACAGCGGATTTTTTCGCGCAGAAATGCTGCAGATCCGCACTGTGATTTACAGTGCAATGTAAATCAATGGGATAAAAAAATAGCTGTGCAGATGGTGCGTAAAAATCAGTGCGGAATTGCTGCAGATTTCAAAGAAGTGCATGTCACTTCTTTTGTGCGGATCTGCAGCGTTTCTGCACCCCTCCATGTTAAAAATCCGCAGTAGCAAAACCTGCAGAAAATCCGCACAAAATCCGCATCAATTCCGCATAAAAACCGCGGCAAATCCGCAGCTGCGGATTCTGCCAGGAGATGCGGACTTTGTGCAGAAAATTCTGCACCTCTTTTCCTACGTGTGCACATAGCCTAAAGGTCCACCATAAGCATGGTTTTATAGCAGATTGTTAATTTGATAACGTATTGACGTATTGCAGTTTTTTGAACAAGTGATCAAATGGTCTAGTGGGACTAAATAAGTACCGTATATACTCGAGTTTAAGCCAACCTGAGTATAAGCCGAGGCCCCTAATTTTGCCACAAAAAAACTGGGAAAACTTAATAACTCGAGTATAAGCCTAGGGTGGGAAATGCAGCAGCTTACTGGAAAATTTCAAACATAAAAATAGATACCAAAAAAAGTAAAATTAATTGAGACATTAGTAGGTTAAGTGTTTTTGAATATCCGTATTGAATCAGGAGCCCCATATAATGCTCCATAAAGTTCATGATGGGCCCATAAGATGCGCCATATTAAAATATGCCCCATACAGTGCTCCATAAAGGTCATGATGGGCCCATATATTTGCTCCATAAAGTTGATAAAGTTGATTATAAGAAACAAAATCAATGTGGACAAATTAGATAGGAACAAGTCATCTAGAAGAAAACCCTAAAACATGAATGTATTTTTGATAGGCAGAGGGACACATACACTTGTAGCAGCAGGTTTACCTAGAAGCAATAAAACTTGGGCATCTTGTAATTCAATATTCCCACCCTTCATTCCGCCAACATCTCATGGCGTAAATATTGCAACTGCACTGTCCCAATGAACATCAACCAACTCCCACAAAATTAAAGGGTTTGGTTAACAACTACTTATGGACCTACATTACCACTCATCCACAAGAAACGTATTCCCCCAGCATTGGTGGCTTAGACCAAAGACCAATAATCCCCAAAATTATTTTTTTACCATATTTCATACTTGTTGAGCCACATGAGAGGCTGGTTAGTCATTGCAAGTTAACAACTCTATAACTCTGTTATCAAGTGTTTCTATAATAGTGGAGGAGGCTAGGAAGGTTCTTCATATACAATAAAATCCTTTCCTCCACACAACAGCCTGATCTGGGCCATGTCCCTGATCATCATCCAACCTGCCTCTTTAGGTCTCAGGAGATATGGCAGCTTAACGGGGTTGTCCTCTACTTAAGATATTGATGGCACATGTGATAGCAGGATATTTTTTTTGGCTATCATGACTCCATTTTAGTTGTGTCTACGTGTATCTCCACTCGTGTGATACGGAGTTAGTGTTGATTTTTAGATTAGAAGGCACGCGTATTTCTTTGTAAAACGAAACTTAGAGAGAACATATAGGAATGTGAAACTTAAGAAGTAGGAGCCACACCTAGAACCTTAATTAAAGGAAACCTGACAGCAGGATTGTGCACAGTAACCTACCGACAGTGTCAGGTTAGCGCCGTTATACTGATTAAAATGATACCTTGGTTGATGAAATCCGTCCAGTGGTTGATGTTTAAACTGCATTTGCAATTTTCAGTTAATGATATGCTCGTGATCTGGGGCAGCCTGGGGTGGGGCTTTATGTGGTGCTCTGCTCAGCTATTCATACTGATGGCTTATCACCAGTCACTGATCGCCTGCGCTTGAGCATGACTGCATCTATAATGTCCATTTATTTATTATATCTGGTGATATAAATTTATTCAGGAAAAAAAAATTCTCCCAAAATGGCACAGACTGTGCATGCGCAGTAGCATCTATCAGTGAAAAACCAAACACAATAATGACGCGCCCCGTTACAGTTTTCTTCCAACCCAATCAGTCCACTCTCAGTACTTCTCTTCAGCGACACCGACCTTGTAAATCTCCTTGGTGCTAACCTGCTGCAGAAGATACGTGCCAACACTCAGTATCAGGAGGATGGCACTGTGCACTGTCTCTGGTACCCTAAACAATCAGGGTTGCCTACTGGGTGCCTGTGACTATAACCCTTGGTTCAGGTTTGTCACAGTATGCTCCAAAGAGGAGACAACCCAGTTTCTGTCTGCTATACCAGAATACCTCTGGTCCAATGGGCCAGCAGATGTAGAACGCCTATCTGTGCCCCCAGTTAGCGTTGACCTAAAGCCATGCAATACCCCAATGTTCCCAGTCAAGAAAAAAGTAGAGAAAGGTCAGCCCAATACCACATTGTCCATGACTTGCGGGCTGTTAATGGGGCCACTGTCCTCAATACACCCATTGTGAATAACCTGCATACGCTATTGGTACAGATTTCCCACACAGCCACCAATTTCATGGTCATTGATCTGGCCAATGTTTTGTTCTCAGTAAAATTCCACCCTGATTCTTGGTATTTGTTTGCCTTTGCACACAAGAGCAAACTGTACAGCTGGGTAATATCCCCCAAAGAGCCCCAAATTCGCCCAGCAATACATGGCCGCCATGTCTTACTTGCAAAGACCATCTAACCAGGCAGTCTTTCTCTAGTATGTCAATGATATACTCCTTTGCTGTCCCAGTAAAAAAGACTATCGAAAACACTGTCCCTCCTACAGTTTCTTGCAGACAGTGGTTGCAAAGCTTCTAAAAGGAAACTCCAAATTTGCTGTACAACCATGAAAGTTTTTGGAAGACTGTATTTCTGAGGGAGTGAAGCACCTCACAACAGACAGAAAGAAAGCTATTGAGATGCTCACCCCTCCTTACAATCCTGAAGCACTGAGTGGAGAGCACAGAATATTCATTCCCTTAAGTAGCGGGCACACTTCAGAGCCCAGCAGCTGCAGGAAGCCGGCTGCTGCAGCTAACAGCGTGTCCACTACTAAAGTGAAATGAAAATTCACTGCTCTCTTCTCCCATGGGCGTGGAGAGTAGTGAAAATGCATTTCTCTTTTGCAGTGGGCACAGGTGTTAGTTGCAGCAGCCAGCTCCTGCCTCCTGTAACACGCTGCTCTGCCGCTCCTCCAACGTCTTATAGTCCAAAAAATACCGTAAGTGGGACCTTCACTTGGGTTATAAGCCGAGGGGGGCTTTTTCAGCATAAAAAATGTGCTGAAAAACTCGGCTTAAACACGAGTATACATGTTACTTAGAAAATTGGTGTTCAATATTTATTCTACAAGCTGTAAATTCCTCCAATTAACTTTTGTAATCAGTCAGGTCTCCAAACTCTGCCATTATTTTGAAGACACTACCGATCGATAATTGGGTCTCCCAAAACATTAAAATATTTGTTTATGATGCAATTTACTAGATCAATACCTACAGCCACCTATTGCTGCAAATCATCTCATAGTTTGTGTGGAGGCACCCAGTAGCTAACGAGGCCACTGTTTTCATTCCTTTCCACAAGACCTATCTTGAAACAATATCACAAACCAGCTGAAGAGCCCGGCGTTGCCTGGGCATAGTAAATATCTGTGGTTAGTTATAGCACCTCACTTCTCTTATTTTCCCATCACACCTCTCATTTTCCCAATCACATCTTTCATTTTCCCCCTCACATCTCTCATTTTCTCCTTCACACCTCTCATTTTCTCCCTCACTCCTCTCATTTCCCCCTAACACTTGTCATTTCGACCTCACATCTGTCATTTTCCGATCACTCCACTATTTTCCCTCACTCCTCTCATTTTGAACTCACACTTTTTCATTTTCACCTCACATTTTCACCTCAGTATATACATGTTTGTCATCTCCCTTATATATAGTACACCTGTATGTCATCTCCTGTATATAGTATATACCTGTATGTAATCTCCCCTGTATATAGTATATACCTGCTGTGTGTCATCTCCCCTGTATATAGTATATATCTGTGTGTAATCTCCTCCTGTATATAGTATATGTCATCTTCTATATATAGCATATACCTGTATGTCATCTCCTCCTGTATATAGTATATACCTGTAGGTCATCTGCTCCTGTATATAGTATATACCTGTGTGTCATCTCCTCCTGTATATAGTATATACTTGTGTCATTCCCCTGTATATAGTATATACCTGTGTGTCATCTCCTCCTGTATTAGACCTTGTTCACACGTTATTTGCTCAGTATTTTTACCTCAGTATTTGTAAGCTAAATTGGCAGCCTGATAAATCCCCAGCCAACAGGAAGCCCTCCCCCTGGCAGTATATATTAGCTCACACATACACATAATAGACAGGTCATGTGACTGACCGCTGCCGTATTTCCTATATGGTACATTTGTTGCTCTTGTAGTTTGTCTGCTTATTAATCAGATTTTTATTTTTGAAGGATAATACCAGACTTGTGTGTGTTTTAGGCCGAGTTTCGTTTGTCAAGTTGTGTGTGAGTTGCGTGTGTCGACATGCATGTAGCGACTTTTGTGAGATGAGTTTTGTGTAGCAACATGCGTGTAGCAACTTTTTGTGTGTCGAGTTGCATGTGACAGGTTAGTGTAGCAAGTTGTGTGCAGCAAGTTTTGCGCATGGCGAGTTTTGCGCGTGGTGAGTTTTATGTGTGGTGCCTTTTGAGTATGTGCAAGTTTTGTGTGAGGCAACTTTTGCATGTGTTGCAACTTTTGTGCATGTGGCAATTTTTCCGCGTGTGCAAGTTTTGCGTGTGGCGAGTTTTCCATGAGGTGAGTTTTGCACTTGTGGCGAGTTTTGCAAGAGCCTAGTTTTTGCATGTGGCGAGTTCTGCGCGTGGCAAGTTTTGAGCGGCGACTTTTGTGTTTCGACTTTTAAGTGGCGAGGTTGGTGTATTTGTGGTGAAATGTGTGCGGAGGGTAATATGTGTTCAAGCACGTGGTAGTGTGTGGCGCATTTTGTGTGTGTGTTCATATCCCCGTGTGTGGTGAGTATCCCATGTCGGGGCCCTACCTTAGCAACTGTACGGTATATACTCTTTGGCGCCATCGCTCTCATTCTTTAAGTCCCCCTTGTTCACATCTGGCAGCTGTCAATTTGCCTCCTATACTTTTCCTTTCATTTTTTCCCATTATGTAGATAGGGGAAAAATTGTTTGGTGAATTGTAAAGCGCGGGGTTAAAATTTCACCTCACAACATAGCCTATGACGCTCTCGGGGTCCAGACGTGTGACTGTGCAAAATTTTGTGGCTGTAGCTGCGACGCCTCCAACACTTTTCCTTTCACTTTTTCCCCATTATGTAGATAGGGGCAAAATTGTTTGGTGAATTGGAAAGCACGGGGTTAAAATTTCACCTCACAACATAGCCTATGACGCTCTCAGGGTCCAGACGTGTGACTGTGCAAAATTTTGTGGCTGTAGCTGCGACGCCTCCAACACTTTTCCTTTCACTTTTTTCCCCATTATGTAGATAGGGGCAAAATTGTTTGGTGAATTGGAACGCGCGGGGTTAAAATTTCGCTTCACAACATAGCCTATGACGCTCTCGGGGTCCAGACGTGTGACTGTGCAAAATTTTGTGGCTGTAGCTGCGACGGTGCAGATGCCAATCCCGAACATACACACAAACACACACACACACACATACACACACACATTCAGCTTTATATATTAGATAAACATTATATTCGGAGAATTATTGTTTAATTGTTATAAGGCTTAATCTGCATTAAAAGGAATCTGTCCTGTCACCACATTTGACCTATCTAAACTGTTAACATGGGGATACAGGTTATAGACTGTTGAAAACATTTCTACCTGTGTGCCTCATATCAGATGCCTTGTTGCTGAGAAATTATCTTTTATGACCTTTTCCAGGCTATGGGGCGGATGCTGCCTTTAAGATAACTCTGCCTCCAGAGCTTATTTTAAATAGAAGGTGGAGGTTACCAGTATGAGACAACTAACTAAGGCCCCTTTTCACACATCAGTTTTTTGCTATCAGTAGCAATCCGTTGAATTTTGAAAAAAACGGATCCGCTGGATCCGTTTTTTTCTTATAGACTTGTATTAGTGACGGATTGCGATGGATGGCCTCACATTTCATCTGTCGTTCGCCAGATCCGTCAAAAATTGTTTGTCCGGCGGCCAGAGACAACGAACAAAGTAAAAATTTTGTGTCCGTCGAAAAAACGGACAGCAACGAATCCGTCGCCATCCGTCGTTTGCTTGAATGGAAGCCTATGGGCGGCAGATCCGTCAAATGACGGATTCCGGTTTTTTTTTTTAACTGAGCGTGCTCTGATCCAATTAGCCAGATCCACTAGTCGGATCCATAAAAAAAACGGATCCGTCGCAGATTGTGAAAAACTGATGAGACGGATCCGTCGAGCCAAAGGATTGTGACTGATGGCAAAAAAACTAATGTGTGAAATGGACCTAACACAGAATAGGAGAAATGAACCTTGTCTTCTTGCAAACACATGTTTTTCTTCTCTCTGAGCTTTGCTATATTACAACAATATTGCAACCCTGTCTGGGTGTGAGATGGAGGCTGCAAATGTGTCAAATATAATCACTAGCTCTGTTGTGAGATCAGGAGAGCAGAGAGCGGCCATCACACTGGTAACTCCCCCTTCATATAAAATAAGCTCTGGAGGCAGAGATATCTATCAGGCAAAGTCCTCCCCAGAGCCTGGAAGAGGTCATTTACATAAAGTTATGAAAGATGATGTCTCAACAACAAGGCATCTGATATGAGGCACACAGGTAGAAATGTTTCAACAGTCTATAACCTGTATGCCCATATTCATAGTTTAGATAGGTAAAATGTGGTAACAGATTCACTTTAAGTGAGTAAATATGTAAACCTTTGGAAGAATTCTGCTGTTTTTCATTGGGTTTAGTCTGAATCGGGGAATTCCTTATTGTGAAAATTGTTATGCGGTGTCTGATTACATAAGTATACAAAAGTCAAAATTCATGCTACCATATATAGCTTGTTTTGTCCTTTTAAGCATATGATTCCTTCTGTTGCAGGGCATGCTGTGCATCCATCACACAAGCTGCTATGGCTACAATGGACTTATAAAAGACTACAGAATAGTCACGAATAAAACTAAAATAGCATTTGTGTTTCTATTTGCAAGCGCCTAACAATCATAAGTAAAATTCCTACTATACTGCTGTGTTACAAAAAAAAAAACAACAAAAAACTATTAAAAAAAATATATGAACTACTTTTTACACAATAGTGCCAGCAAAAAAATCACTATCCCAAGGTTCTTTTTTTTTTTTTTTTAATTGCGTAGGCAAAAGAAATCTTTCCATTACATATACCATGGTTTACAAAATGTGCAGATGTACAGCTCACAGTAATGATTTGGCCAGATGCCCTGAGATTTCCTTCCAAGCTCTGACTTCCCGACCATGTGCTTACATATACAAAGGTATAAAACAGATTGCACTGGAATGAAGGAACTAGGGCATCTCAATTGAGAAACTATGATCCCAAGGAACAGGGACATGATGAGAAGTTATACCACTAAGCTTTTAATTTTAGAACTGGCAGCAATCTGACATTAAGGGAATTTTAATCTTAGCACTTGTTACAACCCAGGTTAAAGGGACTCTGTCAGCACAGAATAACTGTTCAAATCAAGCTTGGTGCTCCCATGACGCGTCCAAACATGTAAGTGTTTATTCTCACTTGCTTGGTTTCCCTCGATCTCCATGCCACATTTTCTTTGAATAAGAGCTCTGGCTTCATAGAGCCAGAAAAGGGAGGAAGTAGATTGCAAACAAGTAGAAGGAATGTGCACTTAAAGGGGTTATCCAAGACTTTTATTATTTTTGTGTATAGGGCTAAGAACCAACAGGCAGATAGTTGCTAACTACCTGCCTGTCCTATAAGGGGATGATCTCTGCCAGCGATTCCCCTGCAGTCAACAGAGCAGCACCATTTCTTTTGGTCTGTTCTGTCAACAGGTAGTCATTACAGACATCATGCAGATTGACAGCTGGCTCCCCACAGTTAGGCAACCCCCTGATGAAGGACAAAAGTCTGAAACGTGCGTAGGGGTGCAGCATATAGGACGTGGCGACCCTTCCCCCTCCTCCAAGGTAATACTCAGGATTAGTATCATTGCTATAATTTTTCCCTTGCACTGTGCACCTTAATTTTGACCCTCGGTGTTGTTACATTGGATTGATTTGATATAAGCACATTGCACTTCTTTGCCAGTTACATATACATGTATGTATAGCACATATTATGTGCATTTTAGGTGTTTTATAATAGTATATTTTTGCACTGTTGCACTTTCTTTTATTGCACTTTTGTATATATCCTGAAGTAAACCTGATATATATATATATATATATATATATATATATATATATATATATATATATGGGAGGGTCTGCCACTATGAGTTATTTGAGCTATTATATGGGTTGATTCCATGTCCTATTATGCGCACCATTGTTTGTTATTATATACTTCTATTGCCATATAAATTCAATAAAGGCATTTTTTAAAATCTATCCCCTGTATGGTGTCTCTCTTGGGATCCATTGTCTGGTTGTTGGGCCATTCTCTAAGAACCAACAGGAAGATAGTTGCTAACTACCTGCCTGTCCTGCAAGGGGATGATCTCTGCCAGCGATTCGCCTGCAGTCAACAGAGCAGCACCATTTCTTTTGGTCTGTTCTGTCAACAGGTAGTCATTACAGACATCATGCAGATTGACAGCTGGCTCCCCACAGTTAGGCAGCTGGGAGTTGGCTATCAATCAGCATGACATTGGAAGACGTCCCGTCAACAGAGCAGAGCAAAAAAGAAGACTTCTGAGAAAGCCGAGGCATTGCCATCAGCAAGATTAGCTTCAGGCAGAACAGGCATGCATTTACTATGTAACCCCATATACGAAGATGACAGAAGTCATGGATAACTCATTTAAATGTTTGGACATGATGTATGGAGACATCGAGATTCAGCCCAATTGGGTATCGAGGCCATGCCCAATGGTCGGGAGTATATGTAACTCATACATACCCTCCGTTCCAGAGTCTGAAACCGGAGAGTTTCCACAGCGCACAGTACGTGTGCTGGGTGGATCCATAACACTGCAGCCACACAGAGTGACTGCAGACTTATTGGTTTTGACTAGGCAACCCCTTAAAAACCATATATTTTCTTTAAGGGGTTTACCACTACTATGATGTTTGTGACTTGTCCTTTGGATGGGTCAGCAATATCAAATCATTGGGGGGACAGACACCCAGCAACCCCCCCAATCAGTAGTAAACAGTTCATGGAGAGATACACCAAAGATCTGAATAATGTCTAGTGGTCATTCCTGGGTACTACAGTTCAGCTCCTATACAAATGAATAGGAGCGGATCAACAACTTACAGAATTCAGATTAACCCCTTCCCAACATCTCCCATACATGCTTAGCACATGCTGGATGCAAGAGTGTGTAAAGGGATAAGCGAAGCCTGTTCCATATGCAGATGTCAGCTATGTTATATAGCTCGTTCCGATCACTGCTGTTTAACCATTTAGATACCACTGTCAATCACTAACAGCTGCCAGTGTGCACATGGACTGGCTCCTATCGGCCCTCCCACTAAACAATCGCAGGGTGATGATGGGCTGCCATGGCAGGGTCCTAGTGAATGCGATCCTTGCAGCCATGGCCAGCCTTAGCTATATGCGACCTGTGCACATGGCACTGGCTGGCAGACTGCAGTGGGGGCGACTTGCTCTCCCTCTGGGCTCCTGCACACTGTCCTGTCACATCGCAGTTAGAATCAGAGAGACGGGGAGCGGCCTCTGTCTCCTCTCATCTGCTCTCAGTGAACTTATGCAGAGACAGAAGTAAAGCCAGAAGTTATTGGCCGATCAGTGATAGACTTGCTTATTGCTATAGCCTTTGAGCTCTGATAGTTTAGGCTGCCAGCAGCCTCATAACATGGGGAGCAAGTGCTGTGCCTGAAGTTACATTGGACACAGGGGCAGCAACAGACTGGGGAGACCCTCAGACCGAAAAGATGGGCGAAGCACAGTGAAAGAGGCTGGTCTGGAACAGGCAGTGTGTCAGGCAGAGATGCCCCTACTCATGAAAAAAGCATATAAGTGTGACATCTGATTTGTCATTGGGGATTGCAGCTCAAGCAGTTCAGGTGTTCAGTGTAGTCCATTGAATAAGTGAAAGATGTTCTTTTGTCTGAGCAATGTTTGTATCATATGTGTAATATAAAAGTGACATCGGCGTGCAGTGTATGTGTGCGTTATACGGCCAGTGTGAGTGCTGTGTGCGGTATACAGCCAGTGTGTGCGTGTGCTGTATACAGCTAGTGTGTGAGTGCTGTGTGCAGTATACAGCCAGTGTGTGTGTGCTGTATACAGCAAGTGTGTGTGTGCTGTATACAGCAAGTGTGTGAGTGCAGTGTGGTGTATATGGCCAGTGTGAGTGCTGTGTGTGGTATACGAGCAGGGTGTGAGTGCTGTGTGCGGTATACAGCCAGTGTGTGTGTGCGGTATACAGCCAGTGTGTGTGCGCTGTGTGCGGTATACAGCTAGTGTGTGTGTGCTGTATACGGCAAGTGTGTGAGTGCAGTGTGGTGTATACGGCCAGTGTGATTGCTGTGTGTGGTATACGAGCAGTGTGTGAGTGCTGTGTGCGGTATACAGCCAGTGTGTGAGTGCTGTGTGCGGTATACAGCCAGTGTGTGAGTGCTGTGTGCGGTATACAGCCAGTGTGTGTGTGCTTTGTGCGATATACAGCTAGTGTGTGTGCTGTGTGTGATATACAGCTAGTGTGTGTGTGCTATATAACCAAAAGAGAAAAATGGAGTACTCAGTCCAAACCTTTTTAGCAAAACCGTATACAATACTTTATTAATAATTCATCAATACAGTAATAGCATAATAATACATAATTTTAACACAAAAGCAGGGTAAGGGTAGTCACAGGTAACCCGGCTGGTAATGGTTAACAATAAAGTGCATAGTGCCCATAATTTTATTGGGAAGCTCACCCCCAACACATATCCATTAAAGCATTTAGCGGTTTTCACAATGTTGCGGCATACCAGTATGCAGTTGGAATACAAGTATTCATTCAGGGAGCTTACCCATATTATTGTGCAGAGCCGGGCCCGTGTCACACCGCCACCGACGCGCGTTTCGCTGATCTTTCTCAAGGTGCGGTCACCTTGAGAAAGATCAGCGAAACGCGCGTCGGTGGCGGTGTGACACGGGCCCGGCTCTGCACAATAATATGGGTAAGCTCCCTGAATGAATACTTGTATTCCAACTGCATACTGGTATGCCGCAACATTGTGAAAACCGCTAAATGCTTTAATGGATATGTGTTGGGGGTGAGCTTCCCAATAAAATTATGGGCACTATGCACTTTATTGTTAACCATTACCAGCCGGGTTACCTGTGACTACCCTTACCCTGCTTTTGTGTTAAAATTATGTATTATTATGCTATTACTGTATTGATGAATTATTAATAAAGTATTGTATACGGTTTTGCTAAAAAGGTTTGGACTGAGTACTCCATTTTTCTCTTTTGGTTATATAGTGTTATCAGGAGTGTCCATTTGACGTTAGAAGGCCTATGATATGAGGATTATTTAGACTCAATTCATGGGCAGAATATTTAAAGTGTTCTATTTGGTTTCGTGTTATATAGTGTGTGTGTGCTGTATACAGCAAGTGTGTGAGTGCAGTGTGGTGTATACGGCCATTGTGATTGCTGTGTGCGGTATACAGCTAGTGTGTGTGTGTGCTGTGTACGGCCAGTGTGATTGCTGTGTGTGGTATACGAGCAGTGTGTGAGTGCTGTGTGCGATATACAGCCAGTGTGTGTGTGCTGTGTGCGATATACAGCCAGTGTGTGAGGGCTGTGTGCGGCATACAGCTAGTGTGTGAGTATTGTGTGCGGTATACAAGCAATATGTGAGTGCTGTGGGCGGTAAACAACCAGTGTGTGCGTGTGTGTGTGTGTTGTGTCCGGTATATAGCCAGTGTATCAGGTGTCAGGACTATGTGTGGTATACGGCCATTGTATGAGTGCTTTGTACAGTATCTAAGTAGTGTATGGTATACGGCCAGTATGTGAGTGTTGTGTGTGGTGTGTGGCATACAGCCAGGGTGTGAGTATTGTGTGCGGTATACGAACAATGAGTGAGTGCTGTGTGCAGTATACGACCATTGTGTTAGTACTGTGTACGGTATACGAGCAGTGTGTGGTATACGGCAAGTGTGTGAGTGCTGTGTGCGGTATACAGCCAGTGTGTGAGGGCTGTGTGCGGTAAACAGCCAGTATGTCAGGGCTGTGTGCAGTATACAGCCAGTGTATCAGGGCTGTGTGAGATATACTGCCAGTGTGTCAAAGCTGTGTGTAGTAAACAGCTAGTGTGCGAGTGCTGTACACAGCCAGTGTGAGTGTTGTGTGGGGTATGCAACCAGTGTGTCAGGACTATGTGTGGTATAGGGCCAGTGTGTGACTGCTGTGTATGGTATACAGCCAGTGTGTGAGTGCCATATGCGGTATACAGCCAGTGTGTCAGGACTGTGTGCAGTATACAGCCATTGTGTGAGTGCTGTTGGCAGTGTGTGAATGCTGTGTGCGATATATGGCCAGTATTTGAGTGCTGTGTGCGGTTATGGACAGTGTGTGTGTTTTGTACGGTATGCAGCCAGTGTTGTGTATGGTATACGGCTAGTGTGTGAGGGCTGTGTGCGGTATACGACCAGTGTGTCAGGGCTGTGTGCAGTATATGGCCAGTGTGTCAGGGTTGTGTGCAGGGTGCGGCCAGTGTGTGAGTGCTGTGGGCTATTTGCTGTAGCTCGCCATGTAAAAAACAAGCCCTCCCACACACATTTTTTAGTGATTTGCCTCATGTTTCATAGTTTATAAGGCTCGTAGGATTGCTAGAGAGGCAAATCAGAACTCCCGCTTGACTGCAAAAGACCTTCAGAAAGATTTAACAGACTCTGGAGTTGTGGCACATTGTTCTACTGTTAATTTGTAAAGCGCTGCAAACTATGTTGGCGCTATATAAATAAAATTATTATTACTGTTCAGAGACACCTGCACAAATATCGCCTTCATGGAAGAGTCATCAGAAGAAAACTTCTCCTGCGTTCTCATCATAAAATTCAGAGTGAGAACTAGTATGCAAAATAACATCTAAACAAGCCTGATGCATGCCAATGGCACAAGGAAAATTTCACAGGTAAAGGGAAGAATAGATTCAATGAAATTTCAACAAATTCTTGATGCAAACATTACACCGTCTGTATAAAAAAAGCTGAAGTTGAAAAAAGGATGGCTTCTACAAATGGATAATGATCCTAAACACATGTCAAAATCCACAATACACTATCTCAAAAGGCGCAAGCTAAAGGTTTTACAATGGCCCTCATAGTCCCCTGATCTGAACATCATTGACAATCTGTAGCTAGACCTCAAAATAGCAGTGCATGCAAGACTACCTGGGAATCTCACAAAACTGGAAAAAATTTCCAAGGAAGAAAGGATGAAAAGAATTGAAAGACTCTAGGCTGGCTTCAAAAAGCGTTTACAAGCCGTGATACTTTCAAAAGGGAGTGCTACTAGGTACTAACCACACGGGGGGCCCAAACTTTTGCATTGGCCCATTTTCCTTTTTGTCATTTTTAAAAACGTAAAAGCTTATAATATATGTTTTTTTCCTAAAATACAAAAGGAAACCTTTAGGATCATTTCATCTTCAATTTGCTGTTATTCACAATAACAGTAGTTTTAGCCAGGGGTACCCAAACTTTTACATGCCATTGTACTAATATCCCCTTAGGCCATGTTCACACAGTGCGTTTTTTACCGCGGAAACGCAGCGGTTTTGCCGCTGCGGTTCCGCGGCTGTTTTCCATGCAGGGTACAGTACACTGTACCCTATGGAAAACAGGACCCACTGTGCACATGGTCCTGAATTGAAAAAAAAAAAACGCACTGATTAGCTGCGGTAAAAAAGAAGTACCATGTCACTTCTTTTTGTAAAACAGCAGCGGTTCTGCACCCATAGACCTCCATTGTGAGGTCAAACCCGCAGTAAAACCCGCAGATCAAAAATAGATCTGCGGGCTTTATTGCGGTTCGTGGTGCAGAACCGCTGCAGCAGGAAGTGCGGGGAAGCGGGCGGAAGGCGTGGGTGGAGTGTGGCTGCCTCGATCCCACCCCCCCGTGCTCCGATGTCACCCCCCGTGCTCCGATGCCCCCCCCCCGTGCTCCGATGCCCCCCCGTGCCCTAATCTCCCCCCCTTATACTTACCCGGCGTCCCGGTGTCCGTCCGGCCGTCTTCTCCCTGGGCGCCGCCATCTTGCAAAATGGCGGGCGCATGCGCATTGCGCCCGCCGAATCTGCCGGCCGGCAGATTCGTTACAAAGTGCATTTTGATCACCGAGATATAACCTATCTCAGTGATCAAAATAAAAAAAATAGTAAATGACCCCCCCCCCTTTGTCACCCCCATAGGTAGGGACAATAAAAAAAATAAAGAATTTTTTTTTTTTTTTTTCACTAAGGTTAGAATAGGGTTAGGGTTAGGGGTAGGGTTAGGGGTAGGGTTAGAGTTAGGGTTAGGGGTAGGGTTAGGGGTAGGGTTAGGGGTAGGGTTAGGGTTAGGGGTAGGGTTAGGGTATTTTCAGCCATTTTAACCCTAAAAAAATTCCTAGAAAACACACAGACTCTGGCTAGAAAACTGCATCAAAAAACGCACCAAAAAACGCATCAAAAAACGCATCAAAAAAGGACCAAAAAAAGGACCTGCGTTTTCTGCCAAGAGCTGCAGTTTTTTAAAAAACAGTCCTGAAAAAAAAAGGATGGAAATCAGGAACGTGTGAACATACCCTTACATGGGGAAAAAAATTTTCTTGACTCCGTGTCACGCTCGCTGGGGCCGCACAAGGTTCGTCGATCCACTGTGCAGGGCTTGCCTAGGAGGGGCGCAGCTAGGCAGCTACCTGGTGTTCACTAGTTCCTGATGGTGGAGTCAGGCCTGAGCTGCAGATGACTGCCAGGAACCCGGTCCCTGGTACTGCAGGGGGACCTGGAAACATACAGTTGCACACACACTTCCACTAACAAACTATGAGGGTTTCTCAGGCACCTACTTATTGGGGAGTGTGCCTTTTATACAAGATGCCTCCCAGCTATTGGCTGAGGGCATCTTTGCGGGTACGCGTGGGCCCTAAACAAGCAGGTGTGCGTGCTTACACTAGACGCGCCAACAGAAGTCAATGCAGCATGCACAGAAGTATAGAGGAGGGGAGGAGGAGCATGAAGACATTGCTGCAGCTGGGGCAGTGAGAATAGTTCCTTGCGGCGCCGGTAGCAGTGTAATGACCTCATCATGCTGCTGTACCAGTCTTCAAACGTATTAATGTCTGAAAGGGCTGCAGCAAAATGACAAACCACATGCGGCCCACATGTTATGCAGCCCTCAGCCCTCAATTACACCATTATGGGGCGGAGAGCTCCATAGTCTCACTGCTCTTATAGGAAAGTATCGCCATCTGTGATGATGATTAAACCTTCTTTCCTTTAGACGTAGAGGATGCCCCTTGTCATCATTGTACTCAATAAAATTACCCCTGGCTGACATTTTGCTGATTTGCAAAGTTCTGGTAAAGGAGTGAGAAAACAAAAATACCCACCTTATTGCTCATCTGTCCTACAACTGCAGCATTAAAACTGGTCCTCCACTTATAACGCCCTTTGGCCTTTTCTCTCTTTGGGCATCGTGAATAGTATCTTCACTATGAACCCGAGCTTCTGGCACCGGTGAAAAGTGAAGATGATGGATGAACCAACGACAATGTCACATGTATGATACCATAGGAAAGAAGAGGCCGGAGGGAGCTGCACAGAGGACTGGATGGGTATTTTTTTCCTCTAACGCTGAGTTTATTATACCCTGGGGTTTCAAGAGACCCTAGACCAAAATAAGGAACAATCGATTTGCATCGAATAAGTTTGATGCAAATCAAGTTTTCTAACCAAATTTGGTAATTGCTGCTATACAAATTTGGCATCTCAGTCACTGTACAATTCTGGAGAATCATAATGCCAAGTCATTTCTACTGCACTATAAATGTCTATAAACAAAACCCCAAAACAATCAGTGGTAAAATTGTGTTTTTTTAATTTCACCACGCTTGGAATGTTTTCCTGTCTCCTGTACATTGTATAGAAAGCTGAATATTACACTTCAAAACTACCATTCATCCTGCAAAAAACAATTCCTGGTATGGATACCTTGACAGACAAATAAAATAGGTATGACCCTTTTACTGACTGGCTTCAGTTCAGTTTAGGAGCTGGATTGTGAATTCCAACGATGAGTATTTGTCCTTTTTTTCTCTTTGGCTTTCCCCTCTCAAGTTTTTTTTTTTTTACTGGAGAATCCCACTTAGTGGTTCAACTTTCATTGCTCTTTATTAAGATAAAGTGACTGGTGGTTGGCATGTCATTGCTTCTTGTCCAGCGGAGACTTAAGGCCCCGTCACACATAGCGAGATCGCTAGCGAGATCGCTGCTGAGTCACAAGTTTTGTGACGCAACAGCGATCTCAGTAGCGATCTCGCTATGTGTGACACGTACCAGCGATCAGGCCCCTGCTGTGAGATCGCTGGTCGTGTCGGAATGGCCTGGGCCATTTTTTGATCGTTGAGGTCCCGCTGACATCGCTGAATCGGCGTGTGTGACGCCGATTCAGCGATGTCTTCACTGGTAACCAGGGTAAACATCGGGTTACTAAGCGCAGGGCCGCGCTTAGTAACCCGATGTTTACCCTGGTTACCATCGTTAAAGTAAAAAAAAACAAACGCTACATACTTACCTATCGCTGCCTGTCCTCGGCGCTCTGCTTCTCTGGTCTGGCTGTGAGCGCCGGTCAGCCGGAAAGCAGAGCGGTGACGTCACCGCTCTGCTTTCCGGCCGCTGTGCTCACAGCCAGACCAGAGAAGCAGAGCGCCGAGGACAGGCAGCGATAGGTAAGTATGTAGCGTTTGTTTTTTTTTACTTTAACGATGGTAACCAGGGTAAACATCGGGTTACTAAGCGCGGCCCTGCGCTTAGTTACCCGATGTTTACCCTGGTTACCGGGGACCTCGGGATCGTTGGTCGCTGGAGAGCTGTCTATGTGACAGCTCTCCAGCGACCAAACAGCGACGCTGCAGCGATCCGGATCGTTGTCGGTATCGCTGCAGCGTCGCTATGTGTGACGGGGCCTTAACAGTGCTGGAGCAGGGAGCAGATAACAGGAGTACGTATTCAGTTTTTCTTTTTCCAGGCTCCCTTTCCACTGTCAATTTAAATGTACGGTAATTAATTTACCTTCCGGTTTTGCATCTGCTGCTGCATGTCGCATGTTTTTCAACTGTTGCTGGGCTCTTTGCAGCTTTTGCTCTGCACTGAATAGCTGTGAAACACAATTAAGGTCATTGTATTATGCTCACTATATAAAAGCATCTTCATATTTGTGTACTGAAATAAGGATGTAAAAACTGAACATGCGTACTGCCACACAATATACGTGTATAGGACCAAGGGAGATCCGATCTCTGCCAGTCCCATGGACTTTGAATGGACCAACCTTACATATGCTCGACATTCACTCTATTTAAAACAGGAAAAGTGGAACACTCATTCTTGTGATTACTGGGGTCCCCGAAAGTAGTATACGCCACTATCTGCAATATGTTAGCGCTATATAAAAATAAAGATTATTATTATTATTTACCACGTATGATGGAAATAGGTCATATGTTATGTCTATGGCACAGCTCATTCGCATAATGTTGACTCCGTGCATAAATGTGTATATTTGTTAAGTTTTATTTAACCCATTTAATGCAAAAGACATAAACTAGAAATTCTAATAGCGGTACAGTAAAAAACTGGCAGAGAAATCAATTTTTTATACTGAAAACTAAAAAGCAATCATATGAATGATGCCTGGATTCCCCACTCAAGTCAGACAATACGGTTGTTTTCTTGTTTTGCTTTTTAATGCAGGACAGGGGAGCAGCAAGGTAATTCCAGAGGCAGAGGGAAGGGATAACAAAAGGGAGAAATGAAGGCTAGAGAAAAAAAAACAAAAAAAACTTGCAAGCATAGTCTGGACCATTCTGAAATTATATTCAATAGAACAAGTGCGATGTGAAAGTGACTGGAGAATTAACTACTCTATTTGCATTGTTTCAGTCATCATTAGTGTTGATCGATACCATCCGATACTTGAAAGTATCGGTATTGGATAGTATCGGCCGATACCCGAAAAGTATCGGATATCGCCGATACCGATATCCGATACCAATACAAGTCAATGGGACACCAAGTATCGGAAGGTATCCTCATGGTTCCTGGGTCTGAAGGAGAGGAAACTCTCCTTCAGGCCCTGGGATCCATATTAATGTGTAAAATAAAGAATTAAAATAAAAAATATTGATATGCTCACCTCTCCGGCGGCCCCTGGACATCACGCTGGTAACCGGCCGGCTTCTTTGTTTAAAATGAGCGCCTTTAGGACCTGCGAATGATGTCGCGGATTCTGATTGGTCGCGTGCCGCCCATGTGACCGCCACGCGACCAATCAGAAGCCGCGACGTCATTCGCAGGTCCTCAATTCCTAGAATTAGGAGTTTAGTGAATGAGAATGACGTCGCGGCTTCTGATTGGTCGCGTGGCGGTCACATGGGCGGCACGCGACCAATCAGAATCCGCGACGTCATTCGCAGGTCCTAAAGGCGCTCATTTTAAACAAAGAAGCCGGCCGGTTACCAGCGTGATGTCCATGGGCCGCCGGAGAGGTGAGCATATCAATATTTTTTATTTTAATTCTTTATTTTACACATCCCTATTGATCCGATACCGATACCCGATACCACAAAAGTATCGGATCTCGGTATCGGAATTCCGATACCGCAAGTATCGGCCGATACCCGATACTTGCGGTATCGGAATGCTCAACACTAGTCATCATAGCTACCCAGAGAACTGCTATACTGGGATCCGGGTCCTTCCATTTACTGCTGCTTCGAGATGATGTAAGAGAGAATGATTATATTGCTGAAGGGCCATATTTCTGTGGCCATAAACTGTAATTTTCTTACTTTGTCACTCCAGCACTTCTTATATTGCCCCTTCCGTTACCCATACTCAGGGCCGGTTTTAGACAAAGTGGGGTCCTCAGGAAAAGTTTAAAGAGGGGCCCCAACAGGCCAGACCGCATATCAAATATAAGGGTTGGGGGTCACTTGGGAAATAGCGATCACAAAATAATAAGTTTTCAAGTATCCTTTAAAAAGATGTGTAGTAGAGGGGTTACAAGGACACTAAACTTCAGGAGGGCAAATTTCCAACGGATGAGAGAGGATCTTGGTGCAATTAACTGGGACGATATCCTGAGACACAAAAATACACAAAGAAAATGGGAGACGTTTATTAGCATCCTGGATAGGACCTGTGCACAGTATATACCGTATGGGAATAAACATACTAGAAATAGGAGGAAACCAATATGGCTAAATAGAGCTGTAAGGGGCGCAATAAGTGACAAAAAGAAAGCATTTAGGGAATTAAAGGAAGTAGGTAGTGAGGAGGCATTAAATAAATACAGAAAATTAAATAAATTCTGTAAAAAGCAAATCAAGGCAGCAAAGATTGAGACAGAGAGACTCATTGCCAGAGAGAGTAAAAATAATCCTAAAATATTCTTTAACTACATAAATAGTAAGAAACTAAAAAATGATAGTGTTGGCCCCCTTAAAAATAGTCTGGGTGAGATGGTGGATGAGGATGAGGAAAAAGCCAATATGCTAAATGACTTTTTTTCATCAGTATTTACACAAGAAAATCCCATGGCAGACAAAATGTCTAGTGATAAAAATTCCCAATTAAATGTCACCTGCTTAACCCAGCAGGAAGTGCGGCGGCGTCTAAAAATCACTAAAATTGACAAATCTCCGGGCCCGGATGGGATACACCCTCGAGTACTGCAGGAATTAAGTACAGTCATTGATAGACCATTATTTTTAATCTTTAAAGACTCCATAATAACAGGGTCTGTGCCACAGGACTGGCGTATAGCAAATGTGGTGCCAATATTCAAAAAGGGGACAAAAACTGAACTCGGAAATTATAGGCCAGTAAGCTTAACCTCTACTGTGGGTAAAATACTGGAGGGCATTCTAAGGGATGCTATACTGGAGTATCTGAAGAGGAATAACCTCATGACCCAGTATCAGCACGGGTTTACTAGGGACCGTTCATGTCAGACTAATTTGATCAGTTTCTATGAAGAGGTAAGTTCCAGATTGGACCAAGGGAACCCAGTGGATGTAGTGTATATGGACTTTTCAAAAGCTTTTGATACGGTGCCACACAAAAGGTTGATACATAAAATGAGAATAATGGGGATAGGGGAAAATATGTGCAAGTGGGTTGAGAGCTGGCTCAGGGATAGGAAACAAAGGGTGGTTATTAATGGAGCACACTCGGACTGGGTAGCGGTTAGCAGTGGGGTACCACAGGGGTCAGTATTGGGCCCTCTTCTTTTTAACATATTTATTAATGACCTTGTAGGGGGCATTCAGAGTAGAATTTCAATATTTGCAGATGACACTAAACTCTGCAGGGTAATCAATACAGAGGAGGACAATTTTATATTACAGGATGATTTATGTAAACTTGAAGCTTGGGCTGATAAATGGCAAATGAGCTTTAATGGGGATAAATGTAAGGTCATGCACTTGGGTAGAAGTAATAAGATGTATAATTATGTGCTTAATTCTAAAACTCTGGGCAAAACCGTCAATGAAAAAGACCTGGGTGTATGGGTGGATGACAAACTTAAATTCAGTGGCCAGTGTCAGGCAGCTGCTACAAAGGCAAATAAAATAATGGGATGCATTAAAAGAGGCATAGATGCTCATGAGGAGAACATAATTTTACCTCTATACAAGTCACTAGTTCGACCACACTTAGAATACTGTGCACAGTTCTGGTCTCCGGTGTTTAAGAAAGACATAGCTGAACTGGAGCGGGTGCAGAGAAGAGCGACCAAGGTTATTAGAGGACTGGGGGGTCTGCAATACCAAGATAGGTTATTACACTTGGGGCTATTTAGTTTGGAAAAACGAAGACTAAGGGGTGATCTTATTTTAATGTATAAATATATGAGGGGACAGTACAAAGACCTTTCTGATGATCTTTTTAATCATAGACCTGAAACAGGGACAAGGGGGCATCCTCTGCGGTTGGAGGAAAAAAGGTTTAAGCATAATAACAGACGCGGATTCTTTACTGTAAGAGCAGTGAGACTATGGAACTCTCTGCCGTATGATGTTGTAATGAGTGATTCATTACTTAAATTTAAGAGGGGACTGGATATCTTTCTGGAAAAGTATAATGTTACAGGGTATATACACTAGATTCCTTGATAGGGCGTTGATCCAGGGAACTAGTCTGATTGCCGTATGTGGAGTCGGGAAGGAATTTTTTTCCCCAATGTGGAGCTTACTCTTTGCACATGGGTTTTTTTTGCCTTCCTCTGGATCAACATGTTAGGTTAGGCTATGGGTTGAACTAGATGGACATATAGTCTTCCTTCAACCTTAATAACTATGTAACTATGTAACTATGTAACATATTGCACCATCACACAGAAACATTTCGGTTGTATTTACATGCGCTGAGTTCAGGCTGTTAAACGAGGATCATCGACAATATTGAAGTCGTTTGACGCATGTTCCCGAGTTTCATTACACCGGCTGAAGAAGAATGATGGGGAGAGATAGTCCTTGAAACAGTATAATGCACTCCCCATGGTCCTTGATAGAGTATAATACAGCCCCCCCAGAGTATACTGCAGCCCCCCTCAGAATATACTGCAGCCCCCCTCAGAATATACTGCAGCCCCCTTCAGAGTAAACTGCAGCCCCCCAGAGTATAACGCAGCCCCCTTCAGAGTATACTTAAGCCCCCTCACAATATACTGCAGCCCCCCCCGCAAAGTATATTACAGCCCCCTCAGAGTATAATGCAGCCCCCATCAGAGTATAAAGCTGCCCCCTTCAGAGTATAATGCAGCCACACACACACAGTATAACGTAGTCTCCTCATATTGTATAATGCAGCCCTCCTCAAAAAATAATGCAGCCAAACCAACAGTATAATGTAGCCCCCTCATAGAGTATAATGCAGCCCCCTCATAGAGTATAATGCAGCCTCAAACACACACACAGTATTATATAGCCCTGTCAGAGTATAATGCAGCACCCCACACAAAATAATGCAGCCCCCCCACACAGCTCCCCACAAACACAGTATAATGCAGTCTCTCCAAACACACAGTACAGTGCCTTGCGAAAGTATTCGGCTTCCTGGAACTTTTTAATCTCTTCCCACATATCATGCTTCAAACATAAAAATACCAAATGTAATTTTTTGGTGAAGAATCAACATGTGGAACACAATTGTGAAGTTGAACGAAATTTATTGGTTATTTTAAATTTTTGTGGAAATTCAAAAACTGAAAAGTGGTGCGTGCAATATTATTTGGCCCCTTTACTTTCAGTGCAGCAAACTCACTCCAGCAGATCATTGTGAATCTCTGAATGATCCAATGTTGTCTTAAATGCCTAATGATGATAAATATAATCCACCTGTGTGTAATCAAGTCTCTGTATAAATGCA
Organism: Ranitomeya imitator; assembly: GCF_032444005.1. Lineage (NCBI taxonomy): Eukaryota > Metazoa > Chordata > Amphibia > Anura > Dendrobatidae > Ranitomeya > Ranitomeya imitator. Next base: position 248,336,865 of record NC_091282.1, read on the forward strand.
CCTGCTCTGTGATAGTATCAGGGTTCTGTTTGAAGCACAGAGAGCATCATGAAGACCAAGGAACACAGCAGGCAGGTCCGTGCAGCCTCTCCCCGTTCCCCCGCAGCTCTGGCTTCTGCAGCACGTCTCAGCAGCTCCACTGCTGGCACAGCGTGGGGCACGATGAGGTGACGTCATCGTGTGCCCTCTGAGTCACAAGCAGAGGAGAATGGTGGGAGAGGGAGCGTCATCCGACGCTCTCTGCTAAATTACTGCTTTTAACTGTATTGGCATCTATAATGCCAATAAGTTGAATTAGCGATGTGGGAGGGGTGGAGCCGGGCCCCCCTGACTCACGTGACCCATAGGGGCCACGTGGTGTGCCACTAATAAAAGCACGCCACTGGCTGGGGGCCCCTGTAGAAGAGTAGGCCCTAGGCAGCTGCCTGGTCGGCCTGCCCCTATCGCCGGCCATGCCCATACTTACTGGACTCTGTCAGTTTCAATTGTTGCTCAGGTCCCTTTCCTGCATCATGTGACCACAGTTGTGATTAGCTGGCTCACGCAGCAATTCTATGTGGGCTGGAAATTACTTTCTCATTGTTAGTCTATGGCCCAGAGTCATGAAGGTGTTCACATGTAAAACATCTCCCTCTGTCCCAAAATTTTGCAACATTTGGTGTTTTCACACCAGTCCAGGACAACTTTGGTGGTGTAAGTTTCTCCAGTAGTGCACTGGAGACAGACACCAGTTAAGAGAAGCGCCCAATTCTTTCAGCGATGTCAGTCTGTTATTGAATTAGGCGCATCGCACTGCACTGTGCTGCGAAAATCCAGTCTTAAGATCAGGCCCTATGAGACTCAGGACAAGTCTCTCACAGGCCTACACTAAGAAAGGAAGGAGATCTTCAATGCAAGTCAGCAAGGAAGGCGGGTCGCATGATGCAAGAGAGGGAGTGCAGCAGTGCTGGAAACTGCATTAAAATAGTTATTAGTCACTGTCTTCTGCTAACTCTGTAACCCATTAATGATGGCTAGCAGAGTGATCATTAAAAGCGACTGCCAGCACAGACTGCCTTTTTAAACCAAGTACAGGTGCTTGCTGCATAACGGCATGGTCAAACATTTAAGTGCTTCTTCACACCTACATGTTTTTCATCTAATTCCACCCCACCTCTTATTTGATTGACAGCTCTGGTTTTAAGGCAAGAAGGATGGAAATAGATGAGAAACAAGTAGGTGCGAAGATGCACTTAAATATTTGGTTAAGCCAGGGGTGCACGGAGCACCTGTACTTAAAAGGGGTTGTCTGGTCCAAAATTATAATTCTGCAGTCACTCAGGGATTCGCCAGTTTCTGAGCCGGGATCGGAGGGTACATATGCGTTATGCATACTCCTGGCCAGAGCCCGACTAGTGGGCGTGGCCTCGCTCCAAACACTCCATACAAATGTAAGGAGCGAGGGAGCACCCATGAGTTAGGTTCCCGCTCAGAAACAGGTTACTACCCACAGCACACACTGCAGAGTGAATGCAGACTTATCATTTAGGAATGGACAACGCCTTTAATTTGAACAGTCATTCTGAGAGACAGAGTCCCTTTTGGACATTTTTTCTAGATGTCCAAATATGATAAGGTCTGCCTTGGAAATAAAAGTAGATTTGTGTTAGAATGGACCGAGTCATCTTTCTTCTCCTAGATATCCACACAGTAACTTCCTAGTGAGCTGTGGAGGGTAACTACTTATTCTACGTGTACAGAGGTTGCTATTCTAAAGATGGACATTCTCCTTATGTTTCTTCTGATTTAGATTGCTACTCCTATGGTGAATGATGACCTGAGAGTTGGACAGAATTAGGAAGGTACCGGATTCTCTGCTCCTGCTTCTGTTGAGTACACCTTATACACCTTCACTTGAGAAACCAGGGATAATATCCACGCAAAACGCGTGTTGGGGATGGGGATCTACTCATCCGATTGTTGACCTCTTGAGTCCTGCTCCATTACATGGTAAGATGTTATCATTGTATGCATATAGATCTCTTGACCATTGGTGGCACTTTTTTATAAATTATTGAAATCTTGTAAATTTGCATTTATCTATTTATACTGTGATATTCCATTGGTCAGTATACCTTACACCCCCTGGCTAATAGCTTACTCCCCTGACTGTGTCGGGAAGCTATAAGTGGAAGTTGACTCTGGAGAGCCAAATCTGTCTCTTGTTTACATTTTTTTATACAATGCCTACAAGTAGTATTCAACCCCCTGCAGGTTTAATAAGGTGCAAATAAGTTAGAGCCTTCAAACAAGAACAGGATTTATTAACAGATGCATAAATCTTACAAACCAAAAAGTTTTGTTGCTCAGTTAAATTTTTATAAATTTTAAACATAAAAGTGTGGGTCAATTATTATTCAACCCCTAGGTCTAATATTTTGTGGAATAACCTTTGTTTGCAATTACAGCTAATAATCGTCTTTTATAAGACCTGATCAGGCCGGCACAGGTCTCTGGAGTTATCTTGGCCCACTCCTCCATGCAGATCTTCTCCAAGTTATCTAGGTTCTTTGGGTGTCTCATGTGGACTTTAATCTTGAGCTCCTTCCACAAGTTTTCAATTGGGTTAAGGTCAGGAGACTGACTAGGCCACTGCAACACCTTGATTTTTTGCCTCTTGAACCAGGCCTTGGTTTTCTTGGCTGTGTGCTTTGGGTCGTTGTCTTGTTGGAAGATTAAATGACGACCCATCTTAAGATCCTTGATGGAGGAGCAGTGGTTCTTGGCCAAAATCTCCAGGTAGGCCGTGCTATCCATCTTCCCATGGATGCGGACCAGATGGCCAGGCCCCTTGGCTGAGAAACAGCCCCACAGCATGATGCTGCCACCACCATGCTTGACTGTAGGGAAGGTATTCTTGGGGTCTTATGCAGTGCCATCCAGTCTCCAAACGTCACGTGTGTGGTTGGCACCAAAGATCTCGATCGTGGTCTCATCAGACCAGAGAACCTTGAACCAGTCAGTCTCAGAGTCCTCCAAGTGATCATGAGCAAACTGTAGACGAGCCTTGACATGACGCTTTGAAAGTAAAGGTACCTTACGGGCTCGTCTGGAACGGAGACCATTGCGGTGGAGTACGTTACTTATGGTATTGACTGAAACCAATGTCCCCACTGCCATGAGATCTTCCCGGAGCTCCTTCCTTGTTGTCCTTGGGTTAGCCTTGACTGTTCGGACAAACCTGGCCTCGGCACGGGAGGAAACTTTCAAAGGCTGTCCAGGCCGTGGAAGGCTAACAGTAGATCCATAAGCCTTCCACTTCCGGATGATGCTCCCAACAGTGGAGACAGGTAGGCCCAACTCCTTGGAAAGGGTTTTGTACCCCTTGCCAGCCTTGTGACCCTCCACGATCTTGTCTCTGATGGCCTTGGAATGCTCCTTTGTCTTTCCCATGTTGACCATGTATGAGTGCTGTTCACAAGTTTGGGGAGGGTCTTAAATAGTCAGAAAAGGCTGGAAAAAGAGATAATTAATCCAAACATGTGAAGCTCATTGTTCTTTGTGCCTGAACTACTTCTTAATACTTTAGGGGAACCAAACAGAATTCTGGTGGGTTGAGGGGTTGAATAATAAATGACCCTCTGAAAAGACTTTTCACAATTTTTAAAAAAAATAAACAAAGAAATAACATTCTTTTTTGCAGTGCATTTCACACTTCCAGGCTGATCTACAGTCCAAATGTCACAATGCCAAGTTAATTCCAAATGTGTAAACCTGCTAAATCTGCAGGGGGTTGAATACTACTTGTAGGCACTGTAATTTCTGGCTACGTTGCTTCACAATAAAAAATAATAGTTTTTTAACCGTTATACTCTGTTTTTTCTCCTGATTTATAAGAATTAGGAAGGTACCTGATTTCTCTGCTCCTGCTTCTGTTGAGTCAGAGAGTCTTCTCTTTCCTTTTCAATGCGCAGCTGACTTGCTATTTCAAGCATCCGCTGATGATTCTGAACTGTATCCACCTACAGTAAATAATAAAGAGGTGCAAATGACTGTCACATTCTTAAGAAAACAAGTAGATGTGTCATGTTTAACACTGGTCTCCCTTAGCATTTCCGTTTCATGCCTATTACTCCCAGCAGCTGACAAAGTTATGGGATTCAAGTTCCTTAAAAGCTTTGGCCTTCGGCCCAAGGAGATCCCCTTTCTCTCACTTGCATTTGTATCTTCCTTAATAAACAGTAACATGCGGCTCCTAATCCGTGTTTGCATTCCCTAAGTCAAACGTTTTGACACTGAACTGTGACAATATCAAATGTATTCTCACCCTTTTTTTAAGACGCTCAACTCTCTTCATTAGCTGATCCTTTTCCTCTTCCATTGCACTGATGTCCTAAACATGGCAGATAAATAATAATGTATAACAAAAACGAAAAAACAAAAACGAACAAATAATAATGTATAACATACATTGTTTTAGAACTTGCACAATTCAAAAGTTATATTCAGAAGTTAGCTAGCTAAAGAACTTAGCAGTGACATAACTATCACAGGTGAAGGGGCTGCAGTCGCATCCGGGGCATGGAGTCTTAGGCAGGTTTGCCAACCTATTAAAAAAAAAATTCTGTACACTTGGGACTCAAATTTACAGAAGGCCTAAAATATTTACGGACATTTGACACTCCCCCTAAATACAACACTCCCCAAAATACCACGCCCCCTAAAAACTAGAATAGGAGTGCTCTCCGACAAAGAAAGGAATCTCAGAGAATGAAAATTATACCTGACCTGTGTGTTATGCATAGATAACCAATGTAGAATCAAATATTTAAATAAGAGTTTATCAATAAAAAGCAACAGAAGACACACCACATAGCCCTCCATACAGTAGAAAGGCCCAACATAGTCCTCCATACAGTATAATGGCCCCACATAGTCCTCCATACAGTATTACAGGCCCCATATATTGCTTCATACGGAATAATGGCTTCAAATATTGCTGCACACAGTATAATGGGCCCCAGATACTGCTCCATACAGAATAATGAACACCATATAATGCTCCATGCAGTATAATGGCCCCATCTATTGCTCCATACAAAATATTGGACCTATATGTTGCTACACACAGTATAATGGCCCCATATATAGCTCCATACAGAATATTGGATCTATATGTTCTACACACAGTATAATGGGATCCATATATTGCTCCATACAGAATAATGACCCCATATAGTGCTTAACACAGTATAATGGGCCCCATATATTGCTCCATACAGAATAATGGCCCCATATATGGCTGCACACAGTATAATGGACCTCATATAATGCTTCATCTACTATATAATTGTCTAAGGGTCACTTCCGTCTTTCTGTCTGTCTGTCCTTCTGTCTGTCACGGATATTCATTGGTCGCGGCCTCTGTCTGTCATGGAATCCAAGTCACTGATTGGTCTCGCCAACTGCCTGTCATGGCTGACGCGACCAATCAGCGACGGCCACAGTCCGATTAGTCCTTCCCCTGCAGTCAGCACCCGCTCCATACTCCCCGCAGTCACCGCTCACACAGGGTTAATGCCAGCGGTAACGGACCGCGTTATGCCGCGGGTAACTCACTCCATTACCGCCACTATTAACCCTGTGTGACCAAGTTTTTACTATTGACGCTGCCTATGCAGCGTCAATAGTAAAAACATCTAATGCAAGCGGCAGGTTCCGGTGCCATGTTGGGAGAAGGACCTGCCATGACGTCACGGTCATATGACCGCGACATCATCACAGGCCCTGCGTGCCTGCGCGAGAAGGACCTGCTATGACATCACGGTCATGTGACCGCGAAGTCATCGCAGGTCCTTCTCGCGCAGGGCCTATGATGACGTCGCGGTCACATGACCGTGACGTCATGGCAGGTCCTTCTCGCGCAGGGCCTGTGATGAAGTCGCGGTCATGTGACAGCGACGTCATGACAAGTCCTGCGTGCCTGCGCGAGAAGAACCTGCCATGACGTCACGGTCATGTGACCGAACTACAAGGGGCCCTCGGAAGGTGAGTATATGTTTATTTTTTATTTTTTAACCTGTGACATACGTGGCTGGGCAATATACTACGTAGCTGGGCAATATACTACGTGACTGGCCAATATATTACGTGGCTCTGTGCTGTATACTACGTAGCTGGCCAATATACTACGTGGCTCTGTGCTGTATACTACGTCGCTGTGCAATAAACTACGTGGCTCGGTGCTGTATACTACGTCGCTGGGCAATATACTACGTGGCTGGGCAATATACTACGTGGCTGGACAATATACTACGTGGCTCGGTGCTGTATACTACGTGACTGGGCAATATACTACGTCGCTGGGCAATATACTACGTGGCTGGGCAATATACTACGTGGCTGGGCAATATACTACGTGGCTGGACAATATACTATGTGGCTGGACAATATACTACGTGGCTGGACAATATACTACGTGGCTGGGCAATATACTACGTGGCTGGGCAATATACTACGTGGCTGGGCAATATACTACGTGGCTGGGCAATATACTACGTGACTGGGCAATATACTACGTGGCCGGGCAATATACTACGTGGCCGGGCAATATACTACGTGGCCGGGCAATATACTACGCAACTGGGCAATATACTACGTGGCTGAGCAATATACTACGTGGACATGCATATTCTAGACTACCCGATGCGTTAGAATCGTGCCACCATCTAGTACAGTATAATGGGCTCCCTATAATGCTCAGTGCAATATAATATCCCCAAATATTGCTCCATACAGATAATGGCCCCACATATTGCTACAGTGCTACACACAGTATAATGGGCCCCATATAATGCTCCATACAGAATAATGGCCACATATTATGCTCCATTCATGAAAAAAAATAATAATAATAATCTGTGATAGTTAGGAGTCTTGCTGGAGATTTTGAGACTGGAGATAAAAAAAGTTAAAATCTGGGCACAGAGCCGGAAATGTTGGTCCATTATAAGCATTAACTACAGTCAGGGGCAGATTAAGAGTAGCCAGGTCCACAGGCAGTTTAGAAGGCATGGGCCCCCCAGCATCTGATGTATCATGTGACGTCACACAACTCCCTTTAATAGATCATGTGATAAGTCAAGTGATTAAGGGTACGTTCACATTTGCAGTTTGCGCCGCAGCGTCGCCGCCGCAACAAAACGCATGCGTCGTGCGGCCCTATCTTTAACATTGGCGCCGCATGGGGCCGCATGTGCATGCGTTGTGTTGCGTTTTGTTGCGTTTTACGCCGCATGCGGCGTTAGGGCGAACCTGTCTGGGCGCGGCAAACGCAACATGTTGCATTTTTCGGGCGGCGCCGACCTTTTAAAAAACGCATGCGTCGTGTTTGCGTCGTCGATGCGCCTTTTTCCCCATTGACTTGTATTGACAACGCAGACGACGCAAGTACTTGCGTCGTGGTGCGTTGTACGACGCATGCGTTTTCCAATAAAAAATGCAAAACATTGTCTAGACTTTGTCTAGACACAAAAAAACAACCTATATATATATAAAGGAAAGAGGGGGTTTGCCATTGTCTTTCACAAGTCATCACCGAAGAGAGAATCTGCTTGCCAAACTTGTAAGTATATATTTCTCTTTGCACATTTTGTATTCTGTGTTTTATTTCTTGATTTGTATTTATTTTTGCAATGTTTGGTCTGTGCTATCACGGTTATGGGTTGTTATTGAAAAATTGTTTTTCTGGTTCTGATGTTCTTCTGGATTTATATGATTGCGTTTATTGTCTTTTGCCTTTTTTTTTTTTTTTTTTTTTTTTTATGCTGGTTTTGGTTGTATAGTTTTTGTATAGTATTGTATAGTTCCGTGCTGCTATGTCATTATAGTTTCAATTGTACTTTCCCTTTATTTTAAAAAATATCGCTGATGTTTTTACGTCGTTTTCCGTAGGGCATATATCTTCCTTCATTGACTGATTGCATTGCGAAGTGTGTAGTATAATTTTTATTTGTTTTTATTATTTTTGGTGGTGGCCTTTTTAAAAATTTCATGTGTTTTCTTTTCTATTTGACTATGGTTTATCTTTGGGTTGCTGTATATTTTTACAGCGGTTGTCCCGTAATGTTTATTGCTTGTTATCTAGAATGGTTTTTATTGCCTTTTTCTCATGTCTTTCTGTGGTTAGATGTCACAAGATGGTGTTTTTTTGGATCATGTCTTGTTGCAATTGTAAAGTATGGCGTTCATTATTTTGCTATTTCATTGTACTTTTTGTGCCTGTAATGTTTTTTTCGAAAGTTTTGATATGTAAAAATTTGGACAGAGGTGTCTATTTTTGCTTTTTTGTTTGGGTCTATTCTTGTATAGTTTCTTCTATTGATTGTCTTCTCTTGCAATGTATGGCGTTGTGGTGTCGCTTTCTTATTTTTGCATTGTCCTATCAGTCAACAGTCAATTGTGGTTGTTGTATAAATTTTTGGGCCTATTTTATTGTATGTGCCATATTTAGGTTTGGATTTGATTTTTTTTTTCATTTTTTCATGCCAGAACAAACGTGCAAGAATGGCAACTGTTTCTGAATCTAGCCAATCGTCGCAGGGGAGTGCGGTGAGTAATTATGTCAATTTGCTTTCTATTCGCTGTCATTTGTAGTTTTTAAAATAATTTCTTTAAACAATTTTTACAGGCTTCTTCAAGTGAGGGGGAAGGTACTCAGCGGGAGCAGCGAGGTCAGGGCCAAGGTGTGGCGTCAGGACGGCGAGTGAGTATTTTTTTTAAACAATTTCTTATTTTTTTTTGAGTAGCATCCTGCTTTCACTAGGGATGTTTAGTAAGCTTACATTATAACTTTTCAGGGTAGCAAGTATTGGGGGAAGGTAACAAAGGTGAAACTTTCAGAACAAAAACATTCAAAAATACAGGTGTAGAAACCATCAATATACATATATCAAATGACAAAGGATAGGGCCAAGGTACATATCATGACTGGTGCTGGTGGTTGTTAATATTTGCATATTTGTAACCTTTTTGGTTTGTAATTTTTCTAGGTTTCACAACGGGACCAAGGAGTCATTGATGTGGAGCTCCTGATATCCAGCATCCAGGAGCGTGGCCCGTTGTGGGACAGCCGTGACTCCCGGCACATGGACCAGGTGGTGTTGAGGCGTTTGTGGGTAGAGGTGGCAAAGTCGATGTGGGAGGGCTTTGACATTGCTCCTGCCAAGGACAAAGCCAACTTTGGTGAGTATTGCTGATACGCCGTGCAGATACGCTGCTATGACCCACCATCTTTCCAGGATAAATACAACATCGCACACAGTTGTTTTATCCATTTAAAATGCTACATATGTAACCTTTTTTTTTCCTTTGCATTCACAGTTAAAAGGTTGAGGATCAGATGGCGATCCATGAAGGACCGTTTCAATAAGGGGATACGGGCTGAGGAGGAGCAATCGAAGAGTGGTGCTGCTGCGGCCAAGTCTGTGCCCTACAAATATGCAAAGTGTTTACAGTTCTTAAGACCGGTCCTTGGCCGCCGACAGTAAGTATTTTGTCCACAAACCATATTGCACAGCCCCATTACAGTGCCCAGCCACATAGCCTACTGCACAGCCACATAGTACATTGCCCAGCCACGTACATTGTGCATCCACATAGTATATTGGCAGGGAACAATATCGCAGCCACATAGTACACGTTCTAGCCACGTATCCACATAGTATATTTCCCAGGAACATACTGTATTGCCCATCCATGTAGTCAGCGTAACATATTGGCCATCCACGTAAATTTATCCCTATTAAAATGCTATATAGGCCATTAGTTACTTTTTTGGGTTAAGCGTGAGTCCTTGTAGTCCATGACAGGTTAAGTTCTGAGTCAGGGTAGTTCTGATCGCAGGAATAATGATGAAGTCTCGATCACATGATCCTAACGTTATGGTCGTTCCTGCAATCAGATCAGCGAAATCACTGTGTATTTTTTTTTTTTTTTTTTTATCTTGACATTAAATTTTCAACTATTTTTGCGGCATAGGCAGCTTCCAGAAAGAGTTTTCGATTCCAAAATTTTTGTACCCACAGTGGTATGCGGTCAAAAGGCTTTGGCAGCGGGAATGTCCATGATTGTTATCGTCAGCCATAACGGTCAGCTGGCGATAACAATCAGAAATTAATTATTGGCCACACAGACTGTGAGACCGAGGATTTGTATTGTTGTGTAATGTAATGCTATTTTTATTCCAGGAGTTGGCGTATGGGATAGGTTATTCATTGAAGACTAATTTTTTCATTATCTTTTCACAGGACACACAGCAGCACCCTCGAGAGAGCTCGCCCCGCAGAAGCGGCCCTTCATGAATCGCCATCTGACCCATCACAGCCCTCCCACAGCGACAGCAGGCTTGCACCGCCATCTGGAGAACCGGCAGCCGGTACATCAGGTGTTCCCCTGGCCGAGGCCTCTGGCGCACCTTCGTTTGGGTATTCCCGACAGCGCCAGCGGGCCTCGGACAGGCCAGCCATGCCCGAATTTTTGCATTTGAGCACGGTTTTCCAGAACTGTTTCAAGGCGTTGAGCGATAACATGGACACTCGTCTGTCCAATATCGACCGGCGCCTTGAAACAATTGAAACCGAGCTCTCAAATCCGGCAAAACATTTCTTTAGTACCATTGCTAAGGGCATGGTGGAACACCTTACGCCGGAACTACAGATTTCAGTGATGCAGGCCTGCAACACTACCTACATGAGGGCTCTCCAGCAGGCTGGGGTCATGCAGTCAGCGACAATGGCAGTAGTGCCGTCGCTGGCAAGCATGACTCCCACTCCTGCTGGAGAGCCACTCCAGCCACCCCACCGTGGTCCACGTGCCGAGCGACGCCACCACAGGCACCATAACATAGTGCCGCCGACTCCTGCTCCTGCCATGCCTTCATCCTCCCGTAGGCGTCATGCTGGGGGAGCTGCCACGGGACCAAAAAAAAAAAAGGAAGAGGAAACACACACGGGCACACACTGAGGCTCTGGCTGCTCCAGTGCAGACACCAAGTGCGCATCGGGGCTCTAGCCGCAGAAGGAGCAGCCAGGGCCAACCACGACAAAGTAAAAGGCTTGTGTTGCCTCCTCCCTCCCCTACAGAGGTGGCGGTTTCTTCCCCAGTATACCCTGGGGAGGATTTGGATCTGCAATCAAGCCTCCTTGACTATCTGACATCATCATCCTCTTCGCCATCATCCTCATCTTATCTTCACCATCATCCTCCCCTTTCTCTCCCCATTCCAAAGAAGACACTTACCATTCCCCCCTGGTGGCACAGGTTGAAACCCCCTAAGTTTAATTACCCCTTTTTTGTTTCTGTTTTCCCCCCAATAAAAAATTTTGGTTTAAAAAAACACTATTTGTTATTATTTTTGTTATTATTTTCCTGAATTTATCTCGGCAAGTCACGCCGTGTGCGGTCTACACATATTTTGTGCTTCAAACACCTCATATATGCAATGTCAGACACTATTTTTACAATTGTTAGTTTGCCTTTTTTTGGGTGTCTCTCATTGCTGTATGAGGTGTTCACAAACACTAAAGAGTATGAGGTGTTCACACTTAATGCAGCAGCGAAACAGACAATGATGCAGATCACTGCAGCGTCGCTGTTTGGTCACTGGAGAGCTGTCACACAGACCGCTCTCCAGCGACCAACGATGCAGAGGCCCACGGGTAACCAGGGTAAACATCATGTTGCTAAGCGCAGGGCCACGCTTCCGATATTTACCCTGGTTACCATTGCAAAATATCGCTGTTATCGTTGCTTTTGCTGTAAAACACAAAGATACACGGTGATCAGACAAACAAGTAAATATGTTATGGTATGGTATAAAAATGTTATTTGAATCGGTATAAAATTAGAAAAAATTTTTATTAAACAACAACATTTTAAAAACAACGGTTCCAGTTTTTTATAGGCACATTAAATTTGTGAACTATACTTAGATGCCAAATTTGACATATACCCAACCAACCTAAACGGAACATTTATTGCACATGTAACGGAAAATTACTTTATTTTCATATATTTTTAACAGTCACAGTAGAGGTATTATTGGTGTAGTAACAATCAGAACACAGTCCAAAAGTAACATTACTACACCATTTGATCTTGCCATGACACACGGCCAACATCTGACACAAAATAGGCCGCAAAACGATCCCGCATCTGCGCAATTTCCACACTTGTCCTCAGAGGATGATCATGGTAATCGGGCAAGGGGTTGGCTATGGGTTCATCGAGTTCCACATTTAGTCTCTCTTTGGCCATAATGAAATTGTGGAGAACCACACAAGCCTTCACCACCTCATCCACTGTTTCAATTTTAAGATTAATGGCCGATCCCAATATCCGCCATTTGGAAACAAGGATGCCAAAGGCGCACTCCACAGTCCTTCTGGCCCTGGACAGTCTGTAATTGAAAACCCTTTTTGTATGGTCCAAGCCCCGACTGGAGTAGGGTTTCAATAGGTTGGCAGACATTTGGAATGCCTCATCCCCAACCACAACAAATGGCATCGCAGGGCCTTCGGTGTGGGGAAGAGGTTGTGGCTGTGGGAAATTAAAATTGTTTCCATATAATTTTTGGCCCATATCCGACTCTTTAAATGTGCGTGAGTCATTTGCACGCCCAAATGCACCAATGTCCACTGCGAGAAAACGGCAGTCCGCACCGGCAATTGCCATGAGAACAGTTGAAAAGTATTTTTTGTAATTGTAGAAAAGGGATCCACTTTTCGCAGGCTTTGTAATACAAATGTGCTTTCCATTCACTGCGCCAATACAGTTTGGAAAAGAACACACTTGCTCGAATTTCTGTGCGTTGGCCTCCCAGATTTCGCTTGTAGGGACAGGTAAAAATTCCTCCCGGAGATTATCCCACAAAGCGCGGCATGTCTCTGCAATAATTCCTGAAAGTGTGGAGACTCCAATCCGGAATTGGAAATGAAGTGATCTCAACGTCTCTCCGGTAGCCAGGAAACTGCCAAGAAGATAAAGAAATTTAGATTAAAGTACATTGTAATTTATAAAAGTACATTGACCATTACAATTAAAAAAAAATTAAATAATAAAAGAAAAAGTAAATACATATCACAGTCATTCAAACAGCAACGTACCGTAGAGTCACCAGCAGCCGTTCCTCTGCGGAAATAGCTCTCCGGAGCTGCGTATCCTGCCTGCTAATGGATCCTTCCACCCGACGCAGAAGATAGCGGAAGCTGTCCTGTGACATCCTGGTATATTCAAAATGTTTTTCCCGGTTGTCATTCAGTTCGCCAAACAAACAATGGTATGCTCCACGGCTCTCCCGGACTTCAACTATAGGGTGTATCCAAAAGCGGCGACGAATCCATCTCCGTTTTTCCCTTTCCCTTTGATTAAAACAGGCAACAGCATAGGCATGAGCCAAGGCAAATTCCATCTCCATATCCATGTAGATACTGTTCATGGTTCGCTCCATCATGAATACCAGCAAAATGGGAGGAATTCATCTCTGCCAGGGTATATACACATTTGTATAACACCAACCCTCTTCTAGCCATTGGTGGTCCTTATCTATTGTGTAGACACTTTTTTTTTTGTGGGTGGGGGATGAAGAATGACTCACTGCACTAAAAACGCATGCGTCTAAAAACGCTGCGTTTTTTTGTAAAAACGCAACTGCGTTTCAAAAACCCGCTGCGTTTTGCGACGCATGCGTTGAACGCATGCGGCGCAAAACGCTGCGTTGTGCATGCGTTTTGCTGCGTTTTTGTTTGCGTTGTGCGTTGCGGCGACGACGCTGCGGCGCACAACGCAAATGTGAACTTAGACTAAGAGACAGGTGCTCTGGCGCACATCTGTAGACACAAAACAAAAGAGATATCTGTGTGCTAGGAGCACTGCACACATTTTTTTCCTTTGTGTACAGCGCTATACATAACATAGCGCTATACATCATAGGGCATGGGCGGGAAATTAATTTCCCCAAGGGGCCACATAAGAGGTCATGACTGTTGTGGGGGGGCCGAACCAATAGGCTGAAATTAATTCTAATATACTTTATATATTTATTTTAAATTAATATTACTTCAATAACTTAATATTCAGCAGAATTAAGTATACCGATATCCTCTATATACACCGTATAAGCCTATACACAGCCCCCACATATCCACTATCATACAATACGAGCCCCCACATAGCCCCTATATACAGTATGAATCCCACATAGCTGCTAGATACAGTATGAGCCTCTACATAGCTTCGTGTATACAGTATTAACCCCTACATAACTCACTATATACAGTATGAAACCCTACATGACCCACTATATACAGTATGAGCCCTCACATAGCCTGTTATATACAGTGTGAGCCCCCATATATCTCCTTATATAAAGTGAGCTCCCACATAGCTCCCTATATACAATATGAGCCCGCACATATACTTCTATATACAGTATGAGCCCCCACAGCCTCCCTATATACAGTGAGTTCCACATAGCCCCTATATACAGTATGAGCCACCACATAGCTCCCTATATACGGTATGAGCCCCCGTATATCCTTCTATAAACAGTATGAGCCCCCAAGTAGCTTCATATATACGGTGTGAGCTCCCACAAAGCCCCCTATATACAGCATGAGTCATCACATAGCCCCCTACATACATGCACATACTGTAGCACAACACATACTCCTTCCTGGTCCCAAGGGCGCTACGTCTTTTCTTGGCCGACGCATACATGCTGACACGAGCACAATAACATAACCACGCCAGCTGATGACGTCAATGTGCAGGCACATCACAGAAGAGGCGACAGAAGCTCCCCTGGAGCTATGCTGCCAATCTGTACTGCCGGCAGCCGAGCTTCAGGAAAGCTCCCTGCCTGGGGATGTGTGCCATAATGGGTGCAATTTGGCCATGGGCACCCCCAAAGCCTCGGTCCCCAAACGGTAGCCCAGATTGCCCTAGTAGTAATCCACTTATGACTAAAGTGTCAAACTGATAAGAAACAAAGCGCCCACAATAAACGTTAAAGTGAAAAAAAATCAGAAATGTTGAAGATAAAACGAGGTAGAAATTTTCATTCTAAGGATGAAAAACAAAAACACAAAGCTGGCATTACCCGTCTAATCTCTGCAGTAGAGAAGCCAGATGTTTTTAGCTGCTCACACTCCTTATGTACAGTTTTGAAGTTCTCCATCAGATCTTCATACTGTGAAGAAAAATACATACAGCTTACATCAGAAAACACTTCACATGCAAAGTAACCAGAGGGAAAAAAAATATTTAACTGGAATATGAGTAGGTTAATTAAATAGACACTTCAACAAATTTTGCATAAATCATTTGTACAGGCAAATCTTGAGAAAAACGGTTATATATCTTTCAGAGAAAACATGCTTCTTTCGTCACTTATGATACACTTCTCTCCTTGGCTCATCATTCACCTTGAGAATCTGCTTAAATCTGTCTTGGTCAGAACAAGATGGACTAACAGCGAACTATGGTGTGAAATCAAAGCTTCATATTGAAGTCTATAGAAAGGGGAGTGTGAAGGAGTAAAGTGAGTTCGGTTTATCTCACCACAGAGATACACTGTTCAGTACTGCTGCATAATGTCCTCCATGCTGCTGTTTTTGATTGTGTGCAGCATAGAGACTTGGGAGCAGGAATAACCAATGTCTGTGTGTGCTGTGTATGGGAGACGTAACATCTAGTCTAAGGCTACGTTCACATTTGCGGTGTGTCGGGCGCAACCGCGGCGACGCATGCGTCATGCGCCCCTATATTTAACATGGGGGCGCATGCACATGCGTTGTCTTGCGTTTTGTGACGCATGCGTCTTTTTTGGCGCAAGCGTCAGGGCGCAGAGGATGCAGCAAGTTGCATTTTTTTTGCGTCCAAAATCAGCCAAAAATGGACGCATGCGTCACAAAACAATGCGTTTTTGCATGCGTTTTGCGTTGCGTCGCCGACGCAACACACAACAACGCAAATGTGAACGTAGCCTAAGACCACTAGCTCAGAAATAACTGAACATTAGATATTAAGCAGAGTGGAAAACTGGCAAAATCCTCCTCTCCCCACACACACACTGCTGGCTGTCACATTTCCATGTTTGAGTTTGTATACATGTAAAGCTGTCAATCACAATGTGTTGGTGAGAGAAAGGAGGACTCACAAGATTTTCAACAAGTCCTGGCTGCATTTCAACAGCACTTACTGTATTTTTCGGACTATAAGACGCACCCCAAATTTTCAGAAGGAAAATAGGGGGAAAAAAATAATGTGTCAAATGGGGTCCGTCTTACAGTCCGAATTCAGCTTACCAGGGAAGGGATCAGCACAGGTGGAGGAGTGGTCACAGGGGTCGTTTGGTTGTCCAGGCTGGTGCGGTGGCCTCTGGGAAATCCCAACCCAAGCTGGTGCGGTGGTGGCGGCGGCTCTGTGCTGGAACAGGGGCTCTGTGCTGGTGCAGGGGGCTGTGCTCCGGGGCAGGGGCTGCGCTCCGTGTGGGGCACCGCAGGCATTTCGTCAAAGCCCAGAGGCCCCCGCACATCCATTGCTGCCATGTTGCCATGGCCTCTGGGAACATGGCCGCCGGGCCGGGGCCGGCGCATGCTCAGACTCAAATCTCAGCAACGAGATCTCGTCGCGAGATCTCGGGACAAGATCTGAATCTGAGCATGGTGTTCCCAGCGGTCATGGCAACATGGCAGCAATGGATGTGCGGGAGTCTCCGGGCTTTGACGAAATGCCAGTAGAGCCCCCCATGAAGCACAGAGAGCCGCTGCCACTGCCCCGGAGCACAGCCTACCACCACACCACAGAGCCCCGCCGCACCGCCACAGCCGCGGGATAGGTAATTATATTGCAACCATTAAGACGCACCCCCATTTTTCCCAAAATATTTTTTGGGGGAAAAGTGCATCCTATGGTCCAAAAAATACAGTTAATTTAAAGAATTAACCAAAACATTAAAAAAAAACCTATACATCCCCAAGCTCAGTATCTTGTCATGTATTACATACTACCCATAGAGGGAAGAGTATAGGAGACCTCATGGAGCTGCTTTAACCCCATCACGACATCTGCCATACATACAAATCTGGCAAAAATTAAGAGACTACCACATCAAATCCCTGTCATGGGCAGCCCAATCCCCAGACCTGAACCCCATTGAAAACCTCTGGAATGTAATCAAGAGGATGATGGACAGCCACAAGCCATCAAACAAAGAAGAACTGCTTACATTTTTGCACCAGAAGTGTGAAAGACTGGTGGAAAGCATGCCAAGACGCATGAAAGCTATAATTAAAAATCATGGTTATTCCACACAATATTGATTTCTGAACTCTTCCAGAGTTAAAACATTAGAATTGTTGTTTCTAAATGATTATGAACTTGTTTTCTTTGCATTATTTGAGGTCTGAAAGCACTGTTGTTGTTTTTTTATTTTGACCATTCTTCTTTGTCAGAAAAAAAATACAAAATTTATTGATTGGAAATTCGGAGACATGTTGTCAGAAGTTTATAGAATAAAAGAACAATTAACTTTTTACTCAGAAATATACCTATAAAGAGAAAAATCAGACAAACTGAACATTTTGCAGTGGTCTCTTAATTTTTGCCAAAGCTGTACATGGCGCATGTCGGAAGCGGGTGTATAGAGCAGGTTCCCGCAGTGAGCCCACCCTATACCCGGCAGGTGATGGCTGTGCATTACAGCCATGACCTGCCACTAACAATCGTAGGTGGAACAGTGCTCAGCCTGCGGTTGTTAACTTGTTAAATGCCGCTGTCAATCTTTAAAGGTGGCATTTAACACGCATGTCATTTTCTCTGCCCATCGGCGTTGCCCGTGATATGATTGCGTGTCAACGATGGGTTGTCATGACAGCATGGGGTCAACTGATGACACCCATGAATGTTATTCCTGACCTCCTTTGAAACCCTGCCTTTAGCCGGACTTCAAAGAAGACTGTGATTTCTGCTATATGCGGTCGCATCGCTGTATATAGCACAAACGAAGATTACAAAAAAATAAAAAAACAAACACACATGTGGTATCGCAGCATTCAGGAAAGTCCAATTTATCAAAATATAAAAACAATTAACCCAATCAGTAAACACTGTAAACTGCAAAAATTAAAGAATGACAAAATTATGTTTTTTTAGTCGCCACAATTTCACAAAAAAGGCTGTAACAAGTGATCAAAAAGTCATATCTATCCCAAAATGGTACTAATAAAAACGTCTCGCCCCGCAAAAAAATAAGCCATCACACAGCTCCATCGGCCGAAAAATAAAAATGTTACAGGTCTTGGAACATGGTGACAACCCCCAAATTTTTTTTTTGTGCAAATTTCTGACTTTTTTTCACCACTAAAATAATTTACAAAAACTGGACACATGGGGTATCAATGGCTCTGGGAAGATAAGGAGGAAAATGCGGAAATGCAAAAATGGAGGGGTTAATATTAATTAACTTATGATTCTGTAGATGGTATTGTAGTCACTTGAATAGAGCCAAGTTGCTGCTGAGCTGTTACACTAGACACAGCCTGTGGCATTTTTCATGCAATCTATTTTGGTCAGAATTTATAAGTCAAAACCACAAGTGGAACATACATACAAAAACTAATGAAAAAAAATAATATTTCTTTGATTCTGACACTCACTCCTCGCTTTCGCTTACAAAAACAGATGCAAAATACTGACATTGGAAAGTGTCCTATTGATGAGAATGGTAATGAATCTTCTGATTGCTGGAGGTCCCAGCTGCTAGGCCAATACCAATGCTGCTCACCATTATTGGCACCCCTTCATTTTTTTCATAGACTGTACAATATCTTCATAAATAAATGTACCAAAGTTATAGCCGAAGAGAAGAAAAAGCTGGGTAAGGCAGATTTGCGTTCGGGGGCTTTGCGGAGGGCTGCGTACGTCCTCCGTTAAGCCCCGCCTACTTCTGCATGTGTCCTGCGTACCTATGCGGATGCGTTGTTTTGAAGTGCCCACCGACCGCACGGGAATGCAACAAGTCCTCCGCAGAGCCCCTGAACGCTAATCTGAACTTAGCCTAAAAGGGCAAAATGGGCAATAGTAAGTACACAGTGCTACATAATATAATGACTGCAATATATTAAGAGGATACAAATGTTAATGGGATACAAATGTTAATGGGACAGCTTCTTTAAATTAAGTGCCATTTGGTTTCCTATAAAACCTGAATGCAAAATGTGTGCATGTCTGATAAATAATAAGGCATTGTAAGCCATACAGAAAAGAAATGATGTGATAATATATTTCCTATGCTACACAACATAATGTGGTATTACCATGTACTGTCGATCCAAAGAACTGTAAATACAAGGTTTTAATAAAATCACAATAACTTCCATCCATAAATCTGGAACATAATTTTGTCTGATATAAATATGATTTCTGAGGAGGCTCGTGGCATTTAACTACATCTTGTACTAGGCGATTGTGCTTGAGATTGCCATGTAAACAGCACGCCAGGCAGTGTTCCAGGGATCTCGATAACATTCTGCAGATGAGAAAATTGAGAAAAAGTCTCCAAATTCATTTCCTGGTAAATATAAGTCATCAGGAGAAAGGCTGCTGAGCCAGTTATTAATGTGTGTAATTGCAAAAGCACGGAAGAGAGAAACACGCATTAACACAATTGTCGGGGATAGGGACTAATTTGTTCTGAATTATATATGTATGATGTCACGTTAGCCTGTACCATTATTCCATATTGATCCACTTAATTTCTCTGTATATATTTGGCAATATTTCTGCAGTTGGAAGCCAACAATAAATCGACTCAATAATGCTAATTATGGTAAACTGCATATTTAAAATCTGTGCAATAACCTGGAAGTGAGCAGGAAAACATTCTGCTCAGCACAGTCTGTTATTTCAAAGTGCATGTCTGATAGAGGACCCTTGTGGTGGTGAGTAGGCGTAGAGAGGTGGGTGAGTGATACAATTCCTCTCCATCACAGGCTGTACTTTCTGTCCACTGTAGAACATGTTCCTGTTGCTTTTAAAGACCAGGTATACACAAACTTTTCCTTTAGATTAACCCTGAGCGCCAGCTGTGACATTTCATTTTCCCTTGCCTATACTGTTCAACCATGTATATACTTAACTTTATAAAAGCTGACTAGTTTAGGGATAAATTATATATATATATTATTACGCACTGGTGCTTCTCACAAAATTAGAATATCATCAAAAAGATAATTCATTTCAGTTCTTCAATACAAAAAGTGAAACTCATATATTATATAGATTCATTACAAACAACAGAGTGATCTATTTCATGAGGTTTATTTCTGTTAATGTTGATGATTATGGCTTACAGCAAATGAAAACCCAAAACTCATTATCACCACAAGGAGAGTAAGGGTACCGTCACACAGTGGCACTTTGGTCGCTACGACGGCACAATCCATGACGTTCCAGCGATATACTTACGATCTCGCTGTGTCTGACACGCTCCTGCGATCAGGGACCCCGCTGAGAATCGTACGTCGTAGCAGATCGTTTGAAACTTTCTTTCATCGTCAAGTGTCCTGCTGTGGCGGCATGATCGCATCGTGTAACAAAGGTGTGCACGATATTGTATACGATGTGCGCATAGTAACCAACGGCTTCTACATCGCAAACACGTCATGAAATTATCACTCTAGCATCGTGCATTGCGAAGTGTGACCGCAGTCTACGATGCTGGAGCGATAATGGAGCGATGCTGGAGCGTCACGGATCGTGCCGTCGTAGCGACCAAAGTGCCACTGTGAGACGGTACCTTAAGCCACGAAAGGTCATTGCTAAAGAAGCTGACTGTTCACAGAGTGCTGTATCCAAGCATATTAATGGAAAGTTGAGTGGAAGGAAAAAGTGTCGTAGAAAAAAAGTGCACAAGCAACCGGGATAACCGAAGCCTTGAAAGGATTGTTAAGAAAAGGCCATTAAAAATTTGGGGGACTTCATGCTTCCCTCTGCCGTCAAGCTTTTTTGAAGATGGAAATTTCATTCTCCAGGAGGACTTGGCACCTGTGCACACTTCGAAAAGTACCAATACTTGGTTTAAAAACAACAGTATCACTGTGCTTGATTGGCCAGCAAACTCGTCTGACCTTAATTCCATAGAGAATCTATGGGGTATTGTCAAAAGGAAGATGAGAGACACCAGACCCAACAATGCAGACGAGCTGAAGGCTGCTGTCAAAGCAACCTGGGCTTCTATAACATCTCAGCACGGCCACAGACTGATAGCTTCTCCAGGCCACGCTGCATTGATGCACTAATTGATGCAAAAGGAGCCCCGACCAAGTACATACATTTCAGTAGACCAACATTTTGGATTTTAAAATCATTTTTCAAGCTGGTGTTATATAAAGTATTCCAATTAACTGAGATAATGACTTTTGGGTTTTCATTGGCTGGAAGCCATAATCATCAACGTTAACAGAAATAAACACTTGAAATAGATCACTCACTTTTTGCATTGAAGAACTGAAATAAATTAGTTTTTTGATGATATTCTAATTTTGTGAGAAGCACTAAAAGTGTTGGCACCCTTGAAATTATTCCAGAAAATTAAGTATTTCTCCCAGAAAATTATTGCAATTACACGTTTTGTTATATACAGTTGTGCTGAAAAGTTTACATACCCGGCATAATTTTTGCTTTCTTGGCCTTTTTTCAGAGAATATGAATGGTAACACCAAAACTTTTTCTCCACGCATGGTTAGTGGTTGGGTGAAGCCATTTATTGTCAAACTACTGTGCTTTCTCTTTTTAAATCATAATGACAACCCAAAACATCCAAATGACCCTGATCAAAAGTTCACATACCCTGGTGAGTTTGACCTAATAACATGCACAGAAGATGACACAAATGGGTTTGAAACGGTCACTCTGGTAAGGAAGAGATGTCATAGACTTTTTTTCACACAGAGTGTTTTCTATTCACTGAGCCATAATGTTCTTCTGAACGTGATGGCATTTGCCGCTGATAGTGCCAATGAAGTGCCTTGATAGTGCCTTGAGGTGAGGGGGGTACCTCGCCTCAAGAGGCTGCTGACCTGTGAGGCATTTTTCAGGTCATTCTCAGCACCGGCTAAGTATAACCCAGACCTCCAGGTAAATAGTAAACGCTGTATGAGGGTGATTAGTCCTCTTGAAGGGCGCTGTGTGTTCAAGTACAGAACCGGAATCCTCGTCAATCTTTAGAGTCTGATTTATGGCCTCAATATTCGAGTCCCACATTTTCTGGAACTCTGCCGAGTGCAGATCCGGGGAAACATCCAATTCAAACTCAGAGTCTTGTTCTGCAGATCTCTGGTAAGGGAGAGCGAGAAACAGAGCTCACGGGTGTAAAGGCCCGAGATTGCTTGGGTAATCGTAACACACATCCGATTTCTAGACGCCTGTACGTTTCTAGAATGCTTGCGTCCCCTGCTAGCCGACGACTCCCGTGTTGGAGAGGATCCATTTATATCCGACCTGCTAAATGCCCCGATCCACAGAGGAAGCACGAAGGGATTCAATCTCTTTGGCCACAGAAGCCACCGATTGCTTCAGTGATGAAGCCCACTCAGGGGAACTAGGTACACTGGGATTGGGGCGGTGGAGGGCTCCTGAACTCATTTGAAGTCACGGGCTTTGCAAGTTAAATAAGACTGAGGCTATGTGCACACGTTGCGGATTCTCTGCGGATTAGTTTTACCTATTTACCTTTTATTTTTTTCTGCAAAATTCACAGTAATTTTACTACGTGTGAAAATTACCTAAAGCTTTGTTGATGGAAATTACAGTTCTGCTCCGATTTGTTTCAACAGGAATTCTAAAATAACGAATTGACTTATAATGGATTAATCAGACAGAACAGAATGGTTGCCCGACAGGGCAAGAGTAACCTGAGAGAAGTGAACCATGACGCCAGTGTTAGATTGAGTCACAGATTTATTCTAAGATGTGTTATGGATTTATCTACAGATTTCATGCAATGACAAATGACCAACTTAATGCTGACAACTGAGGCACCGATGGGTGTCGCAGGTCCGGGTCCGGCGCCTCCCATCTTCTTGCGAAGCCACCCTCCTGCTTCTTCATCGCTCCTGCGCAGGCATACTTCTCTGCCCTGTTGAGGACAGAGTTAAGTACTGCAGTGCGCAGGGAAAGGTCAGAGAGGCCCAGCAATGCCGGGGAGCGATGAAGAAGCAGGGGGTCAGCGGCGCAAGAAGATGGGAGGACCCGGACCTGCGACACCCATCGGACTGGACCGCCCCCCTGGGTGAGTATAATAAAATGTATTTTTCTTCACTTGCAGGTCGGACCGGGGGCTTATCTACAGCATTATAGAATCTGCTGTCAGGTTCCCTTTAATTTGGCTTCTACAGCCTGTAAGAAGTAAAGTACATAGTACTGCGAATAAGTTAATAGCTAAATCCATCAAAGATGTCAATTCCTATGACTCCCCTTACTGACCATCAAGATAATACATCAGTAAAATATCAACACAGTAGGACTGTTCCAGTAAATACATTGTATCAGAATGACTGAAGACACCTCTGATGTCGTGTTAACATACACCTAGATATGTATTTATGACATATTTGTCTCCCATTACATCCAGTCTTCCTATAATTAATATAAATATAAAATGATTTGCTCTTTGAATGGTTAAATATTTCCTTTGCCTTGTCATTTTGTTTAGTCCTTGTAATGTTTGCCAAAAAAAATTGTGAAGCTAGAAAGTCAAATCTGGGAACTTGCAAGAAATTAGTCATTTAGAATAACTATGTGAATTTGCCTCAGTTGTAACCATAAAATGGTCACTTGTCATTGCATGAAATCTGTAGATAAATCTGTAACAAATCATATAATAAAACTATTACTCAAGCTGCAAACACTTACGTCATGGTTCACTTCTCTCATCTTTCTGTTGCCCTGTCGGGCAGCCATTCAGCTGTGTCTGATGGATCCATTATAAGTCAATACGGTACATTAGAATTAATTATGCAACAAATAAAAGCAGAACGGTCATTTCCATCAACAAAGCTTTGGGCAATGCTCACACAAAGTAAAATTGTTGCGGATCATGCTGCCAATTTTGATGGTGAAAAATAAAGGTAAAATTAAAACACTATAATCACTTTCCCATGGCTCGCTTGCCTGGTTCTGTCACAATCAACTCGTCCTCCTGCGTTGATGTTCTGTTGTGAACGCTGGAATCTGTGATTGGTCTTCATAGGGAATCATCATTAAGGTGTGTACAAAGCAGAAGTGGAGTTTTTTCTTTAAAAATATCCTGCGACCCTTCCATTTTATATAGAATCAATTATAAGCCTCTCCTCTCCTCCATAATTAGCCTCCTCCATTCGTGGAAACATTTCACTTTGTCATTCTCCAGCAGATGCCATCTAATTAAAATGATAGTGTTTCCTAAATTGTTATATGCCTTTCAGACACTGCCCCTCCTCCTGTCTAGAGCAGATCTTGGTTTATTAAACTCAAATTTTTGTAAATTTATCTGGGGGGTTGGAGGCAGAACGTGTATAGGACTTGTTAAATTACAGGCGACAAGGGCAGAGGGCGGAATAAATTTTCCTGACTTGGGTAGATATAATCTGGCAGCTAATTTTAGATATGCCATTGATTGGATAAGAGGTATCTCTCATTTCGCCAATGTTGGCCTAGATCAACAATTCTACCCACATATCTCACTGTCGGCTTTGCTACATTTAAAAGGGGAGGAGCTTCCAGCGGAAATACAGGAACATCCAACACTGTGGCAAACAATAATGACTTGGAGACGATGTAGGAAAATCTGTAAACTAAAGGCTGGTCTGTCCCCATATCAGCCTTTCCTTGATAATCCAGGGTTCTTGAGGGGCACTGCACCATCTTTCTATAAACATCTGGCCTCCCAGGGCTGTAGGCAAGCAATTGATCTGCTGGATCTTAATTTCTCGGTGTTAACATTTGAATCAGCATCGCAGCGTTTCCCACTATTTAGCAATAGTCCTTTCCAATTTCTTCAGGCGCGTAGCTTAGCACAGAAGTGTCAGTTGACTGGAGAGGTGGGGGAGAGGAGGATTAACCTGGATGGGTTTATCAGAAATGCAAAATCCCAACCTGCGTCTATAAGTAGCATATACTCAATAATACGCAAAAAATGGACAGGGGAGGGGAAAACCACGGGAGTGGCTAGGTGGTTAAGGGATCTCCCGAGTCTTAAGGTGGAGGATCTTCTTGACGCCACACTAGCGCAAAGGAAAACCCTATCATATAGCAGTTACACTGATATGGCACTATTAATATTACATAGAGCCTACATCATGCCCTATTTGCAGTCCAAGATGTCTCCTTCCTCTGTTTATCTGTGTTCTAAGTGCAAATCCCGCAACACGGATATATACCACCATTTGTGGAGTTGCACGAAAGTTTAGGAGCTATGGGGTGTTGTTCATGCTGAGCTGCAGAAAATGTGTGGAATCAGTTTCACGCTCACCCCACAATGGGCTATTTTTAACATCCTAGATGAGGCACACCACAAAGTATCCAGACATATTAAAGCAACACTCATGATATGGGCCTCGGCGACTAGGAAAAGCATATTGCATCAATGGTTGAGTCCGGCAATCCCATCGCTCTCTCTTATTCGTACAAATAGATGCTCCTGACCCATTAAGAGGCACATGCCGCTTCATGAATTAGGAGCATCTGATGCATCCCTCTGCCTCTGTGTGCCACATAGGGTACACCACAGCTCGTCTTGAACTAGACAAGCTGTCCCGTCATGCAAACCGTCCCGCCAAGCTCCTCCTATTTTGGAAACATCAATACTTACAACCCCAGAATGTGCCAAAATTTTGCAACTTTCCAAATCAATTTAAGACAGAATTCTTTCAAAATTGCTTTGCTGAATCGGGGCCTTAATCCTTGTGCGTCTGAATTCTGAGACCCCAGCAACTAGTATAGCAAAGGGGCAGATGCACTTAGTTGACTACTATGCCCCTGCTTAACTTTTCTTGGAAAAAAAAAGTGAGTGGTGTACAGGCTCATAAAAAAATCATAGAAATTGTTGAGACTGTCTGGCTTTTTATTTTACGATCAGTCGGGGAATCTCCGCACATTAATCTCTACTTATTAAAACATCTGACATGTCAGAGATTGTAGGAAATTATAGGTGCACTCTAAAGTCGGAGATTATTACATCAGTTTCCACAAAGCCTCCAAAAAAATCGAAGTCACCTTACCTGCTTGTATGTCTCAAAAACAATGTCATCCTGAAGAAACTCTGCAGGAACTTCCATTTTAACCAGAAACCGGGCCAAATAAGCTCTCTTCTTTAACTCATTTGTCTTCTGGAGAAGCCAGTATAATACTGGGTGAATAACAGGTTTACTTCCAACGACCAGACCTTGGCGAAACGTGCTCCTATGAATAAAAGCAATTAAAGATTATTACATAAAATGGATGCGAATAAATTCCATTAAAGACTGTAAAGTTGATGGCATTTATGTGCTTAAAACAAGCTAGTGCTATATTTCTAGCTGTGACACGATAGTTGTACATTTCATTAGTACATTAGCATTTGACAAGATCATTTGTTTTAAACAAATTAGTATGAACCAATTGACTTGGAAAACAGCACAGGTGATTTATTAAGGGGTTTTACGCTTTAAACAATTCTCTACAAGCATATGCTAATAAAAAAAAAAAAATACTGAAACGAGACTTCCCTGCCACTGCGCTCACATCGGTCTTTGTTGATTTAACTGCAGTGGTGATCTTACAATTACAGCAAGTGACCACTGCATCCACTCACTGTGCTCTGCAATCCCGTCAAGGTAGATGGCACAACAGCATTGACTCGCTGACTGGCGGTCCAAGGCTGTAGTTAGGACACCATTGCTGCAACGCTGTAGCAGTCGGAGTGGGTAACGATAATTTTATATAAATTTATTAGAGCATACATGTGAGATAAAAAAAGATTAAAGTGGAAAACAAAGGCATGGATATGCTACATGTGATATTCTGCAACAAATCTGCCACATATGAAAATAATGGCCAATAGGCAAAGTTTCGTAATTAGATGAATTAGATAACATTTTATGTTTTTATATAGTGGCCATTTTTGCAAATGTAAAAATGTGAATTAAATAAATGCTCTGAAGTTAAAACTAATTTTTCTCATTCATTCCCATCTATTCAGTGCCATAATCTAACCTATTTTTCAATGTACTTGAATTAAAAAATCTCCTAACTACACTATATACTTTTCTAATTTTTTTTCCACTTCCTTTTGATGACGCTTAATTTCAGAATCTCATTGCATGCTGGGATACTCATACAAAGTGTCATCAGGGGCAGAAGCTGCAGTCACTGCCACAGCAGGCTCTTTCCCTGAAACGAAGGATCATCAGTGATGCTCGTTTCACAGGCTGGGCTAGTCCCTTCGCCCTGTACAGTGTGTGATGTGCATGCGCTCTGTTGTCGGCTCAGATATCAGTAACGAGCTGGCAACAGAGCACGCTGTCAAACCAGTGAAATCACTTGGGGGGGTGCCACTGGTCTCTGCATGTCGGATATTCTGACAGCGTGCAATAGAGCGCGTGTTGTCATAGAGCACAGCGCAAAGGGATAGAGTAGGACCAGACCTGCCCCTGAAACGAGAGTACCCAGATGACGCTTTGTTTCAGGAAAGGTGTAAAGGCTGCGGCAGTGGCCACAGCCTCTGCGGACGCTTCGTTTGAGTATCCCAGCATGTACTGGGATTCTCAACAAAGAGTCATCAAAAAGGGAGTGGAAAACAGACAGACAGTGTAGAGAGGGAAGAGTAGGGAATTTTTAATTCATGTATATTAGAAAATAACACACTGTAACATTAATGGCTGCAAATATAATGGTTGTAAACAAACTGTCTTTTTAAGAAGAAAACTACACAATTTGGAACTAAATCTAATAAACTATAGGAAGACCTATTGTTATATATACAAAAATAGCACACATACCTTTAGTTTTACATTAATGTACAGGTGCAAATACACTGTGACCAGTACACAAACACATACACAAACAATGCATCAGTACAATGCGACTAAGGAATGCAACAACTCAACTACGGTAGTTTTAATGACACTCTCTTGCATCTTTATTAGTAGGTTGCAGCATTCAGACCAGAATCTGGAAAGCCGGCAGCTGAGTCATAATACAGAGAGCAACAGTATAGCACTAATACTATATCCTACAAATACAGTTATATGAAAAAGTTTGGGCACCCCTATTAATCTTAAGCTTAATGTTTTATAAAAATTGTTTTTTTTTTGCAACAGCTATTTCAGTTTCATATCTACTATATAATTGTCTAAGGGTCACTTCCGTCTGTCCTTCTGTCTGTCTGTCTGTCACGGTTATTCATTCGCTGATTGGTATCGCTAGCTGCCTGTCATGGCTGCCGCGACCAATCAGCGACGGGCACAGTCCGGAAGAAAATGGCCGCTCCTTACTCCCAGTCCCCGCAGTCAGTGCCTGTCGCCCGCATACTCCCCTACGGTCACCGCTAACACAGGGTTAATGCCGGCGGTAACGGACCGCGTTATGCCACGGGTAACGCACTCCGTTACCGCCGCTATTAACCCTGTGTGTCCCCAACTTTTTCCTATTGACGCTGCCTATGTGGCATCAATAGTAAAAAAAGTAATGTTAAAGATAATAAAAAAAAAACCTGCTATACTCACCCTCCGTAGTCGCTCGCGCCGGCCGCCATCTTCCGTTGCAGGTTCCGGTGGCAAAGATGGTATGGGAGAAGGACCTGCCATGACGTCACGGTCATGTGACCGCGACGTCATCACAGGCCCTGCGCGAGAAGGACCTGCCATGACGTCACGGTCATGTGACCGCGACGTCATTACAGGTCATGCGCTCATACAAACCCTGGGACCGGAAGCTGCCATGGACTACAATGGGCCCTCAGAAAGGTGAGAATATGTTTATTTTTTATTTTTTAATCTGTGACAAACCTGGCTGGGCAATATACTACGTAGCTGGGCAATATACTATGTGACTGGCCAATATACTACGTGGCTATGTACTGTATACTACGTCACTGGGCAATATACTACGTGACTGCCCAATATACTACATGGCTCTGTGCTGTATACTACATCGCTGTGCAATATACTACGTGGCTCTGTGTTGTATACTACGTCACTGTGCAATATACTACGTCACTGGGCAATATACTACGTGGCTGCGAAATATACTATGTCACTAGGCAATATACTACGTAACTGGGCAATATACTACGTGGCTGGGCAATAAACTACGTGGCTGGGCAATATACTACGTCACTGGGCAATATACTACGTCACTGGGCAATATACTACATGGCTGGGCAATATACTACGTGACTGTGCAATATACTACGTGGCTGGGCAATATACTACGTGGCTGGGCAATATACTATGTCGCTGGGCAATATACTACATGGCTGGGCAATATACTGCGAGGCTGGGCAATATACTACGTGGACATGCATATTCTAGAATACCCGATGCGTTAGAATCGGGCCACCATCTAGTATCCAATAACTGTTGGACACAGTAATGTTTCTGTCTTGAAATGAGGTTTATTGTACTAACAGAAAATGTGCAATCTGAATTCAAACAAAATTTGACAGGTGCATAAGTATGGGCACCCCACCAGAAAAGTGACATTAATATTTAGTAGATCCTCCTTTTGCAAAAATAACAGCCTCTAGTCGCTTCCTGCAGCTTTTAATGAGTTCCTGGATGAAGGTATTTTTGACCATTCCTCTTTACAAAACAATTCAAGTTCAGTTAAGTTTGATGGTCGCCGAGCATGGACAGCCCTCTTCAAATGATCCCACAGATGTTCAATGAAAATTCAGGGCTGGGGACTGGGATGGCCATTCCAGAACAGTGAAATTGTTCCTCTGCATGGATGCCTGAGTAGATTTGGAGCGGTGTTTTGGATCATTGTCTTGCTGAAAGATCCATCCCCTGCGTAACTTCAACTTTGTCACTGATTCATGAACATTATTGTCAAGAATCTGCTGATACTGAGAGGAATCCATGCGTCCCTCAACTTTAACAATATTCCCGATGCTGGCATTGGCCATACAGCCCCAAAACATGATGGGACTTCCACCAAATTTTACTGTGGGTAGCAAGTGTTTTTCTTGGAATGCTGTGTTTTTTGGCCGCCATGCATAACGCCTTTTTGTATGACCAAACAACTCAATCTTGGTTTCATCAGTCCACAGGACCTTCTTCCAAAAAGAAATTGGCTTCTAGAAATTTGCTTTTGCATACCTCAGCCGACTGTTTGTGGCATGCTTGCAGAAACGGCTTATTTCGCATCACTCTCCCATACAGCTTCTCCTTGTGCAAAGTGCATTGTAAAGTTGACCGATGCACAGTGACACCATCTGCAGCAAGTTGATGCTGCAGCTCTCTGGAGGTGGTCTGAGGATTGTCCTTGACTGATCTCACCATTCTTCTTCTCTGCCTGATATTTTTCTTGGCCTGCCACTTCTGGCCTTAACAAGAACTGTACCTGTGTTCTTCCATTTCCTTACTATGTTCCTCACAGTGGAAATTGACAGGTTAAATCTCTGAGACAGCTTTTTGTATCCTTCCCCTGAACAACTATGTTGAATAATCTTTGCTTTCAGATCATTAGACAGTTGTTTTGAGGAGCCCATGATGCCACTCTTCAGAGGAGATTCAAACAGGAGAACAGCTTTAAAGTGGCCACTTTAAGTAGCTTTTCTCATGATTGCATACACCTGGCTATGAAGTTCAAAGCTCAATGAGGTTAGAAAACCAAAAAAAGTGCTTTAGTGTCAGTAAAAAGTAGGTAGGAGTATTTAAAACAAGAAAATGATAAGGTACTTATGCACCTGTAAAATTTTGTTTGAATGCAGACTGCACATTTTCTGTTAGTACAATAAACCTCATTTCAAGGCAGAAACATTACTGTGTCCAACAGTTATTAGATATATGAAACTGAAATAGCTGTTGCAAAAAAAACATTTTTTATAAAACATTAAGCTTAAGATTAATAGGGGTACACAAACTTTTTCATATAACTGTATATAAATGGATCTACACATCAAGGGGTAGCTTAACTTCTTAGGGAAACAGGCCTTCCTTGAGGCTATTACATCATGTCTACCATCCCCTCTTGAATCTGGAAGGAAATTATCCCAAAGGATTTAACGAGAAATTAGGTATAAAAGTGTAGATGATCGGTTAGAAATTGCTTGATTGTTGCTCATAAAAACGTTTATGATGACCAAAAAATTATTGTTGGACAGCTTTAGGGTATGTTCACACGTTCCTGATTTCCATCCTTTTTTTTTCAGGACTGTTTTTTAAAAAACTGCAGCTCTTGGCAGAAAACGCAGGTCCTTTTTTTGTCCTTTTTTGATGCGTTTTTTGATCCTTTTTTTGATCCTTTTTTTTATGCAGTTTTCTATGCAGAGTCTGTGTGTTTTCTAGGAAGTTTTTTAGGGTTAAAATGGCTGAAAATACCCTAACCCTACCCCTACCCCTAACCCTAACCCTACCCCTAGTGGAAAAAAAAAATTCTTAATTTTTTTTTATTGTCCCTACCTATAGGGGTGACAAAGGGGGGGGGGGGTGTCATTTACTATTTTTTTTTTAATTTTGATCACTGAGATAGATTATATCTCCGTGATCAAAATGCACTTTGGAACGAATCTGCCAGCCGGCAGATTCGGCGGGCGCACTGAGCCTGCGCCCGCCATTTTGCAAGATGGCGGCGCCCAGGGAGAAGACGGCCGGACGGACAATGGGACGCCGGGTAAGTATAAGGGGGGGAGATTAGGGCACGGGGGGGCATCGGAGCACTGGGGGGGTGGGATTGGAGCACGGGGGGCGGGATCGGAGCACGGGGCAGCCACACTCCGCCCACGCACTTCCGCCCGCTTCCCCGCACTTCCTGCTGCAGTGGTTCTGCACCACAAACCGCAGTAAAACCCGCAGATATTTTTTTTCATCTGCGGGTTTTACTGCGGGTTTGACCTCACAATGGAGGTCAATGGGTGCAGAACCGCTGTGGCTCCGAAAAAAGAAGTGACATGGTACTTCTTTTTTCCCGCAGCTATTCAGCGCGGCTTTTTTTTTTATTTTCCGCATTGTGGGCACAGCAGTTCCTGTTTTCCATAGGGTACAATGTAATGTACCCTGCATGGAAAACAGCTGCGGACCCGCAGCGGGAAAATCGCGGCAATTCCGCATGAAAAAAAGGATCGTGTGAACATGGCCTTATACCTCTTTGTAATCAGACTTTGTAGGTCTTTACCAGCAGATACAGGAGAAAGACAAAATTATGATAAAATATGATTATTGCTACATATAAATGTTTATCTCTTCTTTTGGGTGTTAAAACTCGCTATATTGTTAATCTTTCTCAATAATTAGAAATAATAATTTCAATGTAAAAGGACGCTTAGCTAGAAATTCCAGCCAATGAGAATATCTGTTACTCTTTCGTGTATTACCATGGATTTTTTAGGCATAAAATATAAGCCTTTTATAGAAATGGATGAAGGATTCCCTTTTTTCTTAATTCTGCACTGCACTGCCACAAACCACCATGCATGAAGCACTCAGAGGTGAGCTGAATTTCTTCATGAATCCATGTACAAAGTGCCAGACAACCGATACACAGTCATTATAAACAAACAACTGCATCAAAGATGATCTTCTGTAAAGTCTCTGATGCCTCATATATAGAGCTCTTGGAACGTACTCATTTTCTTTGACGAGATCCAGCTGGTGTAGGGAGTTTTACAGGCAAAACTTCAAGAGAAAAAGTATGCAAATTAGGTATCTTCTGGACACACCTGGGCAAAGTTTTGCCTGAGATAGCAAAAGGGCTAAAAACAGTGGCCCATGGGCTGCTCCAGGGCCCATCCCACGCCTTAAGATGAATGCTATCTCCCTTTTCAAAATGCAGATAGCGGTGAATACATTAGTGGAGGACAGACGTGATGACGTTACTACATTGTGCGGAGTCAGTGTGCCGTAGAGCAAGAGCAGAGCACAAGGAGAACGTGATCAGGGAGTAGGTGTTTTTTTTATATTTCATATATGTTTATGGGAAGGTTTCTTGTATATAGGGAGCTATGCGAGGGCTCATACTGTATAAAGTGAGGCTATGTGGGGGCGCGCACTGTATATAGGGGCATTATGCAGGGGCTTATACTATATATAGTGGCTATGTGAGGGCTTATACTGTATATAGAGAGTCTTTGTCGGAGCTCATACTGTATATATGGGGCTATGTGAGGGCTCACACTATACATAGAGCTGTAGGGTTTTACTCGATTTCAGGCAGCTGGTAGCGTTCACACAGGTACAAAAACTAATTGCAGTTAAGTCCAAGCAGGTGAAGTTTATTATCTCCATTAGCTTCAGAGGACTTAAAGGGACACTGTCACCTGAATTTGGAGGGAACAATCTTCAGCCATGGAGGCGGGGTTTTTGGGTGTTTGATTCACCCTTTCCTTACCCGCTGGCTGCATGCTGGCTGTAATATTGGATTGAAGTTCCTTCTCTGTCCTCCATATTACACGCCTGAGCAAGGCAAGATTGCCTTGTGCAGGCACTATCAGGATGCAGTGGACCCATGTGGTTAAGATGGAGACTACACAGGTGCAGCATAACCGATGAGGCAGCCACTCTCAACCTACCAAACTAATGGAGGGGGTGGTTGCTTGGCACATTGCTGCACATAAAAGACTTGCATGTGGCGCTGTTCACACAAGGAGATGCACAGCATCCAGGCAGGCCTAGTAGTGACACCCTTCTATTAGATCAGGCGGGCCTGCCCAGCGCTATCCAAATGCACCCCACGTGAACAGACACCACAGTTTACAAGACAAAAATGGGCCCAACTGCACCCCGAAAAAAAGTGCAAAAAACATAAAAAAAAATATATAAAAATAATTTTTTTGTGAGGTATTAGTTTATACTTTGGCCAAAATATGCAAGCTCGTAACCCGCGTCAAGGGTCCCCACGCTTACGAGTCCTAATTCTAAACAGCAAGAGCACAAGAAGAGGATTCAGAGATCCTCCAAAAATTAGAAAAAACAGCAAAACGAGGCAGACATGCTTACCTGCCTAGGCCTCTAAACAAATGCACTATCAGGATGCAGTGGACCCATTTGGTTAAGATGGAGACTACACAGGTGCAGCATAACCGAAAAAAAAAAAATTATATATTTTTTTTAATGTTTTTTGCACTTTTTTTCGGGGTGCAGTTGGGCCCATTTTTGTCTTGTAAACTGGTGTCTGTTCACGTGGGGTGCATTTGGATAGCGCTGGGCGGGCCCGCCTGATCTAATAGAAGGGTGTCACTACTAGGCCTGCCTGGATGCTGTGCATCTCCATTGTGTGAACAGCGCCACATGCAAGTCTTTTATGTGCAGCAATGTGCCAAGCAACCACCCCCTCCATTAGTTTGGTAGGTTGAGAGTGGCTGCCTCATCGGTTATGCTGCACCTGTGTAGTCTCCATCTTAACCACATGGGTCCACTGCATCCTGATAGTGCATTTGTTTAGAGGCCTAGGCAGGTAAGCATGTCTGCCTCGTTTTACGGTAACGGTATGACAGAAGAAAACAATGTAATCGGAAAGTACAGGGTCACCAGTTTACAATTAAGTCCATTCAATTCTGCAAACAATCAAAGGTCCCTTTACAGAGCCAAGTCCCATAGGTGTTTTCACCTCTACTCCATCCAGGACCTGTCCAGCTGCTTTATTACAGGGAGGTTAAGTGAGGGCTCATCTAATATATAAAGCTGAATGTGTGTGTGTATGTATGTATGTATGTATGTATGTCCGGGATTGGCATCTGCACCGTCGCAGCTACAGCCACAAAATTTTGCACAGTCACATGTCTGGACCCTGAGAGCATCATAGGCTATGTTGTGAGGTGAAATTTTAACCCCGCGCTTTCCAATTCACCAAACAATTTTGCCCCTATCTACATAATGGGGAAAAAGTGAAAAGAAAAGTGTTGGAGGCAAATTGACAGCTGCCAGATGTGAACAAGGGGGACTTAAAGAATGAGAGCGATGGCGCCAAAGAGTATATACCATACAGTTGCTAAGGTGGGGCCCCGACATGGGATACTCACCACACACGGGGATATGAACACACACACACAAAATGCGCCACACACTACCACGTGCTTGAACACATATTACCCTCAGCACACATTTCACCACACATACACTAACCTCGCCACATAAAAGTCGAAACACAAAAGTCGCTGCTCAAAACTCGCCACGCGCAAAACTCGCCACATGCAAAAACTAGGCTCACGCAAAACTCGCCACAAGTGCAAAACTCACCTCATGGAAAACTCGCCACACGCAAAACTTGCACACGCGGAAAAATTGCCACATGCACAAAAGTTGCAACACATGCAAAAGTTGCTTCACACAAAACTTGCACATACTCAAAAGGCACCACACATAAAACTCACCACGCGCAAAACTCGCCATGCGCAAAACTTGCTGCACACAACTTGCTACACTAACCTGTCACATGCAACTCGACACACAAATAGTTGCTACACGCATGTTGCCACACAAAACTCATCTCACAAAAGTCGCTACATGCATGTTGCCACACGCAACTCAACACACACAACTTGACAAACGAAACTCGCCCAACAAAACACACACAAGTCTGGTATTATCCTTCAAAAATAAAAATCTGATTAATAAGCAGACAAACTACAAGAGCAACAAATGTACCATATAGGAAATACGGCAGCTGTCAGTCATATGACCTGTCTATTATGTGTATGTGTGAGCTAATATATACTGCCAGGGGGAGGGCATCCTGTTGGCTGGGGATTTATCAGGCTGCCAGTTTAGCTTACAAATACTGAGGTAAAAATACTGAGCAAATAACGTGTGAACGAGGTCTAATACAGGAGGAGATGACACACAGATATATACTATATACAGGGGAGATGACACACAGGTATATACTATATAGAGGAGGAGATGACATACAGGTATATACTATATACAGGGGAGATGACACACAGATATATACTATATACAGGGGAGATGACACAGATATATACTATATACAGGGGAGATGAGACACAGGTATATACTATATACAGGGGAGATGACATACAGGTATATACTATATACAGGAGATGACATACAGATGTATACTATATATAAGGGAGATGACAAACGTGTATATACTGAGGTGATGAGGTGAAAATGAGAGGTGTGAGGTGAAAATGAAAAGGTGTGAGTGCAAAATGAGAGAAGTGAGGAAAAATAGTGGAGTGATCAGAAAATGACAGATGTGAGGTTGAAATGACAAGTGTTAGGGGGGAATGAGAGGAGTGAGGGAGAAAATGAGAGGTGTGAGGGAGAAAATGAGAGATGTGAGGGGGAAAATGAAAGATGTGATTGGGAAAATGAGAGGCGTGATGGGAAAATAAGAGAAGTGAGGTGCTATAACTAACCACAGATATTTACTATGCCCAGGCAACGCCAGGCTCTTCAGCTAGTACTGTATATAGAAGGGCTATGTGGGGACCTACATGAAATTTATGGGGCAATGTGGTGGCTCATACTGCATATAGGAGGCTACGTGAGGGCTCATAGTGTATATAAGGTCTATGTGGGTACTCACTGAATAAATGGGGACTGTGTGGAGGCTCATACTGTATATTGTAGGACTGTGTGGGGGATACTTGATTCTGCTCAATATTATGTGATATAAATGCTATTATACAATAATTAAATGTGTCTGCAATAGACACAAAGGGTTTAATTTCCTATATATATATAAGCAGCTTATGGCGGTGCAATTAGAAAAGTACATTATCACAGCCAAAGCAAAGTGGGAAAGAGATTTGGGTCTCCTATCTGAGGAACAATGGGAAGAGGTGCTAGATCTAATTGCTAAATTATCATTGTCCGAATCACAAAGACTGTCCAAAATCTTTCTTATTCACAGAGTATATAAGACACTAGTATCCTATTTAAAATTGGTATGAGTGGACAACACGTGTCCAAGATGTGGGAAAAATGACACTCACCTAATGCACATGATGTGGGAGTGTGCAAACATTAGGAACTATGAAAACGAGTACTTGACTTGATTAAATCTGTGTTCGGAATCCGTATATCGTTGGAACCCAGAATCTGGTCTGTTCGACAGGGCGCTGGATTCGGATTCCCCTATAGCTAGCTCCCGATTGCTATATCAAGCTAGAAAACTATTAGCACTACACTGGATAAAAAAATCCCCCCCCAATGATAGAAGAATTGAAATCCAAACTAAATTACGGTCTTATGTATGGAAAGGGGAACATATATTAAAAGAAACACCCTCAAAAAATTACGGTAATAAAGATATGGCATCAATGGTTAACTACATCGGGGATTGCATCAGAAAGCCTTCTCAGAAACACTATGACTGACCGTGTGTACATCTTGTCATAAATCTGTACAATGTCCTAACTCACACACCCAAAGTGTTAGGTTTTTTTTTTTAGGAAACAAAAGGCTCCTAGATAATTATACGCAAATGCTATCATTTTCTGTATTATAATGCAATACACGAACAGTCAGATGGAATTCACTTAAATTTGTGTTCATGTATGCAAATTGTAGAAAGCGAAAAATACCTATGATGAATGTTAATATGAACCAGTTTTTATTTGGTTATCAATGACTTGGCTTTATGCATGTTTGTTTTATTTAGTTTTGTTTGCTTCTAAAAACAAAATGAAAATGTGAATGTATCTTGATATTTTTCACAATAAAAAAATTATCTGATTAAAAAAAAAATATTAGCATTAATATGTTAATATTTAAATTGAGCGGAATTAATGACAGCCTATTGGTTCAGCCATCCTTAACAGCCACGATCTCTCATGTGGCCCCTCAAAAAATCAATTGTCCAACCTTGCACTAAAAAGAA
The DNA here is from genome assembly GCF_032444005.1 of Ranitomeya imitator. Taxonomy (NCBI): domain Eukaryota; kingdom Metazoa; phylum Chordata; class Amphibia; order Anura; family Dendrobatidae; genus Ranitomeya; species Ranitomeya imitator. The sequence continues at coordinate 248,374,929 of NC_091282.1, forward strand.
TAAAACTATCTCTGGTGCCACCTATAGGTAGTTACCATTTAAGTCATTGTCAAAGATGTTAAAAAAGAAGTGCCAGCAAGTTGTATTTCTTAAACTGTCCTAATAATATATGCAATTATGTGTACGTGACTTACCGATCGCAGCCATCCCTGGTTTCCAGGGTCGCTCCGGTACTGTTTTTGTCTACATTTCCAGTAAACAAACTAAATGCCGAACAGTGAGGTTTTTGCGTGGGAAGCAAGTCACTATCTCTGTATAAGACTATGGAGCATCGTTCTTAGGCTCCATAAATGTACATTGAAGGAGGTAGCTCTATCCCACACACAGGTCAATTTGCGCAAATGGCAATGAAGAGCAGGGCCGGTTTTAGACAAAGTGGGGCCCTGCGCAAAAGTTTAAAATGGGGCCCCAAATGCTAACATATTGCACCATCACACAGAAACATTTCCGTTGTATTTACAAGCGCTAAATTCAGGCCGCTAAACGAGCGTGATCGACAATATTGAAGTTGTTCGACACTTGTTTCCCAGCCTCCTTAGGGTATGTGCACACGTTCAGTAATTGGCAGCGCTTTGGACGCAGCACGTCTGCTGCGTCCAAAGCACTGCCAGCTATTGAACGCAGGTGAATCCGAATGTGTTCATTGAACCGTGCGGATTCACTGCATCCAATACATTGTACAGGTGAAACTTATCTTGCGGACACAAAAAGATAAATTGACATGCTGCGGTCTGGAAAGACAAGCCGCATGTCTGTCTCCACTGGTGAGCTGCGGCCATCTGTGCATGCATAGTGCTGCTGCACAAGTACGCAACGCCAACCCACATCATTTACTGTGCATCTACCTTTACTCCGGCTGAGGAAGAATGATTGGTACAAATAGCCCTCGATACAGTACAATGCAGGTCCCGCATAGTACATATAGTAAAATGCACTCCTCATGGTCCTTCGTAGAGTATATCGTAGAGTATAATGCAGCCCCCCTCAAAGTGTACTGCAGCCCCCACACACAGTATAATGCAGCCCCCTCAGAGTATACTGCAGCCCCCTCAGAGTATACTGCAGCCCCCCTCAAAGTATACTGCAGCCCCCCTCAATGAATACTGTAGTTAGTGCTCAGAGATTTAGTTTTTCGACGGCTCAGCTGCATGATTTACAGCTGCTGGACAGCCTGAATACATGTGGGAATTCCATAACAAACAGGCATTCCTCATGTATTCAGGCTGTCTAGCAGTTGCAAATCATGCAGCTGCGGCAAAGAAAACTAAATCTCCGAGCACTAACAAATACTCGGAGACCACCTGAGCGTGATAGGGGAAAACCCGAGCAACGAGTATACTCGCTCATCACTAGTAATCATTCCAAGTTTGAAAATTGCTATTTTTTTTAGTTTTGTCAAATTTCTGATTTTTTTTTTTATAAATACAGACAAAACATATCGACCTAAATTAACCATTATCATAAATTATAATGTGTTGCGTAAAAAACATTCTCAGAATCACTGGGATATGTTGAAGCGTTCTAGAGTTATTACCACATAAAGTGTCATTGGTCAGATTTAAAAAATTTGGCCTGGTCACTAAGGGGATAACAAAGATTAAATCCTATGTGTACTACCACTTTCCAACAAATTACTAAATTATCATGATCCAGAGTTGGTTCAGATGCCAATATTTAGGCTATGTGCACACGGTGCGGATTCGTATGTGGATTTTTCTGCACCATTTTTGCAAAATCCGCAGGTAAAACGCCCTGCGGATTATCTGTCGATTTACTGCGGGTTTTGTGTGGATTCCACCTGCGGTTTTACACCTGCGGATTCCTATTAAGGAGCAGGTGTAAACCACTGCAGAATCCGCACAAAGAATTGACATGCTGCGGAATGTAACCTGCAGCGTTTCCGCGTGGTATTTTCCGCAGCATGGGCCCAGCGGATTTGGTTTTCCATAGGTTTACATGGTACTGTAAACTGCATGGAAAACAGCTGCGAATCCGCAGCGGCCAATCCACTGCGGATCCACAGCCAAATCCGCACCGTGTGCACATAGCCTTAAGCCTCATATCAAAAGCAAGGTGTATTGTATAATGTATGGCTGTTACTAGCTAAACCTTAAAGAAAATCTCCTTAACTAAAAATTAACTAAAAACTCTTAAGGAAATCAATCTAATGATGTCAGCATGGTCTCGGAGGGAGACAGCACTTTAATCAATCAGATATCACACTCTTCTCTGACCTTTGAAACAACACATACACTTGATTTTAGTAGTTTGGTTTCTAGACTGAGATTCATCACAAGCAAATACAGAATGCAGGACAACTAAGTTATAAATTGTATAATACACAGTCTTTATTACCGGGTAACGAGCACCTAGACAAAAAATGCCCTCTCGGCCAGCAGAGGGCATACCTCTAAGCCAAAACATATAAACCTATAAAAACACACTTAGTTGTAGGGTAAGGTAAAGATGAGAGAATACAAAAACCATCAAAACTATGAATATATCCTAAAATCAACAACCAAGTGGTAGAGGTATCAAAGACAATTTTATTGAAGTGTCAAATACAAAAAATAGCAATAAATACACGTGGACAAAAGACGATTAGGAAAAAGCAGGAAGAATCACACCAGCATATAAGATGTTAACCTAACTGCTGGAGAAAGACACAGGAAATCCAAGCATCCTAGCTACACCAACCATGTTAGAATATTACCTTGAGACATGCTGGTGTCAGGACGCCGGCGTGGTGGGAGCAGCAGGGAGCCTCGACGCGCGTTTCGCCGGCTTCGTCAGGAGGCGAAACGCGCGTCGAGGCTCCCTCCTGCTCCCACCACGCCGGCGTACTGACACCAGCATGTCTCAAGGTAATATTATAACATCAGTTTTAGCATGCATAATTTTCTCCTAGGACTTGTATTTGCTGGTGTCAGTTACATCCTTATGCTCTGTATTTGAATACAATTACACATCTCTCTGGAGATATTTTTACTTTGCTGGGCTACCTCTTTGGGCATGGTATTTATTATTATTTTGCATATTGATGCCCTCTTGTAGGGCGGCCCAGTTGTGATTCTCTTTACATTCCTCATTAATGAGCATATTCCGGTGTGTTGGTGTAGCTAGGATGCTTGGATTTCCTGTGTCTTTCTCCAGCAGTTAGGTTAACATCTTATATGCTGGTGTGATTCTTCCTGCTTTTTCCTAATCGTCTTTTGTCCACGTGTATTTGCTATTTTTTGTATTTGACACTTCAATAAAATTGTCTTTGATACCTCTACCGCTTGGTTGTTGATTTTAGGATATATTCATAGTTTTGATGGTTTTTGTATTCTCTCATCTTTACCTTACCCTACAACCAAGTGTGTTCTTATAGGTTTATATTTATTACCGGGTAAGTAGCCTAGCACAGAAAATTATGCAAATTGCCTTATTCATAACTTATCACCGTTCATGAATATTCAACCAATTTCAATATTATCCTGTTAAACATTCTGGAGAAACAGTATGTAATAGTTTATGAAGATGTGGAGCTACTTGCAAATAAGACAGTATTCCTATATCCTAGTATTTAGCGAGGAGTGCAGCAAATAACAAATAGAACGGCCTAGAGTCAAATACATCTCTTTTTCGGTAATGATCTCTATCATAAACATATTCAAACGCATATTAAAGGGGTTGTCCACTACTCTGACAACTCTTCTCAATCACTATGTTTCCAAGTAAAACACCACCTATACTCACCTCTATTTCGAGCGCAGTAACAGTGATGTTGTCACGCGAGCCCTGTGGCCAATAAAAGGCCGTTTCACACTTCCCTCCTTCAGACAAATCAGACATCTGGAGGAAGCCAGAACTGCAACTGCTTTCTTACTCCAGATGCCCTGATCTCAATCCTATTGAAAATTTATGGGCAAAGCTGAAAAGGCCGGTGCGAGCAAGGCGACCTAAAAACCTGGATGAGTTACACCAGTTTTGTCAGGAGGAAAGGGCCCAAATTCATACCAACTATTGCGAGAAGCTTGTGGAAGGATATCCCAAACGTTTGACCTAAGTCACTCAGTTTAAGGGCAATGGTACCAAATACTAATGAAATGTATGTAGTTTTAAACTCTGCAGTAAGTAATAAATATGACTTAAAACATTATCTCTCTTGCTCATTATTTTGGCACTTGGCAAATATTAATTATGGTAATCCTAAAACAGGAAATATTTATACTGATTTAATGTCAGATATTGAGAAAACATGTATGTGTGTCTTTTTATATAATGTATGTAAACTTCTGGTTTCAACTGTATGTAGTAGTACTTCACCTTCTTTCCTCATGATACTATGTCGAGGGGGCACTGTGATGGGGTGTACGGCAGAGCAAGAAGGGACAACAGGCCGAGGGATGATTCAACAGATTTATTATCAAGAACGCTGGAACAACACATGCAGGTAGATCTACAGAGTCCACAATTAGTCCAACGGAACAGGTTCGGGGGCACCTCCCGATAATCCTTGTGCCAGCTAACAAAGCAATAGTCCACACGAGTCCAAGGGATCCCAAAAAAATCTCACGAACAACGAGATCTGTCCTCAGCTCAAGTCTCGCCCAGTTCGCTTCTGCAGTCCCAGATGGGCTTGGGGTCTTGCCTCAGCTAAGAATCCCCACTCCTTCTCCTTCAAAGATCAACTCACATCTGATCTCAAAATAAGAATGGATTGTCTGAGCTCCTGGGATCCGCCCATGAAGGGGGGTAGGGGTCACACCTTCTATTCAATGGTTGGGTCCACCAGAAGATTCTAGACTGGTGGGCTCAGCTTAATCTATGTAGTATGTACATTTGACTAGCCACCTGCTGTGAGGAAGAATGGCTATTCCTCCACTAGTGATGTTGACAAAGCTTAAAGGAAAGGTGCCATCAAAAAAAAAATTTTTTTCAGAAATTGTAAAAATGTAAAGAATTAATGATTAAATTTTCTTAAAAAATATTATCATTTGTTTATAATTTAGTAAAATATGAAAAATAATTTGAAAAGTTTTGGAATTTCCACTTTTCAACACTAGAGGGAGCAGCTGCTGAAATTTCAGAAAAACCTAGTGTACAACTAGCTCACATTACTGCACTGCAGTAATTATGGGCGGAGTCCATAATTATGGGGGAAGAAAAACATTAGACTCGAACAAAGACGACCCAGGAAAACATACTCAGAAGGGAGGTAAGAACATTTCTAAAACAATCCACAGCGAGGAGATTGGAACAAAACAAAATCCTCTAAACTGCATGCTCGCAAACGCCAGAAGCCTGACAAACAAGATGGAAGAACTAGAAGCAGAAATATCTACAGGTAACTTTGACATAGTGGGAATAACCGAGACATGGTTAGATGAAAGCTATGACTGGGCAGTTAACTTACAGGGTTACAGTCTGTTTAGAAAGGATCGTAAAAATCGGAGAGGAGGAGGGGTTTGTCTCTATGTAAAGTCTTGTCTAAAGTCCACTTTAAGGGAGGATATTAGCGAAGGGAATGAGGATGTCGAGTCCATATGGGTTGAAATTCATGGAGGGAAAAATGGTAACAAAATTCTCATTGGGGTCTGTTACAAACCCCCAAATATAACAGAAAGCATGGAAAGTCTACTTCTAAAGCAGATAGATGAAGCTGCAACCCATAATGAGGTCCTGGTTATGGGGGACTTTAACTACCCGGATATTAACTGGGAAACAGAAACCTGTGAAACCCATAAAGGCAACAGGTTTCTGCTAATAACCAAGAAAAATTATCTTTCACAATTGGTGCAGAATCCAACCAGAGGAGCAGCACTTTTAGACCTAATACTATCTAATAGACCTGACAGAATAACAAATCTGCAGGTGGTTGGGCATTTAGGAAATAGCGACCACAATATTGTGCAGTTTCACCTGTCTTTCACTAGGGGGACTTGTCAGGGAGTCACAAAAACATTGAACTTTAGGAAGGCAAAGTTTGAACAGCTTAGAGATGCCCTTAATCTGGTAGACTGGGACAATATCCTCAGAAATGAGAATACAGATAATAAATGGGAAATGTTTAAGAACATCCTAAATAGGCAGTGTAAGCGGTTTATACCTTGTGGGAATAAAAGGACTAGAAATAGGAAAAACCCAATGTGGCTAAACAAAGAAGTAAGACAGGCAATTAACAGTAAAAAGAAAGCATTTGCACTACTAAAGCAGGATGGCACCATTGAAGCTCTAAAAAACTATAGGGAGAAAAATACTTTATCTAAAAAACTAATTAAAGCTGCCAAAAAGGAAACAGAGAAGCACATTGCTAAGGAGAGTAAAACTAATCCCAAACTGTTCTTCAACTATATCAATAGTAAAAGAATAAAAACTGAAAATGTAGGCCCCTTAAAAAATAGTGAGGAAAGAATGGTTGTAGATGACGAGGAAAAAGCTAACATATTAAACACCTTCTTCTCCACGGTATTCACGGTGGAAAATGAAATGCTAGGTGAAATCCCAAGAAACAATGAAAACCCTATATTAAGGGTCACCAATCTAACCCAAGAAGAGGTGCGAAACCGGCTAAATAAGATTAAAATAGATAAATCTCCGGGTCCGGATGGCATACACCCACGAGTACTAAGAGAACTAAGTAATGTAATAGATAAACCATTATTTCTTATTTTTAGTGACTCTATAGCGACAGGGTCTGTTCCGCAGGACTGGCGCATAGCAAATGTGGTGCCAATATTCAAAAAGGGCTCTAAAAGTGACCCTGGAAATTATAGGCCAGTAAGTCTAACCTCTATTGTTGGTAAAATATTTGAAGGGTTTCTGAGGGATGTTATTCTGGATTATCTCAATGAGAATAACTGTTTAACTCCATATCAGCATGGGTTTATGAGAAATCGCTCCTGTCAAACCAATCTAATCAGTTTTTATGAAGAGGTAAGCTATAGACTGGACCACGGTGAGTCATTGGACGTGGTATATCTCGATTTTTCCAAAGCGTTTGATACCGTGCCGCACAAGAGGTTGGTACACAAAATGAGAATGCTTGGTCTGGGGGAAAATGTGTGTAAATGGGTTAGTAACTGGCTTAGTGATAGAAAGCAGAGGGTGGTTATAAATGGTATAGTCTCTAACTGGGTCGCTGTGACCAGTGGGGTACCGCAGGGGTCAGTATTGGGACCTGTTCTCTTCAACATATTCATTAATGATCTGGTAGAAGGTTTACACAGTAAAATATCGATATTTGCAGATGATACAAAACTATGTAAAGCAGTTAATACAAGAGAAGATAGTATTCTGCTACAGATGGATCTGGATAAGTTGGAAACTTGGGCTGAAAGGTGGCAGATGAGGTTTAACAATGATAAATGTAAGGTTATACACATGGGAAGAGGGAATCAATATCACCATTACACACTGAACGGGAAACCACTGGGTAAATCTGACAGGGAGAAGGACTTGGGGATCCTAGTTAATGATAAACTTACCTGGAGCAGCCAGTGCCAGGCAGCAGCTGCCAAGGCAAACAGGATCATGGGGTGCATTAAAAGAGGTCTGGATACACATGATGAGAGCATTATACTGCCTCTGTACAAATCCCTAGTTAGACCGCACATGGAGTACTGTGTCCAGTTTTGGGCACCGGTGCTCAGGAAGGATATAATGGAACTAGAGAGAGTACAAAGGAGGGCAACAAAATTAATAAAGGGGATGGGAGAACTACAATACCCAGATAGATTAGCGAAATTAGGATTATTTAGTCTAGAAAAAAGACGACTGAGGGGCGATCTAATAACCATGTATAAGTATATAAGGGGACAATACAAATATCTCGCTGAGGATCTGTTTATACCAAGGAAGGTGACGGGCACAAGGGGGCATTCTTTGCGTCTGGAGGAGAGAAGGTTTTTCCACCAACATAGAAGAGGATTCTTTACTGTTAGGGCAGTGAGAATCTGGAATTGCTTGCCTGAGGAGGTGGTGATGGCGAACTCAGTCGAGGGGTTCAAGAGAGGCCTGGATGTCTTCCTGGAGCAGAACAATATTGTATCATACAATTATTAGGTTCTGTAGAAGGACGTAGATCTGGGTATTTATTATGATGGAATATAGGCTGAACTGGATGGACAAATGTCTTTTTTCGGCCTTACTAACTATGTTACTATGTTACTATGTCTGCTGATGTGTGTGATGTCTCCTCTCCTCCCCTTCTGGGTGTCTGCTAAGGGATTAGAGAGGATGATATTCAGGAACCAAATGAGCAGCCATTTTGTTGGTGACTGCAGAGTATGGCTGCCGTCACACTATCAGTATTTGGTCAGTATTTTACCTCAGTATTTGTAAGCCAAAACCAGGAGTGGAACAAATAGAGGAAAAGTATAATAGAAACATCTGCACCACTTCTGCATTTATCACCCACTCCTGGTTTTGGCTACAAATACTGAGGTAAAATACTGACCAAATAATGATAGTGTGAAGGCAGCCTTATACTGACAAGTAGATAGTCACCAAGGATGGCAGGCAGCAAGGATTCTGGGAGATATGTGGTGGAGGGAGCAGGGTGACAGCAGCACAGAGTATTTCAGGAGAGCAGTGTGCTGGTCTATGGGGGCCCCCTGTTTGGTGTGCGGAGCAGCCAGGGATTGTACATAGAGCGCTGTCTTTTATACACATGGATGGACCGTCTGCTCCACAGAAATCCAGGAAACATTTCTGCGGATTGATGGCCTGGTCTGATCCAGACTTTGCATGCAGACCCCATTCCCCTCCTCAGATCCTGTCTTCTCCATCCTGTCCTGGCAATGTGTGAAAGCGAGGCGACAGGCGAAGTACGGGGTGACTCTGGGAAGGAAATGTAGCCATATAGTAACGATAAAAATGAGACCCCTCTCTTCAGCTGCCTCACCAGCCCTGACTGCACCTAACTGGAGGTCATGCTGTCCCCTCTATTACCCCAGACCCGCGTGCAGGTGCTCAGCCAGAACCACCATAGAATGGGTCCGCTTTCTGAAGATAATACTGCCATAGTGTTCTCGCATAATACCGCCATATAGATCACACACAATACTATCAAATAGATCACACAATACTGTCATACAGTTCACATAATACCACCATATAGATCACACATAATACCGCCAGTGTTCTCACATACCGCCATATAGATCACACATAATACCGCCAGTGTTCTCACATACCACCATATAGATCACACATAATACCGCCAGTGTTCTCACATACCACCATATAGATCACACATAATACCGCCAGTGTTCTCACATACCGCCATATAGATCACACATAATACCGCCAGTGTTCTCACATACCACCATATGCTTCTCACATAATACCGCCAGTGTTCTCACATACCACCATATGCTTCTCACATAATACCGCCAGTGTTCTCACATACCACCATATAGATCACACATAATACTGCCAGTGTTCTCACATACCACCATATAGATCACACATAATACCGCCAGTGTTCTCACATACCACCATCTGCTTCTCACATAATACCGCCAGTGTTCTCACATACCACCATATGCTTCTCACATAATACCACCATATAGATCACACATAATACTGCCAGTGTTCTCACATAGCGCCATATAGATCACACATAATACCGCCAGTGTTCTCACATACCACCATATAGATCACACATAATACCGCCAGTGTTCTCACATACCACCATATAGATCACACATAATACCGCCAGTGTTCTCACATACCGCCATATAGATCACACATAATACCGCCAGTGTTCTCACATACCACCATATGCTTCTCACATAATACCGCCATATAGATCACCCATAATGCCGCCACATAGATCTCACATGTATTGTAAATAAAGACTCGGCCAGAATAAAGTCCTTTATTAATCTTTTTTATACCATACCGAACGCATAATCCTCGACTCCCTCATCTCCCACAACAAAAATAATAAACCACAATGGGGAAAGACACGCAGGGGGGAGAGGAGTGCATAGGAGAGGATTAGATACTGACTGCTGAGCCGTGTATCTAATCCTATCTTGTGTGAAACTGTACACAGGACAGGATTAGCTACACAAGACTAGATTAGCTACACAAGACTAGATTAGCTACACAGGACAGAGGTAGCAGTGGTAGATGGTATATAGAGGCAGGCAGCAGTCGTAGATGGTATATAGAGGCAGGCAGCAGTGGTAGATGGTATATAGAGGCAGGCAGCAGTGGTATATAGGGGCTGGTAGCAGTGGTATATAGGGGCTAGTAGCAGTGGTATATAGTGGCTGGTAGCAGTGGTATATAGGGGCTAGTAGCAGTGGTATATAGGGGCTAGTAGCAGTGGTATATAGTGGCTGGTAGCAGTGGTATATAGTGGCTGGTAGCAGTGGTATATAGGGGCAGGTAGCAGTGGTATATAGGGGCAGGTAGCAGTGGTATATAGGGGCAGGTAGCAGTGGTATATAGTGGCTGGTAGCAGTGGTATATAGGAGCAGGTAGCAGTGGTATATAGGGGCTAGTAGCAGTGGTATATAGGGGCTAGTAGCAGTGGTATATAGGGGCTAGTAGCAGTGGTAGATAGGGGCTAGTAGCAGTGGTAGATAGGGGCTAGTAGCAGTGGTAGATAGGGGCTAGTAGCAGTGGTAGATAGGGGCTAGTAGCAGTGGTAGATAGGGGCTAGTAGCAGTGGTAGATAGGGGCTAGTAGCAGTGGTATATAGGGGCTAGTAGCAGTGGTATATAGGGGCTAGTAGCAGTGGTATATAGGGGCAGGTAGCAGTGGTATATAGGGGCAGGTAGCAGTGGTATATAGGGGCTGGTAGCAGTGGTATATAGGGGCTGGTAGCAGTGGTATATAGGAGCAGGTAGCAGTGGTATATAGGAGCAGGTAGCAGTGGTATATAGGGGCTAGTAGCAGTGGTATATAGGGACAGGTAGCAGTGGTATATAGGGGCTAGTAGCAGTGGTATATAGGGGCTAGTAGCAGTGGTATATAGGAGCAGGTAGCAGTGGTATATAGGGACAGGTAGCAGTGGTATATAGGGGCTAGTAGCAGTGGTATATAGGGGCTAGTAGCAGTGGTATATAGGGGCTAGTAGCAGTGGTATATAGGGGCAGGTAGCAGTGGTATATAGGGGCAGGTAGCAGTGGTATACAAGGGCTGGTAGCAGTTGTATATAGGGACAGGTAGCAGTGGTATATAGGGACAGGTAGCAGTGGTATATAGGGGCAGGTAGCAGTGGTATATAGGGGCAGGTAGCAGTGGTATATAGGGACAGGTAGCAGTGGTATATAGGGGCAGGTAGCAGTGGTATATAAGGGCTGGTAGCAGTGGTATATAGGGACAGGTAGCAGTGGTATATAGGGACAGGTAGCAGTGGTATATAGGGGCAGGTAGCAGTGGTATATAGGGGCTAGTAGCAGTGGTATATAGGGACAGGTAGCAGTGGTATATAGGGACAGGTAGCAGTGGTATATAGGGGCAGGTAGCAGTGGTATATAGGGGCAGGTAGCAGTGGTATATAGGGGCTAGTAGCAGTGGTATATAGGGGCTAGTAGCAGTGGTATATAGGGGCTAGTAGCAGTGGTATATAGGGACAGGTATCAGTGGTATATAGGGGCTAGTAGCAGTGGTATATAGGGACAGGTAGCAGTGGTATATAGTGGCTGGTAGCAGTGGTATATAAGGGCAGGTAGCAGTGGTATATAAGGGCTGGTAGCAGTGGTATATAGGGACAGGTAGCAGTGGTATATAGGGACAGGTAGCAGTGGTAGATGCATAAGAAAATAAAAACTCTGTACTTACCTTCAGTCCTCTTCCAGGAAGTGCTGAGTCATGTTCAGGGCAGAGCAGTGTGACGATCTCCCTGCTCTGCTCTGAACAGGTCGGCAGTGAGCAGTGATTGCAGCCTGTGCTGTAATAATAAGTACAGGCTGCAATCACAGTTCCTGGCGGCAGATACTCACCCCGACCCTCGCTCCCAGCAGCAGCTTCTCCCTGGCAGCTCCTGCTATGATCGCACACACTGAGCTGTGTGTGCGATGACAGAGGAAAAAAACAAAATGGCCGCGATCTCCTCTCACAGCTGTGACGTAGCAGCCCAGGGGGCGTGCCCAAGTCACAGCTGAGAGGCAAGAGGAGCGGTCGGAGCCCGACTGTTGGCTCCTATGCCCATGGCTGCCGTAAGTGAGGTGTGCAAGTGTCGTGCCCAGACACTTACACCCACACTAATGAAAATGGCAGCCTCCAGTAGCAAAAGTAAAAATGAATAAATAAAAAAGTATTAAAGTACTACATTTACTTTTGTATTAAAAATAATTGATTATATAATCAATAATTATTAATACAAAAACTAAAATCACGGCACCCTCCCTTTAATTACATTAGAGCTTAGGGCTGCAAGTATTGGGGGAAGGAGACATTGTTACAGGTGAACTCCCAGGCAAGAAAATACATAAATTACAGCTAATAGAAACCAGAGAACAGTTACATACATCAAATGGCATATTATTCAAATACAGGACAGGGCAAAAGTACAGATCATGACAATCCCTTCCCCTCCCAATTTGTGTACGTACCAGGGACCTCTACAGGTCGCTGGTTAAGTACACACAGGCAGAGCGTAACATACATGTGGCTTCATGCAGCCACGAATTGGCATCGTAGCTCTCCCACATCATTGCCCAGGAGAACATCTGCAGGCAGACCACCCATCACCCCAACCACACATCGCCTGACCCCAAAACCAAAGTTCAGATCCACAGTGGCTGTGGGAATAGTCCTCCATTGTCCACCAGCCAGTTCAATGACAATCCCAGGTCCTCGATGGATTGCCTCAGGCCGAACCACTCGGGGATCAGCCAGTGTGAGGAACGCCCCTGAGTCACAAAATCCAATAAGTCTCTGTCCATCCAGCACGACCTCCTGCAAGTGCTTACCTCGATGAGCAGAAGTCGTCATAGCTGCAGGTCGCACACCATAAACTCCTAGTGGTGCAACATGGGTGGGTGAGGCACAAGGCCAGTCCTCCCGTAGTGGTGACACGTAGTCCTCCATGGCACTTGGCTGTACATAATTAATAATACGACTGGGTACAGGATCAATCCTCATTTGAACAGCTGGGCAGGAGGCTTGCAGATGCCCCGGCTGTCCACATCGATAGCATCTGTGCTGGGTCTCACTCCATCCAAGGCGTCCTCTTGGGCGAGGGGTAAGGGAACCTGGAGGCCGGCCCCCACCTGAAGGTGCTGTAGGGTTTTGAGGACCACTCCTCCATGGGCTGGCTGGGCATGAGGCCTGCAGATGCCCCAGATGCCCACAACCATAACACCTGCGCTCTGCTACTTCCTCTCCTCGTCGTATTCCAGAAAACGCAGTAGAAGCAACTGGAGGCACATTTACACGGGTATCAGCATGAGGTGGTGGCTTAGAGGAACGGGGAACAATGGGGACAGAAGAACAGGGGGCCACCGATGTTGTGGAGCTGGTAGGCCTCTCTCCATCCTCCAACAGAATCCTCCACTGAGGCTTGATGGTGAGAGCCTCATCAGCTAGAGCTGCAGCTTCCTCCACAGTGGCTGGTCTCCTCTCACGCACCCATTCCCGGATCTCAGCAGGGCACTTGAAGTAAAACTGCTCTTTTAAGATAACCTGGAGGAAGGTCTCCCAGGTTAAGGCCTCCTCTGCCTCCAGCCAGCGTTGACATATTTGTTTGAGTCTGTGGGCATGCATCTTGAAAGACACTTCCTCATCACAGGTTAAAGTACGGAACTGAGTCCTGTAAGTGTCTGGGGTAACAGCATAATGTTCTAGAATAGTCCGTTTAATCTCCGCATACTCACAGTTTCCCTGAGGGTCCATAGCTCTATAGGCTGCGGCAGCTCCACCCTCTAAGAGCCCCACCAGATGTCGGACTCGGTCCCTTTCCGGGACTTCCATTAATCGACACTGATGCTCAAAGTCCTGGAAGAAGCCCTCAATGTCGCCTGCAGCCTCATTAAAGGGCTTGAAGTCTTTGCGGGACACTCTGGGGAGTTCCCTCATGGTGGGTGCTGGGGTTAGAGTCTGTCTGGAGCTTCTAGCTGCTTCCAAAGCGATCTGCCTCTCCAGCAATGCCATCTCCTGAGCTCTGTCCTCGGCTCTGTGAATGGCCTCCCTCTCCTCGGCTCTGTGAATGGCCTCCCTCTCCTCGACTCTGTGAATGGCCTCCCTCTCCCTCTCGGCTCTGTGAATGGCCTCCCTCTCCCTCTCCTGAGCTCGCTGAATGGCCTCTTTCTTATAGTCTATGGTGGCCTCTTCTCCCAGCAATGCCAACTCCTCCTCGTACCACACAACCCACTGACTTTTTTGGGTATTTACCTCCGGCTGCAGTCTTTCCTCCATTTTCTGTGAGGATCCTTCCTCAGCGTCATCTTGCAGGCGAACTCCTTCCAAAGCCTCAATAAGCTGCTCCTTGGAGAGTCCCTTAAAACGGACTCCTACTTCACGGGCCTTTGATTGTAGGCTCCCCAAAGTCCAGTTCTTGTACTCTGTGGTGTTGGTTCCCGATGTTGATGGGCCTTTGTCCTCCATTCCTTCTGCTCTGGTCCCTCTGCTGCCAACCAGTTTGTGACGGGGTGTACGGCAGAGCAAGAAGGGACAACAGGCCGAGGGATGATTCAACAGATTTATTATCAAGAACGCTGGAACAACACATGCAGGTAGATCTACAGAGCCCACAATTAGTCCAACGGAACAGGTTCGAGGGCACCTCCCGATAATCCTTGTGCCAGCTAACAAAGCAATAGTCCACACGAGTCCAAGGGATCCCAAAACAATCTCACGAATAACGAGATCTGTCCTCAGCTCAAGTCTCGCCCAGTTCGCTTCTGCAGTCCCAGATGGGCTTGGGGTCTTGCCTCAGCTAAGAATCCCCACTCCTTCTCCTTCAAAGATCAACTCACATCTGATCTCAAAATAAGAATGGATTGTCTGGACTCCTGGGATCCGCCCATGAAGGGGGGTAGGGGTCACACCTTCTATTCAATGGTTGGGTCCACCAGAAGATTCTAGACTGGTGGGCTCCGCTTAATCTATGTAGTATGTACATTTGACTAGCCACCTGCTGTGAGGAAGAATGGCTATTCCTCCACTAGTGATGTTGACAAAGCTTAATTACATTAGAGCTTAGGGCTGCAAGTATTGGGGGGAAGGAGACATTGTTACAGGTGAACTCCCAGCCAAGAAAATACATAAATTACAGCTAATAGAAACCAGAGAACAGTTACATACATCAAATGGCATATTATTCAAATACAGGACAGGGCAAAAGTACAGATCATGACAGGCACCTTACGGTGAAGCTATGCCTCCATCCCAGATTACTGTGCCTTTTGTGCTATGTCCTTTTATATGGCCTCTTTTTTGGTGAATCTGACGTTACTGCAGTAGCCAATGTGCTCATGTGGTTTATTTTACTTCCAGAGATATTGGGATTTTAAATTTAATTAGGTTATCAATTCACAAATATTGTCTGTCACTTCTGAAACAGCTTTTCAGCAATTTATCAAAAAATGTAATTTCGTAATTGATTGGACAGGTTGAGAAAATGACATTACATCATCAGTTTCTGAGAAGCAAATGGGACTATGACAACTTCCTGGACACCAAACATCACAGAAATAAACAGAGAAAAAAAGAAAACCATAAATAAATATTTGCTTATTCCCGCAGTGTGACAAGAGCTGTGCAAAACTGGAAAAGGTCGTAAATGATTTGAAAAATAAAAGCATGCAGCAAAATTAGCAACTTTTTTTACAACATAATTCTGCCACCTATCTCTTACTAGAGCCACAGCAATCAAAATATTTTACAATTGTAAGATACAATGATCTAACTCAGAGTTGTTTCAGAACACATTGGCAAGACCAGACACTTACAATTTGGTAAGCTACTAAAGTTCATTTCCTCCCAGCATCAGGGCTCTAAGTGCAAGGGTAGGCTCAAAAACGCTATTAACCTGCAGATTAGCCCCATTATAGAGATCAGCAGGTTTTTGCTATGTAATCTGAAGACAGCATGCGGTAAGGGTTAGGCCATGTGCACACGTTCAGTATTTTTCGCGTTTTTTTCGCTATAAAAACGCGAAAAAACGCTTACATATGCCTCCTGTTATTTAACCCCTCTGTGACCTTAGACGTACTATCCCGTCGAGGTGCCCTGGGCTTATCTGACCCTGGACGGGATAGTACGTCATAGCCGATCGGCCGCGCTCACGGGGGGAGCGCGGCCGATCGCGGCCGGGTGTCAGCTGCTTATCGCAGCTGACATCCGGCACTATGTGCCAGGAGAGGTCACGGACCGCTCCCGGCACATTAACCCCTGGCACACCGCGATCAAAGATGATCGCGATGTGCCGGCGGTGCAGGGAAGCACCGCGCAGGGAGGGGGCTCCCTGCGGGCTTCCCTGAGACCCCCGGAGCAACGCGATGTGATCGCGTTGCTGCGAGGGTCTCACCTCCCTCCCTGCTCCCTCCAGCCCCGGATCCAAGATGGCCGCGGATCCGGGTCCTGCAGGGAGGGAGGTGGCTTCACAGAGCCTGCTCAGAGCAGGAACTGTGAAGCCTGCAGCGCTGCATGTCAGATCAGTGATCTGACAGAGTGCTGTGCAAACTGTCAGATTACTGATCTGTGATGTCCCCCCCTGGGACAAAGTAAAAAAGTTAAAAAAAAATTTTCCAAATGTGTAAAAAAAAAATTAAAAAAAATATTCCAAAATAATGAAAAAAAAAAAAAATATTATTCCCATAAATACATTTCTTCATCTAAATAAAAAAAAAAAAAAACAATAAAAGTACACATATTTAGTATCGCCGCGTCCGTAACGACCCGACCTATAAAACTGTCCCACTAGTTAACCCCTTCAGTAAACACCGTAAGAAAAAAAAAAAAAAAACGAGGCAAAAAACAACGCTTTATTATCATACCGCCGAACAAAAAGTGGAATAACACGCGATCAAAAGGACAGATATAAATAACCATGGTACTGCTGAAAGCGTCATCTTGTCCCGCAAAAAACGAGCCGCCATACAGCATCATCAGCAAAAAAATAAAAAAGTTATAGTCCTGAGAATAAAGCGATGCAAAAATAATTATTTTTTCTGTAAAATAGTTTTTATCGTATAAAAGCGCCAAACCATAAAAAAATGATATAAATGAGGTATCGATGTAATCGTACTGACCCAAAGAATAAAACTGATTTATCAATTTTACCAAACGCGGAACGGTATAAACGCCTCCCCCAATAGAAATTCATGAATAGCTGGCTTTTGGTCATTCTTCCTCACAAAAATCGGAATAAAAAGCGATCAAAAAATGTCACGTGCCCAAAAATGTTTTCAATAAAAACGTCAACTCGTCCCGCAAAAAACAAGACCTCACATGACTCTGTGGACCAAAATATGGAAAAATTATAGCTCTCAAAATGTGGTATTGCAAAAAATATTTTTTGCAATAAAAAGGGTCTTTCAGTGTGTGACGGCTGCCAATCATAAAAATCCGCTAAAAAACTCGCTATAAAAGTAAATCAAACCCCCCTTCATCACCCCCTTAGTTAGGGAAAAATAAAAAAAAATGTATTTATTTCCATTTTCCCATTAGGGCTAGGGTTAGGGCTAGGGCTTGGGTTAGGGCTAGGGCTAGGGTTAGGGTTAGGGCTAGGGTTAGGGTTGGGGCTACAGTTAGGGTTGGGGCTAAAGTTAGGGTTAGGGTTTAGATTACATTTACAGTTGGGAATAGGGTTGGGATTAGGGTTAGGGGTGTGTCAGGGTTAGAGGTGTGGTTAGGGTTACCGTTGGAATTAGGGTTAGGGGTGTGTTTAGATTAGGGTTTCAGTTATAATTGGGGGGTTTCCACTGTTTCGGCACATCAGGGGCTCTCCAAACACGACATGGCGTCCGATCTCAATTCCAGCCAATTCTGCGTTGAAAAAGTAAAACAGTGCTCCTTCCCTTCCGAGCTCTCCTGTGTGCCCAAACAGGGGTTTACCCCAACATATGGGGTATCAGCGTACTCAGGACAAATTGGACAACAACTTTTGTGGACCAATTTCTCCTGTTACCCTTGGGAAAATACAAAACTGGGGGCTAAAAAATAATTTTTGTGGGAAAACAAAAAGATTTTTTATTTTCACGGCTCTGCGTTATAAACTGTAGTGAAACACTTGGGGGTTCAAAGTTCTCACAACACATCTAGATAAGTTCATTGAGGGGTCTAGTTTCCAATATGGGGTCACTTGTGGGGGGTTTCTACTATTTAGGTACATTAGGGGCTCTGCAAACGCAATGTGACGCCTGCAGACCAATCCATCTAAGTCTGCATTCCAAATGATGCTCCTTCCCTTCCGAGCCCTCCCATGCGCCCAAACGGTGGTTCCCCCCCACATATCGGGTATCAGCGTACTCAGGACAAATTGGACAACAACATTTAGGGTCCAATTTCTCCTGCTAACCTTGGAAAAATACAAAACTGGGGGCTAAAATATAATTTTTGTGGAAAAAAATTTTTTTTATTTGCATGGCTCTGCGTTATAAACTGTAGTGAAATACTTGGGGGTTCAAAGCTCTCAACACATCAAGATGAGTTCCTTAGGGGGTCTACTTTCCAAAATGGTGTCACTTGTGGGGGGTTTCTACTGTTTAGGTACATTAGGGGCTCTGCAAACGCAATGTGACGCCTGCAGACCATTCCATCTAAGTCTGCATTCCAAATGGCGCTCCTTCCCTTCCGAACCCTCCCATGCGCCCAAACGGTGGTTCCCCCCCCCACATATGGGGTATCAGCGTACTCAGGACAAATTGGACAACAACTTTTGGGGTCCAATTTCTCCTGTTACCCTAGGGAAAATACAAAACTGGGAGCTAAAAAATAATTTTTGTGGGAAAAAAATTTTGTTTTATTTTTATGGCTCTGCATTATAAACTTCTGTGAAGCCCTTGGTGGGTCAAAGTGCTCACCACACATCCAGATAAGTTCCTTAGGGGGTCTACTTTCCAAAATGGTGTCACTTGTGGGGGGTTTCAATGTTTAGGCACATCAGTGGCTCTCCAAACGCAACATGGCGTCCCATCTCAATTCCTGTCAATTTTGCATTGAAAAGTCAAACGGCGCTCCTTCCCTTCCGAGCTCTCCCATGCGCCCAAACAGTGGTTTACTGCCACATATGGGGTATCAGCGTACTCAGGACAAATTGGACAACAACTTTTTGGGTCCAATTTCTCCTGTTACCCTTGGTAAAATAAAACAAATTGGAGCTGAAGTAAATTTTTTGTGTAAAAAAGTTAAATGTTCATTTTTATTTAAACATTCCAAAAATTCCTATTAAACACCTGAAGGGTTAATAAACTTCTTGAATGTGGTTTTGAGCACCTTGAGGGGTGCAGTTTTTAGAATGGTGTCACACTTGGGCATTTTCTATCATATAGACCCCTCAAAATGACTTCAAATGAGACGTGGTCCCTAAAAAAAAATGGTGTTGTAAAAATGAGAAATTGCTGGTCAACTTTTAACCCTTATAACTCCCTAACAAAAAAAAAAATTGGTTCCAAAATTATGCTGATGTAAAGGAGACATGTGGGAAATGTTACTTATTAAGTATTTTGTGTGACATATCTCTGTGATTTAATTGCATAAAAATTCAAAGTTTGAAAATTGCGAAATTTTCAAAATTTTCGCCAAATTTCCGTTTTTTTCACAAATAAACGCAGGTACTATCAAAGAAATTTTACCACTATCATGAAGTACAATATGTCACGAGAAAACAATGTCAGAATCACCAGGATCCGTTGAAGCGTTTCGGAGTTATAACCTCATAAAGGGACAGTGGTCAGAATTGTAAAAATTGGCCTGGTCATTGACGTGCAAACCACCCTTGGGGGTAAAGGGGTTAAAGTGTATTCCGCATTTCTTGTGCAAATGTTGCTTTTTTTTCCTGCAAAAAAAAAAAATCGCATTGCAGAAAAAAAAAGCAACATGTTCATTAAATTTGCGGAATTGCGGGGATTCCGCACACCTAGGAATGCATTGATCTGCTTACTTTCCACATGGGACTGTGCACACCATGCGGGAAGTAAGCAGATTATGTGCGGTTGGTACCCAGGGTGGAGGATCTCCTCCACGGACTGGGCACCATATAATTGGTTAAAAAAAAAGAATTAAAATAAAAAATAGTCATATACTCACCCTCTGATGGCCCCGGAGTCTTCCCGCCTCTCAGCGGTGCATGCTGCCGCTTCCGTTCCTATAGATGCTCTGTGTGAAGGACCTGCGATGACGTCGCCGTCTTGTGATTGGTCGCGTGACCGCGACGTCATCGAAGGTCCGGAACATACACACCATCTATAGGAACGGACGCCGCTGAGGAGATCGGCTGTCTGCAGGTAAGTATAACCATTTTTTTTTTTTTATTATTATTATTTTTAAACATTCTATCTTTTACTATTGATGCTGCATAGGCAGCATCTATAGTAAAAAGTTGGTCACACTTGTCAAACACTATGTTTGACAAGTGTGACCAACCTGTCAGTCAGTTTTCCAAGCGATGCTACAGATCGCTTGGAAAACTTTAGCATTCTGCAAGCTAATTTCGCTTGCAAAATGCAAAAAAAAAAAAAACGCGAAAAAAACGGGGAAAAAAACGCAAAAAAAAAAAAAAGCGGATTTCTTGCAGAAAATTTCCGGTTTTCTTCAGGAAATTTCTGCAAGAAATCCTGACGTGTGCACATACCCTTAAAACACAGATTTCAGCATGGCTCTCTTATCAAGCTACAAGGTTTTGTTTGCTTACAATGATTGCTTTAGCACCAGTAGCTTATCATTGTTGGGACTAGCTGGCATGTGAGCTCTGGTCCGACAAGCCGCCTCCTGTGATAGGCACCGCACTGTCTATGCTCTTTGGGCAAAAACTGCCTGGTGGGGGCGGGGGCAGCTTTCACAGCCCTGCTTCATACTAAATCTAAAAGCGCTGATTATTTGAGAACAGCTGCACCCAGTAATGCAAGTGATACATCCTTGAATTCAGCTTCTTTGCCTACATCATGCTGCTTTCAGATGAGGTAGCAAAAACCTGCTGACACATTCCCTTTAATAGCATTTTTTGTCTAATAGTCTGTAAAAGGCATAGAGTGCAATCTATTGTTAAATAGCATATGACCTTCCTATTAGACTTTGGAAAAAGCTTAGATAATTCTATGCAATCATTTCAATATATTAATAATAACAGCATTATAGTAAACAGCTATCATTTCTTATTCACTGCATAAACACTAAAGTATCCAATGACATGTTACAGAGGTGAGGTGATGCACTGGTAACGACCCTTTTACTGAAAATAATCATGGAATCAAAGAATGTTACAGTTGGAAGGGACCTCATTTGGTCCACACACCCGCCCCCTCCCCGTACAATTAAGGATTCACTAAACCATCTCAGACAGATGTCTGTCCAGCCTTGGATTTGAAGACTTCCTTTGAGGCAGAAATTCGTGAAAGCAGATTCTCATGCAGATCAGCATCTGGACCATAACCTGGAACAGCTCATTTACATATAAAAATCATGTTTTCTCTTGAATAATCAGATCAGAGATATCAAGGTTTTCCCTAACAAACAGGCAATCCCCATATGTATTCAGGCTGTCTAGCAGCCACAATTCATGCTGCTGGGGCGACTCAAACATAATCTTCGATCACGCCCAAAGTACTCGGAGAACACTCGAGCGTGCTCAGAAAACCCGAGGAATAATAATAATAAACTTTATTTTTTATATAGCGCTAACATATTCCGCAGCGCTTTACAGACAGAGTACTCTCGCTCATCACTAAGGCTATGTTCACATTTGCGTTGTGCGCTGCTGCGTCGGCGACGCAACGCAAACAAGAACGCATGCAAAACGCATTGTTTTGCGACGCATGCGTCCTTTTTTTGCCGGATTTTGGACGCAAAAAAAAAAAAAGCATCTTGCTGCGTCCTCTGCGCCCTAACGCTTGCGGCAAAAAAGACGCATGCATCGCAAAACGCATGCAAACACATGTCCATGCGCCCTCATGGTAAATATAGGGGCGCATGGCGCATGCGACGCAGCCCGGCAGAACGCTAATGTGAACGTAGCCTAATAAGTACCTATCTCCTGTACCAGAATTAAGTCAAAATCATTCTTTTTAGAATTTTGACAGGCCTCCAATTTTGCCAAAAATCGATACTCAATTTTTAGCATGACGTCTTTTTTTTTTTTTTTTTTTTAAATTTTCACTTAAAAAAAAAAAAAAATTCTGCTACCGGAGATAGCGAGAATCATAGTAGTTAAAAATCTCTTAGTTTTTTATGTCACACTAGCACAACAGCCGTGATCATAGCCACCGTTGACCACCGTTTTGTTTTCCTTGCCAATTTCACTTCATTTTTACAGTGTTTATTTATACTCTTCATGACATAAAAAACTGTAAGCATACTTCAAACATGTGTACATGAATATGGGAAAAAATTATATTTGGATCCATACAAGTGTGTTTATTTTAACTGGACATCTTGCAAATTTTCATAATGACTGATACCTACATGTCTCCCATGTTTCCTGGAGGTTTATATTTCAGGACACCTAAAATGCTCAACATCCTTTTAGCTGTTTGATCAGGCATTTCTTCACGAATGTCAAGGGAATGCTGTAAAGGTAATTAAAATAAAATGAGTAACATATTCTAAACTTAGAAGCCATACATTAAATGCATTAAGTAGCTCCTAAAGGGAACCTGTCAGCAGGATTGTGCTGGATAACCTATAGACACTGTCAGGTTGGCTCCATTATACTGATTAAAATGATACCTTGGTTGATGAAATCCGGCTTGTAGTTGTTGTTTAATCTTTATTTTCAGTTTTGAGTTAATGATATGGTCGTGCTTCGGGGCGGCCTGTGGGGGGGTCTTCATGTGGTGCTCTGATTAGGTATTCATCAGTATGGCTTCTGACAGGTCATTGAGCCCTCAGTGACCTGCCCCCTATTTTACATAATGAATATTATATATATAGAAAAAAAAAAAACACACCCTCAGCAGGCAGGTGCGGCAGTGGCGCCTGCGCTGCAGCATGATCCGGATCATACTGCAGCACAGGCGCCGCCGCCTGCCCGCTGAAGGTTCTTTTTTTCTATATATAGTATTCATTATGTAAAATAGGGGGTAGGTCACTGAGGGCTCAATGACCTGTTAGAAGCCATACTGGTGAACACCTAATCAGAGCACCAAATGAAGAGACCCTCCCCATTGCCCCCCCACAGGCCGAAGCACGAGCATCATTAACTGAAAAATAAAAATAACGATTAAACAACAACCACAAGACGGATTTCATGAACTAAGGTATCATTTTAATCAGTATAATGGAGCCAACCTGACACTGTAGGTTACGCAGCACAATCCTACTAACAGGTTCCCTTTAACCACTTTCTGACAATGGACGTAATGATTTGTCCATGTGGCCTAGGTCTATTTGACCATGTACGGATCATTACGTCATCGCCCACGCACACGGGGTGCGTGGGTGATCGCCACTGGGTGTAAGCGGATTCTGACAGCTGACCATAGACCACTCCCGGCACTTTAACCCCCGAAATACCGCGATCGAACACGATCGCAGCATTTTGGAAGCCGACAGAGGGCTGACAGCCCCTCTTGCATCAGAGACCCCACGGCGTGACACGGAGTCCCGATCATTGCCATGGGGTCTCGATCGTTGCCATGGTGACCCGATGTCATCATGACGACACCCGGGTCACCAGAGCTAGGAAACTTGGTGATCACTTGCAGTGCATGATCGGGAAGTCTCTCTGTCAGTGCAGAGCTGACAGCTTCTATAGCATGCAGATGCTGCTTCATCTATATGCTATAGAAGCGATCAGACTGCAAAAAATGATTGTTCCATAGTGGGAAAAAGTAAAAAAAAGTTTAAAAAAAATTTAAAAAATAATTGTAAAAATATTTATTAAAAAAAAAAATCCATTTATTCTATCTCTAAATAAATGTTTGAATGAAAAAAATATAAACAATAAAAGTACACATATTTGGTATCGCCGCGTCCGCAAAAAACTGATCTATAAAACTGTCCCACTAGTTAACCCCTTTAGTGAACACCATAAAAAAAGAAAAACCAAGGCAAAAAAACAATGCTTTATCATCATGCCGCCGAACAAAAATTGGAATAACACGTGATCAAAAAGACAGATATAAATAAACATAGTAACATAGTTAGTAAGGCCGAAAAAAGACATTTGTCCATCCAGTTCAGCCTATATTCCATCATAATAAATACCCAGATCTACGTCCTTCTACAGAACCTAATAATTGTATGATACAATATTGTTCTGCTCCAGGAAGACATCCAGGCCTCTCTTGAACCCCTCGACTGAGTTCGCCATCACCACCTCCTCAGGCAAGCAATTCCAGATTCTCACTGCCCTAACAGTAAAGAATCCTCTTCTATGTTGGTGGAAAAACCTTCTCTCCTCCAGACGCAAAGAATGCCCCCTTGTGCCCGTCACCTTCCTTGGTATAAACAGATCCTCAGCGAGATATTTGTATTGTCCCCTTATATACTTATACATGGTTATTAGATCGCCCCTCAGTCGTCTTTTTTCTAGACTAAATAATCCTAATTTCGCTAATCTATCTGGGTATTGTAGTTCTCCCATCCCCTTTATTAATTTTGTTGCCCTCCTTTGTACTCTCTCTAGTTCCATTATATCCTTCCTGAGCACCGGTGCCCAAAACTGGACACAGTACTCCATGTGCGGTCTAACTAGGGATTTGTACAGAGGCAGTATAATGCTCTCATCATGTGTATCCAGACCTCTTTTAATGCACCCCATGATCCTGTTTGCCTTGGCAGCTGCTGCCTGGCACTGGCTGCTCCAGGTAAGTTTATCATTAACTAGGATCCCCAAGTCCTTCTCCCTGTCAGATTTACCCAGTGGTTTCCCGTTCAGTGTGTAATGGTGATATTGATTCCCTCTTCCCATATGTATAACCTTACATTTATCATTGTTAAACCTCATCTGCCACCTTTCAGCCCAAGTTTCCAACTTATCCAGATCCATCTGTAGCAGAATACTATCTTCTCTTGTATTAACTGCTTTACATAGTTTTGTATCATCTGCAAATATCGATATTTTACTGTGTAAACCTTCTACCAGATCATTAATGAATATGTTGAAGAGAACAGGTCCCAATACTGACCCCTGCGGTACCCCACTGGTCACAGCGACCCAGTTAGAGACTATACCATTTATAACCACCCTCTGCTTTCTATCACTAAGCCAGTTACTAACCCATTTACACACATTTTCCCCCAGACCAAGCATTCTCATTTTGTGTACCAACCTCTTGTGCGGCACGGTATCAAACGCTTTGGAAAAATCGAGATATACCACGTCCAATGACTCACCGTGGTCCAGTCTATAGCTTACCTCTTCATAAAAACTGATTAGATTGGTTTGACAGGAGCGATTTCTCATAAACCCATGCTGATATGGAGTTAAACAGTTATTCTCATTGAGATAATCCAGAATAACATCCCTCAGAAACCCTTCAAATATTTTACCAACAATAGAGGTTAGACTTACTGGCCTATAATTTCCAGGTTCACTTTTAGAGCCCTTTTTGAATATTGGCACCACATTTGCTATGCGCCAGTCCTGCGGAACAGACCCTGTCGCTATAGAGTCACTAAAAATAAGAAATAATGGTTTATCTATTACATTACTTAGTTCTCTTAGTACTCGTGGGTGTATGCCATCCGGACCCGGAGATTTATCTATTTTAATCTTATTTAGCCGGTTTCGCACCTCTTCTTGGGTTAGATTGGTGACCCTTAATATAGGGTTTTCATTGTTTCTTGGGATTTCACCTAGCATTTCATTTTCCACCGTGAATACCGTGGAGAAGAAGGTGTTTAATATGTTAGCTTTTTCCTCGTCATCTACAACCATTCTTTCCTCACTATTTTTTAAGGGGCCTACATTTTCAGTTTTTATTCTTTTACTATTGATATAGTTGAAGAACAGTTTGGGATTAGTTTTACTCTCCTTAGCAATGTGCTTCTCTGTTTCCTTTTTGGCAGCTTTAATTAGTTTTTTAGATAAAGTATTTTTCTCCCTATAGTTTTTTAGAGCTTCAATGGTGCCATCCTGCTTTAGTAGTGCAAATGCTTTCTTTTTACTGTTAATTGCCTGTCTTACTTCTTTGTTTAGCCACATTGGGTTTTTCCTATTTCTAGTCCTTTTATTCCCACAAGGTATAAACCGCTTACACTGTCTATTTAGGATGTTCTTAAACATTTCCCATTTATTATCTGTATTCTCATTTCTGAGGATATTGTCCCAGTCTACCAGATTAAGGGCATCTCTAAGCTGTTCAAACTTTGCCTTCCTAAAGTTCAATGTTTTTGTGACTCCCTGACAAGTCCCCCTAGTGAAAGACAGGTGAAACTGCACAATATTGTGGTCGCTATTTCCTAAATGCCCAACCACCTGCAGATTTGTTATTCTGTCAGGTCTATTAGATAGTATTAGGTCTAAAAGTGCTGCTCCTCTGGTTGGATTCTGCACCAATTGTGAAAGATAATTTTTCTTGGTTATTAGCAGAAACCTGTTGCCTTTATGGGTTTCACAGGTTTCTGTTTCCCAGTTAATATCCGGGTACTTAATAAACATGGTACTGCTGAAAACGTCATTTTGTCCAGCAAAAAAAGCCGCGAGCGCTCACAGTGCTAGCGGGGATCTCACCTCAGCTCAGCCCGGCTGGAAACAGAGCCTCACTGACCGGAGGTAACATCTATGAAGTCACCCCCGGTCACTGACGCTGCGTTCCCAGCAGCTCATTCACCATTGGTTCTCAGCCTGGAAGGTCGCATCTTGGCACTGTCCAGGTTGAAAACTGATTATCCCCCAGACATGGATTACAGTATGGGACAGAACGACAGAGGTGAGGAATATTGTTGATTTTTTATTTTTGTTTTATTACAGGAGAACGAACGAGGGCTTCGGTGGAATAGGCCTTAGGTGAGTACAACTGTGTTATTTTTAAATAAAAAAGTAAATCTGTGTTTTGTTTTATTTCTAATAAAAGATTTTATTCTGGCGGTGTCTTTATTTACCATATAACTATAGGATTAGTAATGGATAGGTGTCTTATAGACGCTTCTCCATTACTAAGCCGTGGGCTTGATGTCACCTGACAATACAAAGATGACATAACCACACAAATATGATCACCACTAGCCATCACTACAGGGCAAGTGGGAAGAGCTGGGCAAAGCGCCAGAATTGGGGCATCTAATAGATGTGCCTTTTCTGGGCAGCTGCAGGATGCTATTTTTAGGCTGGGGGGTCAATATCCATGGCCCCTTACCAGCCTAAGAATACCAGTCCCAGCTGTGAGCTTTAGAAAGGTTGGTTGTCATAAATATGGGGGAACCCACGCCTTTTTTTAAATTATTTTGCTGAAGATGATAGCTGAGGGTTGAAGCCCCCAGCTGTGAGTTTTGCCTGGCTGGTTATAGAAAATACAGGGGAACCCACGCCGTTTTATTCATTTAATACCCCCATCAGTCGCTCCTGCAGTCACTGTTATTAGCAGCAGCAGGGGTAGGCTGATGGGAGGAATAGTCCCACCAGCCCCCACCTGCTGTCCCTTTTATCACTTAAATGCAACCTTCAACATTTTCCCCTGCTCACACTGATCGCCGGCAGAGCAGGTGAGAATGATGAGAGCCGTGTTCAGCACCCGACACCAGGGAACAGCGCTTACTGTAATGCTTCTTCCCTGGCGCCGATGCGTGTCACATGGATGACATCCATGTGTAATAATAATAATAATAATAATCTTTATTTATATAGCGCCAACATATTCCGCAGCGCTTTACAGTTTAACAGTTTCAAACACAAAAGTCATAAGTAACAACGTTAACAATACAATAATTAAAGCAAAATAAGACGACCCTGCTCGTGAGAGCTTACAATCTACAATGAGGTGGGGGAGATACAAAGTACAGGTGTGTATTTACAATGATGTATTTACAATCATGGTCCAGCCATCTTCAGGGGTTGGGGAATAGATGGGGATAGTGAATGGGCTACACACAAACATAACATAACTTTGATTAGTGAACGTGATAGGCCGCTCTGAACAAATGTGTTTTGAGCGAGCGCCTAAAACTATGCAAATTATGGATGGTCCTAATATCTTGGGGTAGAGCATTCCAGAGGATTGGCGCAGCACGGGAGAAGTCTTGGAGTCGGGAGTGGGAGGTACGGATTAGTGCAGAGGTTAGCCGAAAGTCATTTGCAGAGCGCAGTGGTCTGTTAGGCTGATAGACAGAAATGAGGGAGGAGATGTGTATTATGCATATGCACATTTGTGGGACACTTTGTGGCCCGTGATGACATTAAAAGACGGACATGTCAGCGTGTTTTGCCAACGGACACATGGTCTGTGGAAACTCGCTAATATGTGCACAGACCCATTCACTTGAATAGGTAAATAGCGCTCCGTTCCTCCCGAGTCTCTCCGTATGGCTAAGTAGCACTGTACAACCACATATGGGGTATTGCCATGTTCAATAGAAATTGTGGGACACATTTTGTTGCCATTTTTACCCACTTGTGTGAAAATGTAAAATCTTTGGCTAAAACAAAATTGTGGTGGTAAATATGTAGTTATTTTGTCTTCACTGCCCAATGGTAAAAAATTCTGTGACACACCCATGATGTCAATATGATCACTGCACCCCTAGATGAATTCATTGAGAGGTGTAGTTCGTAAAATGGGGTCATTTATGGGGGGGTTCTGCTGTTCTTGCACCACATGGGCTCTCCCAGTGGGTCATGGCACCTGCAAACCATAACAGTAAAATCTGGCGCTCCTTGCCTTCTGAGCTTTGCACTGTGCCTGAAAAATATTTCCCGATTAGATGTAGGGTATTGGCACACTCAGGAAAAAAATGGACCTCAGTTTGTTGTAAAAAAAAAAAATCATATTAGCTCTTAGGAAAATTATAAACTTGGGATAAAACAACATTTTTAGTGGTAAAAATGTAATTTATTCTTTCTTCACTGCTCAGTGGTATAAAATTCTGTGAGGCACATGTGGTGTTAATATGACCACTGCATCACTAGATGAATTCATTGGGGAGTGTAGTTTGAAAAATGAGTTCACATATAGGGGGTTTCTGTTGTTCTGGTACCTCAGGGGTTCTGCTAATGTGACATGGCACCCTCAAACCATTCCAGCAAAGTCTGAACTCTGATATGGCGCCTTTTCCCTTCTGGGCTTTGCTCTGTGCCTTCAGAAGTAGTATTCCCCTACATATGGGGTATCGGAATACTCAAGAGAAATTGCACAACAACTTTTGGTGTCTAATTTCTCCTATTACCCTTGGTAAAATAAAAAAATGGGGGCAAAAAGATTATTTTTGTGGAAAACATATGATTTTGTATTTTCAGGGCTCTGCGTTACAAACTTTTGTGAAGCACTTGAGGGTTTAAAGTGCTCACCACACATGTAGATTAGTTCCTTGTGGGGTCTAATTTCCAAAATGGTGTTACTTATGGGGAGTTCCATGGTTTAGGCACATTAGGGGCTCTTCAAACGCGACATACAGTGGGGCAAAAAAGTATTTAGTCAGTCAGCAATAGTGCAAGTTCCACCACTTAAAAAGATGAGAGGCGTCTGTAATTTACATCATAGGTAGACCTCAACTATGGGAGACAAACTGAGAAAAAAAAATCCAGAAAATCACATTGTCTGTTTTTTTATCATTTTTTTTGCATATTATGGTGGAAAATAAGTATTTGGTCAGAAACAAACAATTAAGATTTCTGGCTCTCACAGACCTGTAACTTCTTCTTTAAGAGTCTCCTCTTTCCTCCACTCATTACCTGTAGTAATGGCACCTGTTTAAACTTGTTATCAGTATAAAAAGACACCTGTGCACACCCTCAAACAGTCTGACTCCAAACTCCACTATGGTGAAGACCAAAGAGCTGTCAAAGGACACCAGAAACAAAATTGTAGCCCTGCACCAGGCTGGGAAGACTGAATCTGCAATAGCCAACCAGCTTGGAGTGAAGAAATCAACAGTGGGAGCAATAATTAGAAAATGGAAGACATACAAGACCACTGATAATCTCCCTCGATCTGGGGCTCCACGCAAAATCCCACCCGTGGGGTCAGAATGATCACAAGAACGGTGAGCAAAAATCCCAGAACCACGCGGGGGGACCTAGTGAATGAACTGCAGAGAGCTGGGACCAATGTAACAAGGCCTACCATAAGTAACACACTACGCTACCATGGACTCAGATCCTGCAGTGCCAGACGTGTCCCACTGCTTAAGCCAGTACATGTCCGGGCCCGTCTGAAGTTTGCTAGAGAGCATTTGGATGATCTAGAGGAGTTTTGGGAGAATGTCCTATGGTCTGATGAAACCAAACTGGAACTGTTTGGTAGAAACACAACTTGTCGTGTTTGGAGGAAAAAGAATATTGAGTTGCATCCATCAAACACCATACCTACTGTAAAGCATGGTGGTGGAAACATCATGCTTTGGGGCTGTTTCTCTGCAAAGGGGCCAGGACGACTGATCCGGGTACATGAAAGAATGAATGGGGCCATGTATCGTGAGATTTTGAGTGCAAACCTCCTTCCATCAGCAAGGGCATTGAAGATGAAACGTGGATGGGTCTTTCAACATGACAATGATCCAAAGCACACCGCCAGGGCAACGAAGGAGTGGCTTCGTAAGAAGCATTTCAAGGTCCTGGAGTGGCCTAGCCAGTCTCCAGATCTCAACCCCTATAGAAAACCTTTGGAGGGAGTTGAAAGTCCGTGTTGCCAAGCAAAAAGCCAAAAACATCACTGCTCTAGAGGAGATCTGCATGGAGGAATGGGCCAACATACCAACAACAGTGTGTGGCAACCTTGTGAAGACTTACAGAAAACGTTTGACCTCTGTCATTGCCAACAAAGGATATATTACAAAGTATTGAGATGAAATTTTGTTTCTGACCAAATACTTATTTTCCACCATAATATGCAAAAAAAATGTTAAAAAAAACAGACAATGTGATTTTCTGGATTTTTTTTTCTCAGTTTGTCTCCCATAGTTGAGGTCTACCTATGATGTAAATAACAGACGCCTCTCATCTTTTTAAGTGGTGGAACTTGCACTATTGCTGACTGACTAAATACTTTTTTGCCCCACTGTAGTGTCCGATCTTAATTCCAACCAATTTTGTGTTGAAAAAGTCAAACGGCGCTCCTTCCCTTCCGAGCTCTGCCATGCGCCCAAAAAGTGGTTTACCTGCACATATGAGGTATCAGCGTACTCAGGACAAATTACACAAAAACTTTTGGGGTCCAATTTCTCCTGTTACCCTTGGTAAAATAAAATAATTTGGATCTGAGGTAAATGTTTTGTGAAAAAGTTAAATGTTCATTTTTTTTCAAACAAACATTCCCAAAATTCCGGTGAAGCACCTGAAGGGTTAATAAACATCTTGAATGTGGTTTTGAGCACCTTGAGGGGTGAAGTTTTTAGAATGGTGTCACTTTTGAGTATTTTCTATCATATAAACCCCTCAAAGTGACTTCAAATGTGATGTGGTCCCTAAAATGGTGTTGTAAAAATGAGAAATTGCAGTTCAACTTTTAACGCTTATAACTCCCTAACAAAACAAAAAAATTGGGTTCCAAAATTGTGCTGATGTAAAGTAGACATGTGGGAAATGTTAGTTATTAAGTATTTTGTGTGACATATCTCTGTGATTTAAGGGCATGAAAATTGAAAGTTGAAAAATTGCAAAATTTTTGCCAAATTTCCTTTTTCTCAAATAAACTCAAGTCATAGCAAAGAAATTTTATCACTATCATGAAGTACAATATGTCACGAGAAAAAAAATCTCAGAATCACTGGGATCCATTGAAGTGTTTCAGAGTTATAACCTCATAAAGGGACAGTGGTCAGAATTGTAAAAATTGGCCTGGTCATTAACGTGCAAACCACCCTTGGCGGTAAAGGGGTTAAAGGAGTTGTCCGGCCTGCAGACTTGTTAATCTGCTAATCCTCACAGCATGTGCACTGTGAGGATTCCCTGGTACCATTGGTAGGAGAGTTGCAAACATACAGTCATGTGCCCACTAGACATGAGTGGCCTCGCTCAATGCAAGTGTTTTGAGCGGGGACACACCTAGTTGGAATATGGCCCGAAGTATTCAATCGCACACTGGCATGACCACCACATGACCACCCGCTCCCAGCGTCGACACCAGAGATTCACAAGACTTATAATACTCTAAGGCTGAACAACCCTTTAATGACAAGTGGGTGTTATTAGATACTTTTCACTGCGGGCATGTACTTCTTCTCCTTGTATGAGTTGCTATCAGATAACTTTTACTAAGTCCAAATGGGTGTTGACTGATTCGGTGCCAAATAATTTGATTGCTAATATCTCTATAACAGAGAAGCAACATTAAAAAAATAACAAAAATGTTTTATGCCGCTCTGTAGCGATTATTACATCGTGTACTTAGTTCAACATGTAACATTTGGAGGAAAGTCCTTACTGCTTCCTTTACTCATTGATGCTTTTCATATGCTGTATATTAATTCACTGTAATCATTTCATATGTGCATAATCTCTGATTAACTATTACTATCTGGTGTTATTCCTTCCTCTTGTTTCAATCTTCATTTTGGACCTCATTTTTTATTCATTAATTTCATGTCATTTTGTATTTCATATATTAGATAATAAAATATATTCATTTTTATTATATTTGTGGATCTAATGATTTAAAGAGGTTGTCCATTACATTGGATAATGCACCCACCTATTTAAACCTTGTAAAGAAGTATTTTTGTAAATACCTCATTGCCATCTGTGCCTGTGAGTGGCGCTATTGCTGACCGCTCACTCGGCATCACATGACCCCGGCTGCAGCCGCCACTGACATTACATCAAGTTCTAGACCTCCTGCATTCCCCGGCCCCCGGGAGTGACCCGGGCAGCCCCTCCTGATTGACTGGGCTGTGGGCGGAGTTTCAGCGAGCGCTTGTGGCTAATGAAAGCAGAGGAAAGCGGCTCTGGATACTGGGCGGTGATGTGCGGTCAAACTCCACCCACAGCCCAGTCAATCAGGAGGGGTGGACGCGACTGGATCACACCCGGGGGAATGCAGGAGATCTGGAACTTGACATGACACCAGCAGATGTCAGTAACGGCCGCAGCTGGGTCACGTGATGCACAGTCAGTGGTCAGTGATCGCGCCACTCACAGGCACAGACGGCAACAAGACGTATTTACAAAAATACTTCTTTACAAGGTTTAAATCGGTGGGGGCATTATCCAACGTAGTGGTCAACCTCTAATATGTTTATGGGGTTTATACATGAGAATATATTACTATATAATTGTCTAAGGGTCAATTCCGTCTGTCTGTCTGTCACGGATATTCATTGGTCGCGGCCTCTGTCTGTCCTGGAAATCCACGTCGCTGATTGGTCGCGGCAAAACAGTCACGACCAATCAGCGACAGGCACAGTCCGGAAGAAAATGGCCGCTCTTTACTCCCCGCAGTCAGTGGCCGACGCCCGCATACTCCCCTTCAGCCACCGCTAACACAGGGTTAATGCCGGCGGTAACGGACCGCGTTATGCCGCGGGTAACGCACTCCGTTACCGCCGCTATTAACCCTGTGTGTCCCCAACCTTTTACTATTGATGCTGCCTATGCGGCATCAATAGTAAAAAAATGTAATGTTAAAAATAATTAAAAAAAAAAAAACCTGCTATACTCACCCTCCGTTGTCCGCTGAGCCGCTTGCACAGCTGCCGCCATCTTCCGTTCCTGGCGATGCATTGCAAAATTACCCATGCATCCTGGGAATGGAAGATGGCGGCAGCTGTGCGCGTACCGCCAGAGCTCCGCTGGATCCCAGGAGGTGAGTATATAACTTTTTTATTTTAATTATTTTTTTAACAGGGATATGGTGCCCACACTGCTGTATACTACGTGGGCTGTGTTAGATACCGCGTGGCTGCTATATACTACATAGGCAGTGTTATATACTCCATGTGCTGTGCTATATATTACGTAGCTGGGAAGTATACTACGTGGCTCTGTGCTGTGTACTACGTGGTTGGGCAATATACTACATAGCTGGGCAATATACTACGTGACTGGGCAATATACTACGTGGCTCTGTGCTGTATACTACATGGCTGGGCAATATACTACGTGACTGGGCAATATACTACGTGACTGGGCAATATACTACGTGGCTGGGCAATATACTACGTGGCTGGGCAATATACTACGTGACTGGGCAATATACTACGTGACTGGGCAATATACTACGTGACTGGGCAATATACTACGTGACTGGGCAATATACTACGTGACTGGGCAATATACTACGTGACTGGGCAATATACTACGTGACTGGGCAATATACTACGTGGCTGGGCAATATACTACGTGGCTGGGCAATATACTACGTGGCTGGGCAATATACTACGTGGCTGGGCAATATACTACGTGGCTGGGCAATATACTACGTGGCTGGGCAATATACTACGTGGCTGGGCAATATACTACGTGGCTGGGCAATATACTACGTCGCTGGGCAATATACTACGAGACTGGGCAATATACTACGAGACTGGGCAATATACTACGAGACTGGGCAATATACTACGAGACTGGGCAATATACTACGTGACTGGGCAATATACTACGTGGGCTGTGCAATATACTACGTGGACATGCATATTCTAGAATACCCGATGCGTTAGAATCGGGCCACCATCTAGTAGCAACATATTTGGTAAGAGTTGGCTTCAGTTAATCAGCTAAGGATAGATACCAATCAACCGCCGGGTAAGAACTTTTTCACATTGACATCACTGGAGAATGTCATCACTTTAGATAGTACAGGACAAGTAAACAGTCTTTAATTCTACAGGGGCTTTTTTATGCTTCTATGATTAGGACCATGGACAGCATATATGGAACGCTCATTTGCTCTAGTGGCACAATTTTTGGGGGAAACAGAATGATAAAGAGCCCCATTAGGGGAGCATTATATTGTATAAGAAGGGTGGGGGCATTATGGTAAGGAAGAACAACAGGGGCATTATTATAAGGGGGCACAATGGGTGGCATTATTACAATACAAGGGTACATTATTGTAAAGAGGCACAGGAGGACATTATTATTATAAGCGCGGGGGCACTATTATAATAAAGCGGGCATAATTATTAAAAGGAGATACACGGGAGGGCATTATTATTATAAGGAGATATATTGGAGGGCATTATTATTGTAAGGAGGTACATGGAAACTTTATTACTGCAGGGGGTTGTATAACTATAAAGTGACACATTAGGACATTATGATTACTATTATAAAGAGCCACAGGGCAAAGTGGGTGAATTATTACTATCTACGGTACAGGTTAGGCCGGTTTCACACTAGCTGTGTACCTCTTTCCTTCAGATCCGCATACATCCGCATCCGTCCTGCATACCTATATTTATTGTGTACACAGGGACATGCGTTGCATGCGGATGCGTCCCCATGCGTCGTTTTGACGTGCCCGCCGAATGCGACATGTTGTGTTCGGCGGGCAGATCAAAACAACGCACGGGGATTCATCCGCATACAACGCATGTCCCTGCGTACAAAATGTTAAATATAGGTACGCAGGATGGATGCGGATGTATGTGGATCTGAAGGAAAGAGGTACGCAGTCCTATGCTGAGGACACAAACGCTAGTGTGAAACCAGCTTTATATCACTAAATGGTTTGTGTAGAGATGGGGGAATGTAAGGAGGGGGTTGGAAAAGGGATAAAACAAAAGATGTCTATATTCTATTCCGCAGAGGTGAGATATGAATGGAAGAAGTGGTAATGGAGGTCTGGGTGAATGAAAAGAAAAAGGAAAGTAGAAGAACGTCACGGATGATCAATGGAGTTATCTGTGCAGTATGAACAAAAATTATCTTCAGAGTAGAACTGATATGACCATTAGAATGTCATGGCATGGTGGTAACATTGGTTTTAGTACAGTAGGTATTCTTAATGATCAGTATGTTGGTATTGTCACTCCTGTATTATCTGGTGGAATTATTTGTCTTACATTATAGTACTGATGGTAATAATGGGACAGTGATGTTTGTTAATGTTCAGTATGGTGGCATGATTCTGTCGCTATGTGGTTGGATTACGTATGTAATCATAGTGTGGAAGTATTATTTACCCACATATAGCAATATTATCTACTATATAATTGTCTAAGGGTCACTTCCGTCTTTCTGTCTGTCTGTCTTTCTGTCTGTCACAGATATTCATTGGTCGCAGCCTCTGTCTGTCATGGAATCCAAGTCGCTGATTGGTCTCGCCAGCTGCCTGTCATGGCTGCCGCGACCAATCAGCGACGGCCCCAGTCCGATTAGTCCCTCCCCTGCAGTCAGCGACCGTGGCTGGGCAATATACTACGTGGCTGGGCAA
This sequence comes from Ranitomeya imitator, assembly GCF_032444005.1. Classification (NCBI taxonomy): domain Eukaryota; kingdom Metazoa; phylum Chordata; class Amphibia; order Anura; family Dendrobatidae; genus Ranitomeya; species Ranitomeya imitator. The sequence continues at coordinate 248,411,501 of NC_091282.1, forward strand.
TATACTACGTGGCTGGGCAATATACTACGTGGCTGGGCAATATACTACGTGGACATGCATATTCTAGAATACACGATGCGTTAGAATCGGGCCACCATCTAGTTGGAAATATTGGTCTTGCAATAAATATAATCAGGCAAAGTCATATTTGCTCTAGAGAACCCCATCTGGGGAAGTGGATAAAAGGAGGAAACATGGACCTGTGTGCTTTCAAATGCCAGGACTAAATTTCATTATTAGTGCAGCCCTGCATATGGATTTATATGGTGATTGATAGGGGTTCTTCCGCGGGGACTTTTAGTCCAACCAGCACCTGCGTCTTTTAGCAGCAATAGGAGGTACGCATGCTTGACCTCCACTCATTGTCTATGGGACTGAGAGAAAGCACAGCACTCAGCTAATGTGTTTCCAGCAGTCCCATTAACAATGAATGGAGCATTGGAAGAGTATGCGCACCTCCACTGAATTCAAGTTGGATTTCTGCAGAACCCCATTCTCAGGATCCATGGGAGTCCCAGAAGTCAGACCCCAGTGAACAGCATATCATATTGAAAGGGGATAACTTGCAATCCTGGGGAAAACTGTTTAACGAGGTATGGCAAATCCACACTTTTATAGGAGGACTGTTATCTCAAGATACCTGTCTGCAATAAGAGTATGTTGCTTAAGTGTTTGAGAGGACCCACACCTACCAGACATAATATACCTTTAATTTTCAACACAGTCATATAAAATTAGGACACCACAGCACCATAATACTGGACAGGCCAGGTTCACACTGAGTTAACAGCAGCCCGTTCAACACATGCGTTAACGGGCTGCTGTTAACGCAAGTGCCGGTATGTGATCGCGCTAGCGCAGATAGAGCTAGCAGATGCTCTATCTGCGCTAGCGGTGACGGACCCGGAATCGCTGCAGCCCGCGTCTCGGGGTCCGTCACTCAATGATGGCACATTGCTAGCGCACGGCCATTGTGGGTGTGCGCTAGCGATGCGTCCGACATAGGAATTAATGGCGGCGTTAACGGACTGCGTTACACCGCGTTATGCCGCGGTGTAACGTAGTCCGTCTAACGGACGCCAGCAACGCAGTGTGAACCTGGCCTTACCATCACAGACACATGAAGTTAGATCAAGTACAGATAAGGCCTCTTTCACACTTCAGTCTTTTGGCGTCAGTCTGAAACCGCCATTTTCCTCAAATAGCGGATCCGCCATTTTTTGGGGGCAGATCCGCTATTTTCCCATAGACATACATTAGCGACGGATTGTGGCGGATGGTCGTCCGTTCCATCCGCCATGTGACGGATCCGTCGAGATTTGGCGGACGTCATCTAGACATTGACGGACATTATATTGTCTGCGCCGAAATGGTGGTTCGCGACGGATCCGTCACATCCGCCATTCCATAGAATGGCCGCCTAGGGGCGACGGATCCGTCGCAGCCGTCATTTGGCGGATCCGTCGCCCCAATCCGCTTTTTCAATTGCGCATGCTCCAAAAAGTAGATACTTTTCCCAGACAACCCCCAAGTAACGGATCAGTCAAAAAAACGGATCCGTTGGAACCGTTTTCTCAACAATTGTGACGGATCCGTCACTATGTCAGAGCAGACTGACGCGTGAAACAACTGAAGTGTAAAAGAAGGCTAAGACATCGATTTTATATACCCAAATATAATACACATTACCTTTGGGTCAATTGCTGCAAGAACATCATTGAGGACTTGTAACAACTGCATCGGCTCCAAGGAATCAAATGTTATTAAGTTCAAATTCTTTTTAAAGGGATCCTTGTTCAATTTTTCCACAATGAATTTGAGTTGGTCACTCATTTTTAATCGTGAGATCGAAATCTGTAAAAATAAAGATATGTTCTACTATTTTGGAACAAGAAATAATATAATTATAACGGTTCAGTACTAATATTAACATTTGATGGAAACCACATTGATAACAGAAGGGACATATGACCAGCCATACACTCGTCCTAAATATTAGATGTTTATAAGTAAATCCAACATCCCACCAGTGTCATAAATGGGATACAGAGACGAATAAGACAAATATCAGCAGATTCGACCATCAGGATCTCTCTAAGCCTCTGTTACCCTCACATTCAGGGCTCGTTCAGAGGAGAGTATTTACGGATTGTGCTGTCCGTGTGTGCCCATTTAGCCAGTGAAGCAATCTACAGGGAAAAAGATTGCAGGATGCAGTACTTAGGTCCGACTTATGAACTAGACTAAAGCATGAAAATAGCAGTAAGGCTACTTTCACACTAGTGTCGGAATCTCCCCGTCGCAATGCGTCGGGGAGAGATTCCGACGCTAGCGTTTACCGCATTGCACAATGGAGGCAGTGGATGCATTTCTCCGGCGCATCCGCTGCCCCATTGTAAGGTGCGGGGAGGTGGGGGCGGAGTTCCGGGCGCGCATGCGCGGTCGGAAAAAGCGGTCCGTCAGGAGCAAAAAACGTTACATGTAGCGTTTTTTGCTCCCGTCGGTCCGCAGAAGCACGACGCATCCGTCGCTCGACGGATGCGACGTGTGGCAATCCGTCGCAAATGCGTCGTCAATACAAGTCTATGGGGAAAAAACGCATCCTGCAAGCACTTTTGCAGGATGCGTTTTTTCTGCAAAACGACGCATTGTGACGGATTGCAGAAAACGCTAGTGTGAAAGTAGCCTAAGCTGCTGTACTTGTCCAATATGTAGAAGAGCACAAGGAGCCATATACATCGACAATTTACAGAGGACATGACTTGCCTTGGAGCCTGGACCAAATCTGGCATATACTCCAATGTATCCATATGGCTTTATCTGGGAGGTTCATCATCACTTACAATTTTTGCTGTGCACAGTAGGATAATAGCCCGGCAATACATACAAAGAAAGGCATATAGCAAAAAAAGAAAAGGACACAAAGGATACCAACTAGTACAAGTTTTGGAAGCCAAAGTAATGCATCTGAGCCTACCAGTGGATGTATAATACATCGGCATATACTCCTGGGGCAGCTCCGAATATGACGAGAACAGAGCCATAAGTTCAGAAGATATTTCCGGTTTTTAATCCGATTTGGGATGACAGAAATGGAAATAGACTATCGGTAAAGGATTCATTCATGTGAGTGGGGATCTAAATGTCCTTAACCCCTTCACCCCAAGGCGATTTTCTGGTTTATTTTTCCATTTTCCTCTTTGTCCTCCTTTTTCAAGAGTCACAACCTTTTTTATTTTCCATCCACAAAGCCCTATGAGAGCTTGTTTTTTTGTTGGACGAGTTGTACTTTTTAATGAAATCATTCATGCTATCATGTGACACACTGGAAAACGGGAAAAATGCCAATTATAATGAAAAAAAAAGTGAAATTCCACAAATTTTTTTTTACTTATCATGTTCACTATATTGTAAAATGGCATTACAGAAAAGTGGCGCTATTATACTTAAAACACCCTTCAGCTGCAAAATAAAAGCAATACCACAAAATTGCCAACCTCTTGGTAAAACTGACCTGGCAATATGATTCTCCAGGTCAGTATGATTACACAGATACCAAACTTTTTTTTTTATTTAAGTGATGAAAAAAAAAAAAAAAAAAAAAAAAAAAATCAAGAAATTTGTAAAAAGGTAAAGATAAAAAAAAAACTTTGCTTGTATTGCCATTTTCCAAGGCCTCCAACGCTTTCATTTTTGGGGACATGGGGCTGGGTGAGACCTTATAAGTGCTTCTCACTAAATTAGAATATGGGTTTTCATTGGCTAACAGCCAAAATCATTAACATTAACAGAAATAAATAGGGTAAGTGAAATAGATCACTCTGTTTGTAATGACTTTATATAATATAGGAGCTTCTCTTTTTCTATTGAAGAACTGAAATAAATTAACTTTTTGATGATATTCTACTTTAGTGAGAAGCACCTGTATTTTTTGCGCCCTGAGCTGCCGTTTTTACTGCTATCATTTTGGGGTAGATAAAAAGTATTGATAATCTCTTATTGCATTTATTTATTGTTGCAAAGGCAAAGAACAATTAATTCTGGCATTTCAATTTTTTTTCTTGTTAAGCCACTTACCGATCGGATTAATTAATTTTATATTTTGATAGGACTTTTAAGTACGCAGGGATACAAAGAAAAGTCTTTTTTTATTTGGGGAAATATTTGAACTTGTGTTTTTTTATTTGCTTTATACTTTTTAAAACATTTTATTCTTAGTTTTTACTGTTTTGAATCATTTTCTTAGGGGACTCGAAGCTTTCATCATCTGATCGTTTGTGCTATACATAGAAGTGAATCAGCACTGCTATGTATAGAGAAAATCACAGTCTCCTATGAACCCCAGCTACACAGGAGAATTGACATGACATGCACAGAGGTCTTGAGCAGACTGTCAAGGGGACCCAATGGCACCACATGATCACGTCACGGGCGTGCCGATGGGCGATGCAATGATGCGCCCCCTCCCCCCGCCAGCCCATGTTAAATGCAGTTGTCAGAGATTCAGAGTGGGATTTAACAGGTTAGCAGTTCTTCTCCACCCGTGACTGTTAAAGGCACGTGATGGCTAATTAAATCAGCCATCATCTGCTGGGAAAGATGTTGGCTTGGCGTGTGAGCCTGCATCATACATATATGATGTACATGTATATCTTATGTCGTTAAAGGGGTTTTCCAAAACTAATTTTTCTTTAAATGGGCTGTCCATTACTAGGACAATCCCTTCTTGATCAAAATCTTTGGCTCCCATAAAATAATATAGCCTATACTCACCACCAGTGCCGGCGTCATTGTGGTTCCCGCAGTTGTTGTGACATGAGACGCCGGCGCCCGAGTCACTGTTCCCGCCTTCAGACAAATCAAACATGAAAAGGAAGTCCGACTACTGATTGGGCGCTGGCGTGACTTGTCACAACAACAGTTCGGGAGCCAGAGTGCCAACACTGTGGGAAAGACGCCGGCATGGGAGGTGAGTATAAGCTTTATTATTTAATCAGAGCCAAGCGAGGGGTATGAGAAGAAGTTGTCCAAGTAGTTGACAACTTCTTTAACAATACGCCTAAGACCTTTTAGGCAGCCGCGGTTCAGTGGCTTCCGCTTACATCACGTCATTAATGAAGCGGGGTCTCATCTACTCTGCTCTGTTTACGAAGCAAGACTGAGGATGTCATGCTGATTGACAGCCAGCTCCCTCCTGCCTAACTGGAGGAAGCCGGCAGTCAATCAGCATGACATGGCAATTACGCCTTGTAGACAGAGTATCCCAGAAGAAGAACTGTTCAGTTGACTTGCAGCAGTTGAATCACCGGCAGGAACAGTGACTTGTTCTGTACCAGGTACAACTGGCAGGTAGTTGTCTCTGTTAGCGACTACCGGCCTGTCTGTTATTTTTCACTATGGGCCTAAAAACTAGCAAACTCCTAGATAACCTCTGTAAATGTTTTGCTTGACTGCAATCCATCTGTACTGTTTTTTTTCATTTGATCAGAAAATATAGACTGCATGAATTTTTGTCAAGACATAAAAAGAGGATCGCAACTGGAACCATTTTTTTAAATTGAAGTCTATGCAAAAGTCTTAAAGAGGTATTTTCAAGTTATTAAGTTGCTTTAGTAAGACAGCATGAAAATAAGCAAGTTGACTTGCTTTTTCGGTCTTTCATTATCCTGCCACGAGAGGTTTCATCTTTAATAGTTTACACCTTTAAAAACAGTAGATACCGCGCTGGAGGAAACTAAGAACAAATGCCACCTGCGTACACTATCTGGTGAAAAGGAATCCACCAGGACCCTAACCGTATAGCTAATGGCAAAAGAATTCCGGGAACGGTACCACACGAACAGGTAGACAGTTCCTCCACTACCCCACACTAATTGAGAATAGCGTTCGGACACCGATGTCCCTCCGCTTACCTTATCACAGTTAGATACTGCTGAGTGTGGACCTGTGCTGCGGAAATCTTCACGCGCCCGGTCAGTACTCCTGGGGCTATGGTGCAGTGTGTATCAGATGGCGGGGTGCGGTATAGGGAGTTAGTGTGGGGTAGTGGAGGAACTGTCTACCTGTTCGTGTGGTACCGTTCCCGGAATTCTTTTGCCATTAGCTATACGGTTAGGGTCCTGGTGGATTCCTTTTCACCAGATAGTGTACGCAGGTGGCATTTGTTCTTAGTTTCCTCCAGCGCGGTATCTACTGTTTTTATTGGTTTATAGTGATACAGGGGGCACCACCCTGACTGATTCCAGCGGCTGAGGACCGACAGCTTTTTGGGTGAGCGCCAGTGTTATTGTTTTACTGTAGTTTACACCTTGTTCCATAGAGCTCAGCCACTAAGGCCTGGCCAGACACTGGCTGACTGTGCACAGTAACTACATACCAGGTGAGAAGCTAAAGAGTTGGTCCAATACCTAAAATGTCCTTTGTAAATACCTATCTTTACACTCTAGCTACTTTTGTAATTAGCTTTATTATAAAATGCCCTACACTTCTCAGTATTCTGCAAATGTCTAAATAAGTTTTTTTTCTTTATTTTTTGTGACTAGTGATGCGTGAGTATACTTGTTGCTCGAGATTTCCCGAGCACGCTCTGGTGGTCTCTGATTATTTGTTAGGCTAGGGTCACATTGCGTTAGTGCAACCCGTTTAGCGCTAGCGGGTTGCGCTAACGCAATGTTTTTAATGTGGCCGCGTCCCGGGGTCGCGGTAACGTCCCCGCTCTCGCAGATCCCCGATCTGCGAGAGCGGGGAACGGACCGCGGGCGCGCCTCGGACGCTGCGAGCAGCGTCCGCGGCGCGCCAGGAAACACCGGCGCGTCGCTAGCGCGTGCCGAACATGGCACGCGCTAGTGCTGCGCGTTCCCATTGCCGTGAATGGGCGCGCTAATGGACGCGTTGCACGGCGTTAATTTCGCCGTGCAACGCTGTCCGTTAGCGCTTTCCCATTAACGCAATGGGAACCCAGCCTTAGTGCTCAGAGATGTAGTTTATCGACGCAGCTGCATGATTTGCAGCTGCTGGACAGCTAGAATACATGTGGGGGTTGCCTGTTTGTTAGGGAATCCTCACATGTATTCAAGCTTGCTAGTAGCCACAAATCATGCAGCTGAAGCGACGAAAAACGAAATCTTCGAGCACTAACAAATACTCGGAGACCACCCGAGCGAGCTCGGGAAATCTCGAGTAACGAGTATATTCGCTCATCACTACTTGTGATGTTTCATTTGACAGACGTCTCAAACAGCACATCACAGGAGGCTAGCACTTCTCTGCAGCGTCTATCGTCCCTCCTGGAACAGAACGTCATCAGGGGGCTGCACGCACGTCGGAAACTTACTACAGTTACTAAAAGATTTGATTTTAACCCCTTAATGCTACATGAATTATCTTCTTCAAATATGAACACTTGGTAATTAGTGCTCCATGAAAGACACATTGTGGTGGAAGCACAGGTACTGCCTCTGTACCCATGTGATAAGCTGCCAGAGCCCCGCTCAAATACATAGCTGGCTCTTACTGAAACCATCTGCAGGCAACGATCTGGTGAGCAGCAAGATTCGTACACAAGTCCTAGGCTGTGACAGTATGCATAGACAAACCCTTGAAAGGGAACTGGTCATTAAATTCATAGTATCAGTACCAAATTCAGCATGAATGAATCAGCTCCTGATGGTGCGACTCAACAAAAAATGTTTTTCTGTGAAATGCCGCTGTTTCAGAGAAAACAGTTGGAAGTTCTAGGAGAGGGACATGGGGGGGACCTGACCAATCCACTGACGTCCTCGGCCGCTATCTCCTAACCGCACTCCAAATGATTAACAGGTCTCTACCTAAATACACACATGGGAGAGACCTGACCAATCTATTGATGTCCCCAGCCGGCATCCTCCGACCCCACTCTAGATGATTGACAGGTCTCTACCTAAGTACACACGGGAGAGATCTGACCAATCCAACTATGTCCTGGGCCGGCATCCTCCAACCCCCACTGTAGATGACTGACAGGTCTTTACCTAGGTACACACATGGGAGAGACCTGAACAATCTAATGATGTCCATAGCCGGCATCTTCTGACCCCCACTCTAGATCAGGGGTGTCAAACTGTATTCCTCAAGGGCCGCACACAGGTCATGTTTTCAGGATTTCCTTGTATTGCACAGGTGATAATTTAATCACCTGCACAGAATGATTCCAGCACCTTGTTCAATGCTAAGGAAATCCTGAAAACATGACCTGTTTGCGGCCCTTGAGGAATGCAGTTTGACACCCCTGCTCTAGATGATTGACAGGTTTCTACCTAAGTACATACGGGAGAGATTTGACCAATCCAATGATGTCCCTGGCCGGCATCCTCCAACCCCCACTGTAGATGACTGACAGGTCGCTAACTAGTTACACACATGGGAGAGACCTGACCAATCTAATGATGTCCATAGCCGGCATCATCCGATCCCCACTGTAGATGACTGACAGGTCGCTAACTAGTTACACACATGGGAGAGACCTGACCAATCTAATGATGTCCATAGCCGGGATCATCCGATCCCCACTCTAAATGATTGACAGGTCGCTAACTAAGTACATACATGGGAGAGACCTGTCAGTCAGCTGGAGCAGGGCGGGGAAGTCATTGAACTCATCACCTATCTCCATATAGTCAGCTTTTTAAAGCATGCTTTGTGGTAACGCAGAGTCTGATGCATTATGTCCGTGGTCTGGGCATCATGAATAAACTGACACGTTCCCGCTAAGACATTGGCACAGAGAGCTGCCACCTCAGCTCTGTGTGGATTCTGCACATTTCTCACACTTACTATAGCATGCTCCATACATGCACAAGGCACACGGCCGGCAGAGGGCCGGCACACGGGCGGCAGAGGGCAGTCACCAGGAGGGCAGAGGGCCGGTACACGGGAGGCAGAGGGCAGTCACCAGGGGGGCGGAGGGCCGGTACACGGGAGGCAGAGGGCAGTCACCAGGGGGGCGGAGGGCCGGTACACGGGAGGCAGAGGGCAGTCACCAGGGGGGTGGAGGGCCGGTACACGGGAGGCAGAGGGCAGTCACCAGGGGGGCGGAGGGCAGTCACCATGGGGGCGGAGGGCCAGTACACGGGAGGCAGAGGGCAGTCACCAGGGGGGCGGAGGGCCGGTACACGGGAGGCAGAGGGCAGTCACCAGGGGGGCGGAGGGCCAGTACACGGGAGGCAGAGGGCAGTCACCATGGGGGCGGAGGGCCAGTACACGGGAGGCAGAGGGCAGTCACCAGGGGGACGGAGGGCCGGTACACGGGAGGCAGAGGGCAGTCACCAGGGGGTGGAGGGCCGGTACACGGGAGGCAGAGGGCAGTCACCAGGGGGGCGGAGGGCCGGTACACGGGAGGCAGAGGGCAGTGACCAGGGGGGCGGAGGGCCGGTACACGGGAGGCAGAGGGCCCGTACACGGGAGGCAGAGGGCAGTCACCAGGGGGGCGGAGGGCCGGTACACGGGAGGCAGAGGGCAGTCACCAGGGGGGCGGAGGGCAGTCACCAGGCGGGCGGAGGGCCGGTACACGGGAGGCAGAGGGCAGTCACCAGGGGGGCGGAGGGCCAGTACATGGGAGGCAGAGGGCAGTCATCAGGGGGGCGGAGGGCCGGTACACGGGAGGCAGAGGGCAGTCACCAGGGGGGCGGAGGGCCGGTACACGTGAGGCAGAGGGCAGTCACCAGGGGGGCGGAGGGCCGGTACACGGGAGGCAGAGGGCAGTCACCAGGGGGGCGGAGGGCAGTCACCAGGGGGGCAGAGGGCAGTCACCAGGGGGGCAGAGGGCCGGTACACGGGAGGCAGAGGGCAGTCACTAGGGGGGCAGAGGGCCGGTACACGAGAGGCAGAGGGCAGTCACCAGGGGGGCGGAGGGCCGGTACACGGGAGGCAGAGGGCAGTCACCAGGGGGGCGGAGGGCCAGTACATGGGAGGCAGAGGGCAGTCACCAGGGGGGCGGAGGGCCAGTACATGGGAGGCAGAGGGCAGTCACCAGGGGGGCGGAGGGCCAGTACATGGGAGGCAGAGGGCAGTCACCAGGGGGGCGGAGGGCCGGTACACGGGAGGCAGAGGGCAGTCACCAGGGGGGCGGAGGGCCGGTACACGGGAGGCAGAGGGCAGTCACCAGGGGGGCGGAGGGCCAGTACATGGGAGGCAGAGGGCAGTCACCAGGGGGGCGGAGGGCCAGTACATGGGAGGCAGAGGGCAGTCACCAGGGGGGCGGAGGGCCGGTACACGGGAGGCGGAGGGCCGTCACACCAGTATCTAAGGCCAATACATGCACCAGTCTATAAGGTGCAGACTACGCGATCTCGTGAAATAATGGAGCGGCGGAGGTCACTGTGGAAAGAGCCTGGTGGTCGGTCACTGGTGTGGGGCCCGCAGTGCTTGCCCTGAGAGGAGCCTGCAGCTGCACAGCTCAGTCATTTTGCTGGAGCAATAAGAACTTGACTGTAAGTGAGCGGCTGCACATATACTATTCTTATCAGACACAGCCGCCATTTTGCGCGGATATACCGAGTAGTGTGCGCCGAGGCGCGGGAAGTTACCTGACACGGAAAACCTGCTCCGTTAACGATGAAAGCAGCTTGCTGTAGTTGCCTAGGAGACGTTTCCCAGGAGTGATGCCACTTCCGGAATAAGCGGAAGTCTTTGGGACAAAGCGGCCGCGTCATTGGAGTGTTGGAAATCGGCTTTCTCCTCCACAACTGGTCGCATGCTGCCATCTAGCGGTCAATGTGTTAACTTCAGCTAGTTATGAAGTTTCCACAAACTGCTGTGATGTAACATGTGCCCCATAAATAATGACGAGGTCGCAGCAGTGTATGGCAGGTGTCACCTTGCCGCTTTGTTATCCTATTTGGACATTTTCTGACCACAGAAAGCTTGGTGCCAGTATTGAACCAGAGTGCTGCATGTTTGGTTGGCACACTTCGATCCACAAGTCCTGCTGGGGCCCCTTTCTTATAGATTTTAGCAGAAGTCACAATTCATGGCTTCATTCGCTTCTATGGGGCTGTCTGAGAAAACAGAGTGCCATGTTGGCAGTCAGGACATTGTCAGTATGTTTGTGTGGGACGTGAAGGCTCCAGAGTGCACAGAATGGAGTCTGATAAACAGGGCCCGGACGGATAGACACGCAGTAGTCGCACAGTGCTGGCTGGGAACCGTGGCCCTAGGAAGAGAGAAAAGGCCGCCAGCAGAGACAATGGGGCAAGCCGCCATATCCCAAAAGCCGAGCTCCTACTATGTGCACATAGGGAAAAGAACAGCGCTAAATGGGTTAACATCCCTGGGAAAGAAAAATAGTTGTTAGTGGCATAAGTAGGAGTCCCGCCTGGTGAAGTTATACTAGGAGCATAGCACCCATAGGCACGTGTCAGTACTAGGCGGCACCGGCCATCTGCTCTCCGACCTCCCAGGTTGGGTTTCATAGTCAGTATAGCGAAGGTGATAGTCAATGGTATTTTTTGCTTTCCGACTTGGTATTATACACCTGATGCAGAGGCCAATTCGTCTCTGAAATGTTGTCTTTCTCTGCACGTTTAATAAAGTTTCTGAATGTCCTCGGATCAGAGGCGCCAACCTACCCAACTCCTCGGTTTCTTCACCTTTGCTACTAAAGCAAGTACAAGTGACAAGTACACAACTGGGCAACACCTGAATTCAGAGTGACTGGGCCTAAAGATCAATTAAATTATTCATGATGCTAAGTAGCAATATTAGTACATATTAAATCAGTACCCTTGTACATACAATTAGTGCTTATAAGCTCCAACGTATGAAAAAATCTCTGATGACATGAAGTCCAAATCCAATTGGACCAATTACATTATTAAATCTATTTTTAAAGCAGAGTAACAAGTGTCTTAAAGGTAGATCCGCTTAGGCTATGTGCTCACGTTGCGGATTTTGCTGCGGATCTGCAGCTGCGGGTCAGCAGCAGCTTTCCATGCATTTACAGTACCATGTAAACCTATGGAAACAGCAATCCGCAGTGCCCATGCTGCGGAAAAAAACACGCGGAAACACTGTGGGTTACATTCTGCAACATGTCAATTCCTTGTGCAGATTCCGCTGCGGTTTTCACCTGCTCCATAATAGAAATCCGCAGGTGTAAATCCGCATGTGAAATCCGCACAAAAACCGCAAAAAAACCGCGGTAAATCCTGCTCCATAATAGGAATCCGCAGGTGTAAAACCGCAGGTGGAATCCGCATAAAATCCGCCAAAAAAACGCGGTAAATCCGCAGGTAAAACGCAGTGCCTTTTACCTGCGGATTTCTAAAATCCGCTGCGGAAAAATCTGGAGGGCTCAAAAATACGTGTGCAGATAGCCTAATAGTACATATTGAATCAATGGTCCAATGGAAAAAAAGCTTTTAACAATAGTAGGAAATGAGGGTTTTAACCCTTTAGTAACAGAGACAAATTTTAAAAATCTGACCAGTGTCACTTTATGGAGTAATAACTCTGGAACGCTTCAACAAATTCCAGTGATTTTGAGATTGTTTTTTCGTGACACATTATACTTTATGATAATGATAAATTAAGGTTGACATGTTTTGTGTTTATTTATAAAAAATATCAGAAATTTGACAAAAATGTGAAAAAATTAGCAAACTTTGAATGATTATCCCTTTTATCCCTAAAGTTGTACTACAGAAAAAAACATTAATACATAACATTTTCCTCCTGTTTGCGTTACATCAGCACCATTTGTAAAATGTTATTTTATTTTGTTAGCATTTTAAGAGGTTTAAAAATGTAGCAGCAATTTTTCATTTTTTTCATGGAAATTCATAAAACAATTTTGGTCTGGATACACATGATGAGAGCATTATACTGCCTCTGTACAAATCCCTAGTTAGACCGCACATGGAGTACTGTGTCCAGTTTTGGGCACCGGTGCTCAGGAAGGATATAATGGAACTAGAGAGAGTACAAAGGAGGGCAACAAAATTAATAAAGGGGATGGGAGAACTACAATACCCAGATAGATTAGCGAAATTAGGATTATTTAGCCTAGAAAAAAGACGACTGAGGGGCGATCTAATAACCATGTATAAGTATATAAGGGGACAATACAAATATCTCGCTGAGGATCTGTTTATACCAAGGAAGGTGACGGGCACAAGGGGGCATTCTTTGCGTCTGGAGGAGAGAAGGTTTTTCCACCAACATGGAAGAGGATTCTTTACTGTTAGGGCAGTGAGAATCTGGAATTGCTTGCCTGAGGAGGTGGTGATGGCGAACTCAGTCGAGGGGTTCAAGAGAGGCCTGGATGTCTTCCTGGAGCAGAACAATATTGTATCATACAATTATTAGGTTCTGTAGAAGGACGTAGATCTGGGGATTTATTATGATGGAATATAGGCTGAACTGGATGGACAAATGTCTTTTTTCGGCCTTACTAACTATGTTACTATGTTAACCCCTTTCTGACCTCAACGGGATAGTATATCCGTGGTCAAAACCCCCGCTTTGATGCGGGCTCCGGCGGTGAGCCCGCATCAAAGCCAGGACATGTCATCTGTTTTGAACAGCTGACATGTACCCGCAATAGCGACGGGTGGAATCACGATCCACCCGCAGTTATTAACTAGGTAAATGCTGTTGTCAAACGCTGACAGCGGCATTTAACTAGCGTTTCCGGCCATCGGGCCTGAAATGAGCGCATCGCTGACCCCCGTCACGTGATTGGGGGTCAGCGATGCATCGGCATAACAACCAGAGGTCTCCTAGAGACCTCTATTGTGGTTGATACAGGATTCCTGTGAGTGCCACCCTGTGGTCAGCGCTCATAGCAAGCCTGTAATTCTGCTACATAGGAGAGATCTGAGCTTCGCTCCTATGTAGCAGAGGCGATCGCGTTGTACCAACTTCTAGCCTCCCATGGAGGCTATTGAATCATGGCAAAAGTTAAAAAAAAAGTTTTAAAAAATATGAAAAAAATAAAAAAATATATAAAAGTTTAAATCACCCCCCTTTCGCCTCATCAAAATAAAACAATAAAAATAAAGACCCGGATTCAGGAGAACTTCCCTATATATTCATGCTGGAGAAGGAGTTAGTTGGTCAGTCTGTCAGAGGGACAGAGAAAAGAGGAGTCAGACAGAGAGTCTGAGAGAGGAAAGCTGGAGCCGTGCAGAGGAGTGGATCTGCAGCTCTTGGACGGAGAGAAGAGAAACAGAGACTGATAGGGGAGGAAAAGCACACGAGAAGTAAAGAGTTGGAGGAGAGTTGCGACTGAGCTCCCTCCTCGCTGAAGTGCAGAATACCAGAGGACTGAATTCCGAGGTTGTGGGGTTAACTGTATGCCCCGCAGCAGAAACCAGCGGACAGGAGATTGCACATCGCCTGCCCACCACTAACACCCGAAGGCACAGCAGCACATAGAGCCCAAAGGCATACCTAGGGACACCTGTAAAAAGGTTCGAGTTGCCTTCCATTTATTATTTTATTATTATTATACATTTTTATAGCGCCATTTATTCCATGGCGCTTTACATGTGAATACGGGGCAAATATAGACAAATACATTAAACATGAGCAGATAACAAGGCACACGAGTACATAAGGAGGGAGGACCCTGCCCGCGAGGGCTCACAGTCTGCAGGGGGTGGGTGAGGATACACTAGGAGAGGGAAGAGCTGGCTGTGCGGCTGTTCAGTAGGTTGAGGATCACTGCAGGCTGTAAGCTTGTCGGAAGAGATGAGTCTTCAGGTTCTTTTTGAAGGTTTCTATGGTAGGCGCAAGTCTGATGTGTTGGGGTAGAGAGTTCCAGAGTATGGGGGAAGCACGGGAGAAGTCTTGGATGCGGTTATGGGAAGAAGAGATGAGAGGGGAGTAGAGAAGGAGGTCTTGGGAGGATCGGAGGTCGCGTGTAGGTAGGTACCGGGAGACCATGTCACAGATGTATGGAGGAGACAGGTTGTGGATGGCTTTGTATGTCAGTGTGAGGGTTTTGAACTGGAGTCTCTGGGCGATAGAAAGCCAGTGAAGGGCTTGACACAGGGGAGAGGCTGGGGAATAGCGGGGGGACAGGTGGATTAGTCGGGCAGCAGAGTGTAGGATGGATTGGAGTGGTGCCAGAGTGCTAGAGGGGAGTCCAGAGAGTAGGAGGTTGCAGTAGTCGAGGCGGGAGATGATAAGGGCATGCACTAGCTTTTTTGCAGTGTTGCGGTCAAGGAAAGCACGGATCCGGGAAATATTTTTGAGTTTGAGACGACAGGAGGAGGCAAGGGCTTGGATATGTGGCTTGAAAGAGAGGGCAGAGTCGAGGATCACCCCGAGGCACCGGGCGAGTGGGACTGGAGATAGTGAGCAGCCATTGACATTGATGGATAGGTCTGGTGGAGGGGTAGAGTGAGATGGGGGAAAGATGATGAATTCTGTTTTGTCCATGTTCAGTTGTAGAAAGCGAGCAGAAAAGAAGGCTGAAATGGCAGACAGACAGTGCGTGATTTTGGTAAGCAAGGAGGAGAGGTCAGGTCCAGAGAGGTAGATCTGCGTGTCGTCAGCGTAGAGATGGTACTGCATACCGTGGGATTCTATGAGCTGTCCCAGGCCGAAAGTGTAGATGGAGAAGAGTAGGGGTCCTAGAACAGAGCCTTGACGAACACCGACTGACAAGGGGCGAAGTGAGGAGGTGGTGTGGGGGAGGGAGACACTGAATGTTCGGTCTGTTAGATATGACGAGATCCAGGAAAGGGCCAAGTCTGTGATGCCAAGGGATGAGAGGATTTGTAGCAAAAGGGAGTGGTCAACAGTGTCAAAGGCAGAAGACAAGTCCAGGAGAAGGAGGACAGAGTAGTGTCGCTTGCTCCTGGCAGTTAGTAGGTCATTGGTGACTTTAGTTAGGGCAGTTTCAGTTGAGTGATGGGAACGGAAGCCTGATTGTAACCGATCAAAGAGGGAGCAGGAGGAGAAGTGGGAGGACAGTTCAAGATGGACGTGTTGCTCCAGCAATTTGGAGGCATAAGGGAGAAGAGATATTGGGCGATAGCTAGACACAGAGGATGGGTCGAGGGAGGGCTTTTTGAGGATGGGTGTGATCTTGGCATGCTTGAAGGATGAGGGAAAGACACCTGTTGTGAGTGAGAGGTTGAAGAGGTGCGTTAGGGTTGGGATGGAGACCGTGGAAAGGTTAGGGATGAGGTGGGATGGGAGCGGGTCAAGCGTGCAGGTGGTGAGGTGTGATCTTGACAGGAGGGTGGAGAGCTGATCTTCTGTCATGGTGGAGAAGCTAGTTTTTGAGGAGCAGGGTTGAGCAGCTAAGAGGGGCAGTGGGCGCTGTGGGCCAAAGCTTTCTCTGATCGTATCGATCTTCTGTTTAAAGAAAGAGGCGAAGTCATCAGCAGAAATGAGGGGGGAGGGAGGAGGTGCGGGGGGACGGAGTAGAGAATTGAAAGTGTTGAAAAGCTGTTTAGGGTTGTGGGACAGGGAGGATATGAGGGATGAGAAGTAAGTTTGTTTTGCGGCAGTGAGCGCAGACTTGAAGCTGGGGAGGGACTGCTTGTATGCAGTGAAGTGGTCGGCAGAGTGGGATCGCTTCCATCTCCGCTCAGCAATCCTGGAAGCCCGTCTCAATTCTTTGGTCAGGCTGGTCAGCCAGGGCTGCCTGTTAATTGTACGAGTTTTACTATGCATGAGTGGGGCGGCCGAATCGAGTGTTGTTGTTATTGTGGTGTTATAAAAAGTGGCAGCAGCATCTGTGTCATGAAGGGAGGCTATGTCTGTGAGAGGGAGAAGGGACTCAGAGAGTGATTGTAAGTTCAGATGTTTGAGATTTCTGCGAGGGTGAGTGAGTTTGTGGAGTGGGGGTTGCACACTAGGAGAGGAGAGGGACGAGAATGTCAGTAGGTTGTGGTCAGACAGGGGGAGGGGTGTGTTAGTGAGATTAGTAAGGGAGCAGAGGCGGGTGAAGATGAGGTCCAGCGTGTGGCCATCTTTGTGAGTGGCCTCAGAGGACCATTGAGTGAGGCCAAAGGAGGCAGTCAGTGATAAAAGTTTAGAGGTAGCTGAGGTGAAAGTGTCAATGGGGACATTGAAATCACCCATGATGATAGTGGGGATGTCAACAGAGAGGAAATGAAGTAGCCAGGTGGTGAAGTGGTCGAGAAAGGTGGAGATGGCTAGTTCTGGGGGGCGGTAGATGACAGCCAGCTGGAGGTTGGAGGGGGAATAGATGCGGACAGAGTGCACCTCAAACGAGGGAAGAGTAGCGGAGGGTGGTAGCGGGATTGGAGTGAAGGAGCAGGTGTCGGACAGGAGCAAGCCAACTCCTCCACCACGTTTGTTGCTGGGGCGAGGGGTGTGAGAGAGGTGGAATCCGCCATAGGAGAGCACAGCTGGAGAGGCCGAGTCAGAGGGGGTGAGCCAGGTTTCAGTGAGGCCGAGGAAGGAGAGTTTGTTGGTGATGAAGAGGTCATGGATCAATGTCAGTTTGTTGCAGATGGAGCGTGCGTTCCATAGTGCTCCAAGTAGGGTGAGCTGGGGAGTGGGGGCTGGATGAATGGGTATGAGGTTGTCGTGGTTGGGAAAACGTGCGGAGGATCGTGGCAGGGGGTTAGAAACGAGTGTGGGGATGAATTGGGGAGGGCCGGGATTTGGGGATATGTCACCAGCAATGAGGAGTAACAGACAGATCATTAGAAGGTGGGAGCAGGATAGGACATGATGCGGCCGTGTGTGTCTGGATAAAAAGGATTGTATGTGGAGGAACAGTTCTGAGGAGAAGGTGAGATGGCTGGGGAGTATGGAGGAAGAAATGACTAGTTCCTTACTAGGAGGAGGGATTGCAGGAGATTGTAAGAAGGAAAGTAGTATGGGGGTGAAAGAGAAAAGAAACCGAAACATTGTAGTGGTCGGTGTTCTGTTACCTTCCAGTCAATTCCAGTCCAATTCAGTCTAATTCCGAATCATAATTAAAAAGATGTAATTTAAAAGATGGAAGTTAAAAGATGATTTGCAGCAGACTGAGTCTATAGCAGACTCCTGCATGTGAATATATCCCCAGTTAAGGGCAATCAGGTGTGAATGAGGGGGTGGCTGGGTATGGGAGACCAGATGTAGAGAGTTAAGCAAAGGTCATAAAGTGAGGGAGGGGTAAGACTGACCACTCAAAGAGATGCCAGGATCACACAATGAGATACATGAAAACAGGTCATGGAAAACAAGCTGATAGGTAAGAAAGCATACTAAAAGGATTATATGTGCTGCACCAAGACACTCAGATCCAGGGGAAGCATAGAAAAGCCAGTGCAATATACAGAGACATTCAGAAGCCAGGGAGAGCTGGGTAAAGTCAGTGCATACCATGGAAAATCAATGCAGTATACAGAGACATTCAGAAGCCAGGGAGAGCTGGGTAAAGTCAGTGCATACCATGGAAAATCAATGCAGTATACAGAGACATTCAGAAGCCAGGGAGAGCTGGGTAAAGTCAGTGCATACCATGGAAAATCAATGCAGTATACAGAGACATTCAGAAGCCAGGGAGAGCTGGGTAAAGTCAGTGCATACCATGGAAAATCAATGCAGTATACAGAGACATTCAGAAGCCAGGGAGAGTAATGTCCTACTAAAAGGGACAGAGAAAAAGTGTGGACCTTGTGTGAGGCCTAAGGCAGCAAGGGACTACAACACAGCGCAGAGAGGAAGGCTTCCAACCCCACCTGGCTAGGGGGATTCCTGAATCGCTTCCAAGCTGGCCAGACCTCACCATCACCCGTGATCCGTACCCTGGACTGTGGCTGAATAATACAGTAAAAGGTAAAGAGACTTCAACTGTGTGTCCTCTGATTCTTTCCGGCACCACACCATCTCTGCCTATTACACCGGATGCCATACTATACCTGTGGGAAGCCATACCATCCCTGCTGCAGTACCATCATTCCCAGTGGACCCCTTTAAGCAACGTCGGTTGTCCCTGACCGAATGCCACAGGTGGCATCACGAACATTTTTTATTCCAAATAATCCCTTTAAAGCCCTTTCCTTTTACTTTGACGCCCAGGGCCATGGACCGGGTCGCTGCCACCGTGACCACCCCTTTAACGACCACCCGACCAGGCCTGAGTACCCCAGGGTCCTAGTGGGGCGCTCCAAACTTGGCATCACGAACAGGATGGACCGACCCAGCAAACTGGGTCTTGTGCACATAAGAGACTGTGCTTAATTGAGAGATCATTAAACTGCTAATTGCCGCCATTACCACCGCCATTACAGCACCATGTGACGTGCAGGAAGAGTGGGGCGTGTTGTTATTAAGAGCAGCAGAGGAGCAAGCTTCCGGTATCCCAGCCTGCAACGGAGGTGTCCGGCACCGGAGACCCAGCAGCGGCAGATAAGTAGACCAACTCTGCCCCGGTAGCAGAGGACACCCTCATAGGGCCCTTTGACGCTCCAACACCCCCACCACCCGGCCGGGTGTACAGATGCATTGATTGGGAGCAGCCCTCAGGTATCGTACATACCTTAACGGCCTCGCTGCAGCCGCAAAAAGAACTTCAGGAAGTCAGTGGGGAATGGGTGACGTTCCGGTGGGAGCACTCCGGTACCAATCTGATGGGGTTCCCCGGGGAGGCCCAGGCTGAGGGAGAGCATCTGGAGGTCATCATTAAGGAATAATATTGCCATCAGCAAATGCTTAAATGGGAAAAGGAGGATAGAGAGCGGGACCTCCGGCGCAGGGGCATAGAGGAGAGAAACCTGTGAGCTAAGGCTCAGACCCGTAAGGCCAAACATGTAGAAGGGGGCCAATGCACCCGACTGATGTGGAATGTCACCTTTTAGAGGGACACCTGGATAGGGACCTCGACCCATTAGACTGTGTCACGTACACCCAACACTGGGGTGAAAAGGGGTGGTATGCACTGCACATCCACAAATGCGCCCCAAAAGGAAAAGCACCTAGGTCACCCGCAAGTGATCCAGAGCTACAGCCCCCAGCAACACCCAAGCCATCTGCAGTCAGCCCAGCTCCATTACCTGGAAAGGTAACCTCTACACCTGAGACCAAAAAAGAACCAACTGCAGTGTTTTCCAGGGCTACGCAGGCCACAGTGGAACTGCATTCTAATAGCACCCAGACTCCCATAGTGGGTACTGACCAACTTTTCGTCTTACCTGGAATAAGACTGAACTCCCGGCAAGGAGACTGCAATGTTCAGGTATATCCTTGGAAGCATCAGGATTAATATAGAAACAAGAGTATGACTGTAAGGCTACTTTCACACTTCCGTCTTTTTTCCTCCGTCGCAATCCGTCGTTATGGGCAAAAAACGGATCCTGCAAATGTGCTTGCAGGATATGTTTTTTGCCCATAGACTTGTATTAGCGACGGATTGCGACAGATGGGCACACGTCGCATCTGTCGTGCGACAGATTCGTCGTGTTTTGGCGCACGCGAAGCACAAAAAAACGTTCAATGTAACTTTTTTGTGCGACGTGTCCGCCATTTTTGACCACGCATGTGCGGCCGAAACTCCGCCCCCTCCTCCCCGCTCATCACAATGGGCAGTGGATGCGTTGTAAAACTGCATCCGCTGCCCATGTTGTGCTAAATTTAGCACAACGTCCATCGGTACGTCGGGCCGACGGTTTGCGACGGCCCCGTACCGACGGAACTGTGAAAGTAGCCTAAGCAATTTAAGTTCAATTAAACTGGCAAGGTTTCTGTTTAAAAAAGTTAACTTGTTTAAAAAGAACTGCAGAATCATGAGCTAGGCATGATCAGAACTGTCATGTAAATAGTTGGCACTTCTTAAAGTGCTTCCTACTGGTTTTACAAGTAACCAGCGAAGATACTGTTTACTGCTTGCATTAAAAAGTTTATTTGCCTTAAAGTGACCGAGAACAAGAACCCATTAGGCGTAGCTTAAGAAGCGGTCCAGAGCGGAGACCACATAAGCCTTGCAGCACGCCCAAGCCTACGTTGGGGGTTTAGAACGGGTCCCCCATGCTGCTGTTGTTGGAGAGAGAGATGTCACAATTTACTGAATGAGACTGTTATTAATGTGATGTTGAAGTACTTGAATGTCGTTTGCACCTTCTCCAGAAAATGTTAATTTTGTTGTCTTTTGTGTCACAAAGTTCTATTTTTGGTAAAGCTATTTTCAACCATATATTATAGTTATGCAACATTCAAGAAAGTTGCCTCCCGTAAAGAGCAGAAAAGTTTATATTACCTGTTATGGTTAAATTGTGCATTTCAAAATTTTGTATGCTTTAACCCATTTATTATTTACCGTATGTTTTCCCAGTCCGGGAGTACTGGATTTAATGGGGAGAATGTGATGCCCAAGGAAGCCGGGTGTCACAGTGGTATTGCCTTCATCACTGGAAGGGTGATGCCATGCCTGGAAGTGACAGGGATCCCTTTAACAGGTAACATGTACATACAATACCGTTCCGAATCCAGGCGAGAAGGGAGAGCTCTAGACCCGGTTTGAGAGTAGCTTCCCTATATATTCTGGCTGGAGGAGGAGTTAGAGGTGAGTCTGTGAGGCGAGCTGGAGCCAAGCAGACATGCTGTTCTGCAGCTTCTGATAGGAGAGTCAGACAGTCTGTAGGAGACAGTGAGGGGAGAAGAAGCAAAGGGAGAGAGAAAACCAGAGGCCGGAAGTCCGAGGTTGTCGGGAACTGTATGCTTCCCAGAAGAAACCAGAGGGCATGAGATTCCAAGTCTCCTGGCAACAACTACACCCGAAGGCACAGCAGCAGATAGAGCCCGGAGTTACCACGAGAGAGGGACCCCTGTAGAAAGGCTCGAGTTGCCTGCCATGCAGGTGGTGTCCACCTAAAAAGACAGAGTGAGAGAGGACCTTGTGTGAAACCTCAGGCAGCAAGGGACTGAGAATACAGCGCAGTAAGGAAGGCTTCTAACACCACCTGGCTAGGGGGATTCCGAATCGCTTCCAGGCTGTCTGGATTCCAAAGACCACCTGTAACCTGTACCTGAACTGCACCAGTAAAAGGTAAAGAGACTGCAACTTTGTGTCCTCCAATTGTTTCCTGCACTTCACCATCTATCATCCTTAACAACTGCATTGGGAGCCCTGGGGACGAAGCTCCACCTGTAATGACCAGAGGTCCGAATAAGATCCAGTGAGTCACAAACCAAGACCAAGGCAGAAATCTCCAATGGTATTTACTCAAAGGAAAATTAATCAAGGTAATATGGAGAATATTAAGGCAGATGCACCCCAAAGATACACTAATTCAGCAGCAGCTGAAATCACTGTGCCACTCAAAGGTCTCCTGAGAACTGTGTACTACAACAGACTAGTAAGAAATTTACCTAACAGGCAACTAAAAACAGGAACAAGTGTAAATTGAATGTTGTGTTATTAAGGGAGCCCCTGGAATGGCACATTGAGTATAACTTACACAACTCTAATATAAGATACACCTCTAAAGTAACAATTTAACACTCTGAGCAGAGATACCCGGGTATCTATAACTATGGTACCGTATCCTGAGATGGATTTCCTCTCAGGCAGGAATCCGCAGAGGCTGTAGCCAGTTCATATCTTCAGCGCCAATAAGTTACAGCAAGCTCCTCTTGTCTTGTCGGCCGATGCCGAGCCCAAACGCCGGGGACTTAGTTAGTGGTCTCACGATGTAGTCTCTGCTTCTGTAGCTCCTAGGAATGGTTCCACGACAATCCTTCCGTCTCTGTATCAGCAGTCTGTCCAGACTTGTTCCTCCACTCAATGCACAGGGAATCCACAGACTTCCAAATTCGTACTGGGTTCTTAGCAAAGTCTCCGTCTTTTCTTAGATAAAGGGTTAGCTCCTCTCCAGGAAACGTTAGCAACACAAGTCTCTCACAGAGTTAAACAAAAGGTTAGCTCTTCTCCAGGGGAACGTTAGCAACAAAAAGTCTCTCAAAAGCTTCTTTTCCTCCAAAAACACTTGCAGTAAATCCACACAGTCTCTTTTTAAGATCTCACAGCAGCTTCTCCTTTTCTTCCCGCCTTTTCTCTCTCAGCTCTCCCTTCCTACTTTCACTTTACACTCGAGACACTAGACCCCACCCCGCAGCACACATTGTCTCTGGGAGGTCTGTCCTCTGCTGCAACAGGCAAAAACCACAGGGTCCTAGTGCCCTCTCAGTGGGACTACAGTTCACCCTCTTACATGCCACCCCACTAGAGGTTGGCGTCCTCGACATACCTTCCCACTCAAATTTATCTTGAGCATATCGCTGAGGCGGTATTCCTGCCGTAGATCGTGTAGTTCTCCTGAGTCCTACATCAACAGGTGCGACCTTAGAGGGAGCTAGAGTCTCTTCCGTGGTCGTGTTAGTGGGCGTAAGTGGAGTTGTCTCCTCCTGCGGCTCGATGTCCTGTGATACAGCGTCAGGACCAAGCAGTTGACCTGATGCACTCTCCTCAACAACATCCTCAATATCCCCAACATTCTCATCACCCGAGGCCAGATCGGTCACAGGGGGCAAATAAGCAGGCGCAGGAGTAAGCACACCATCAAACTCAAGATCATTCAGAGCTTCCGCCCCTTGGAACATGGCCTCTGGCTCTAGGGGGGTAGGCGCCGAATCTTCAAACCAGCACCGTTGTAACATGTTACGATGCAAATTACGGGTTGGCCCCCCTGTCCCCACCGGTTCGACCTCGTACACTGGAATCTCAGGGTTCACCTGTTTTTTTATCAGATACGGTATCGCCTCCCATCGGTCACTCAGCTTTCCTGACCGTCGTTTTGTCCTCACCAACACTCTGTCCCCCGGAGAGAACAGCTCTGTTTGTACAGGTCGCGTGTCCTTATGGACCACCTGTCGAAGGCGGTCGCCCACCACCTGATGCACCACCCTCAACCGCCGCCGATGCTCTCGTACCCACTCGGATGCAGTCCGAAGGGGGGCGGAGGAGGGATCTGGCATGTTCAAATCCTCAATGTCTCGGCCAGGTCTACCAAACATCAACATGTGTGGTGAGTAACCAGTAGTACTGTGCACCCTGTTATTGTAAGCCCACATCAATTCGGGGAGATACTCAGGCCAGCATGTCTGTTGCTGACTCTCTAAGGACCTCAACATTTGCAACAGGGTCCGATTAAAACGCTCACACACCCCGTTATCCTGAGGGTGGTAAGGCGTTGTTCTCGACTGCTCGATACCATAGAGCTGGTGCAACTCTTTCATCAGCGTCCCCTGAAAGCAGGCCCCTTGATCTGAATGTATTCTCTGCGGACACCCGAACACTTGGAAGAAATGTCGGCACACTGCCTCAGCCGCCGACTTGGCCGTCTGATCTCTTGTCGGCACCGCTACAGCATACTTGGTAAAGTGATCTGTCATCACCAGGCAATAGGAGTACCCTGACGTAAAGTACCCTATCAACACGTAGTCAATCATGAGTAGCTCCAGTGGAGCTGAAGTCTTAATAGACTGTGTGGGAGCCCGCTGCTCAGGGCTTTTGTTGAGCCCACAAATTCGGCACTGCCGACACGCGTCGGCCACCATCCCTCCCAACTCAGGGCAGTAGAGGACTCGCTGCAACCACTGAAGTGTCTTTTCACTTCCAAAATGGGCCCCCTTCTCATGCGCCTCACGAGCGACCACTGGCCCCATCCCCACAGGAATTATCAGTTGGTACCGATGCTGCAGCTCCGATGGCAGGTACACCTTACGATACAAAAGACCTTGCTCCACACACAATTTATCCCATTGTCGAAGGAGTTTCATTCCTTCCATGGACAACTAAGCCTTGTCCTCTGCACTGGGCCAGGCCTTGTTTTGTACCCAACGGCGCACAAGTGCAGTGTCCGGACACTCATCCTGGACTCTTGTCCAATCTGAGGGTGTTTTACCCAGGACACAGGGCATCCCGGTGGCCACCCCACTTGAGTGTACCACACTTTGGAAGATAGGTATCTGCCCCAAAGCTGGAGTTTCAGTATCCTCAAGTTGTTCGTCAACATCTTCCCCGGATGACCCAAGGGGCACCCTTGACAATGCATCTGCATTGCCGTTCTCTCGACCAGAGCGAAATTTAATGCGGTAATTGAACTTGGCCAGTCTGGCGACCCACCGCTGCTCCAACGCCCCCAGTTTTGCATTCTCTAAGTGAGCTAGCGGGTTGTTATCTGTCATGACTAGAACCTCAGCCCCTGTTAGATACTCGGCGAAGCGTTCTGTCATTGCCCACACCAGGGCCAGCAATTCCAGCCGGAATGAGCTGTAGTTAGCCGGATTTCGCTCGGAGTCTCTTAAAGATCTGCTGCCATAAGAAATCACTCGTTCTCGGCCGTCCTGCACCTGTGCTAGTACTGCCCCCAACCCATGAAGACTACCATCGGTATACAACAAAAAAGGGGTGTCAAACCGGGCGTAGGCCAGCAATGGGGCACTCGTTAGGGCGGTTTTCACTCCATCAAATGCCTTTTTCTGTAGGGGCCCCCATGGAATGGGGCGATTTCGAGGACCCAGCGCTGTCCCTCTCAAAAGTTCATTCAAGGGACTCACCACTTGTGAGAATTTAGGCACAAACCGCCGATAGTATCCTGCTAGGCCCAGGAAGGCCCGCACTTCTCGCAGGTCACAAGGAGGTGGCCACTCTTGTACCGCCTTAATCTTACTGGCTAAAGGTAGTACCCCGTCCGGGGTCACCAGATGCCCCAAATATTCAATCTGGTTTCGTAACAGTTGACATTTTTTTGGCTTTATTTTCAGGCCGTAGCTCTTGAGCCGCCGGAGAACTTGACGCAGCTTCTCCAGATGATCTTCAAATGAGGTTCCGAACACCACAATGTCGTCTAGATATATCAGGACTGATTCAAAATTTAGATCGCCCAAGCAATGTTCCATCAGGCGTTGGAAGGTTCCTGGGGCGGTAGCGAGGCCAAAGGGCATCCGGTTTAACTCAAAGAGCCCCATTGGCAAGACAAACGCCGTCTTGGCCCGATCTTTTTCAGCCATTGGGACCTGCCAGTACCCGCTTGCCAAATCCAACGTTGAGAAATACTTGGCCCGACCCAGGGCCGACAGGGATTCTTCAATACGGGGTAAAGGATATGCGTCCCGTACGGTGTGGGCATTCAATTTCCGATAGTCCACACAAAATCGGAGTGTCCCATCCTTCTTGCGGACCAAGACTACAGGGGCCGCCCAGGGACTCCGGCTCTTTCGGATCACTTGGTTGTCCAGCATACTGGCCACCATGCTCTTCACCTCTTGATAGAGCGCCGGAGGAATTTGACGATATCTTTCTCTAATGGGTGGAGTATCCCCCGTTGGAATCTCATGCTCAATCGTCTGGGTACACCCGAAGTCCTCTCCATGTCGGGAAAATGTCTCTTGATGTTCCCACAAAACTCTCTCCAACTGCTCCAACTGCACGGGGGTCAGCTTCTCCCGATCCACTCCCATCTGCTCCATGATCACATGAACATTCCATTCCTCCGTAGGAGGTTCAGTCCGGCCTACCTCGACCGCGAATGTCCAGGATGACTGTTGGTCTGGTCGCAATTCGAACCCTGCATTTTCCAGCACCTTCTCTGCCGGCACGAACAGTTCAGCCAGTATGGTCCCAGCGGGAATTGCAACAGCTTCATCTAAAACATTGATGCATCGGACCGGCACTCGTCCATTCTTCACAATCGCCAAAGACCGGGCCACATGTACCTTGGCAAATGAGGAACCCTCTCGGGCGGGCTCGAGTAGCACTTCAAGCCCATTCAATCTCTGTGCAGCTCCCACAGGCAGCATTAAGAGTTCCTCTTGTCTGGGTCCCAGCAGGATCGGGGCCCTCGAAGTCACTCGGACCCGGCCCACCCGGCCACCTGGGACCGCACTTTTCAGCAAGTCGCAACTCAGCACTAGACGGTGTAGAATTCTCTGTGTGGGTCGGTGTCTTGTCGCACGGGCCCAGTATCGGGGTCCTTCACTGGCATACATCTGGTGATTCAAATCTCGCAGCACGTTCATTCCGAGCGTCACTTCCATCCCTCTTCTAGGGGGGTGATCCACCAGTACTACCCCTTTCTGCCCCAGCTCTTGACCAAACATTTTTAGTTGCATCCACACGATCCCTTTGACTGACAATTGACCATTATTTGCGGCGGTCAGTCGTATCACTCGGCCATCCTCTGGAATCACTAGTCGACTGAAGTATCTCTCATATACTTCTAGAGGCATTATAGTACATTCGGATCCCGTGTCAACCAAGCACCTCATCTTCCGCCCTTCAAACTCTGCTTCTATCACTGGACTACATGCAAACAAATCTTGTTCATTCCGTCGAGGGCTTTGTGTGGGTGGGGCCGCTGCTGCTTGCCCTCTCATGGCAGCGGCCGGAAGTTTAAAGCCGGCGACGGGGTTTCTGGGGCTGTGAGCGCCCAGCAGTAACGCGAGATGTGTCCCTGGCGGCCACACTTCCAGCAGGTGATTGTTCCTCGTGGGCGAGGGCTTGACTCATTCTGATAGGACGACCTGGCCATTTGCGGGGTCACCTTTCCAGGGGGTGGGGCAGGAGGTTCCCGTGAGGTGGTTGAGGCGGGTTCAACTGTCAGTTGAGACAATTTCAGCTTCAACTCCTTCACCTCAGCACGCAAAGCTTGTACCACGCTTACAAGCCCCTCTCCCCCCGACCCTGATGACACACCTTCCTCCAGCTGGGCACTGTTCACTGACCCCTCGGGAACATAGGCTGATTTCTCTTCCCTTTCCACTGCAGCTCGGTAAATCTGCCAGAAAGATAACTCTGGTGCAACCCGGGCCATTTCCAACAGCTTGTCCCGGAGAAGTCTATGGGCTAAACCGGTGATGAATTGGTCCCGGAGCAAGCGGTCTACCTCCCGGAACGCCCCCATGGCCCCCGGGTCTAGTCGCTGCATCTCATTCAACATCTCTTGTAAAATATTAGAGTACTGCATCAGGGACTCACACTCTCTCTGGGGACGATTAAAGAATAGGGACCGAAGCTGGGCCACACGCGCTCGGCCCCCCAAACTCCCCTCTAACAGTTCCAAAATCTTTTCTAATGTATCCCTCTCTGATTCTGGGCGCACCATCACCATACGCCTAATATCACCCTCCAGTGCATTTAATGCCAGCTCAGCGCGTAACGCGGGGGTCAAATTACACATGCGCAGAATACTCCGGATTCTCTCAGCCCAATCTTGCAACGCCATATTGCGCCCATCGTATTTCGGCATGTGCTGAAGTAAAGCTCCTACAGGCACATACCCTCCCGGAGTCGCAGCGACTGCCAGGGGAACCCCAACCCCCGAGGAGGATGCGGATACAGCGGGGTCATTTCCACCCTCGCCCTCGTCCATGACAAACACTGGATCCTGCCGACTACGCCAAAAATGTAATGACCAGAGGTCCGAATAAGATCCAGTGAGTCACAAACCAAGACCAAGGCAGAAATCTCCAACGGTATTTACTCAAAGGAAAATTAATCAAGGTAATATGGAGAATATTAAGGCAGATGCACCCCAAAGATACACTAATTCAGCAGCAGCTGAAATCACTGTGCCACTCAAAGGTCTCCTGAGAACTGTGTACTACAACAGACTAGTAAGAAATTTACCTAACAGGCAACTAAAAACAGGAACAAGTGTAAATTGAATGTTGTGTTATTAAGGGAGCCCCTGGAATGGCACATTGAGTATAACTTACACAACTCTAATATAAGATACACCTCTAAAGTAACAATTTAACACTCTGAGCAGAGATACCCGGGTATCTATAACTATGGTACCGTATCCTGAGATGGATTTCCTCTCAGGCAGGAATCCGCAGAGGCTGTAGCCAGTTCATATCTTCAGCGCCAATAAGTTACAACAAGCTCCTCTTGTCTTGTCGGCCGATGCCGAGCCCAAACGCCGGGGACTTAGTTAGTGGTCTCACGATGTAGTCTCTGCTTCTGTAGCTCCTAGGAATGGTTCCACGACAATCCGTCCGTCTCTGTATCAGCAGTCTGTCCAGACTTGTTCCTCCACTCAATGCACAGGGAATCCACAGACTTCCAAATTCGTACTGGGTTCTTAGCAAAGTCTCCATCTTTTCTTAGATAAAGGGTTAGCTCCTCTCCAGGAAACGTTAGCAACACAAGTCTCTCACAGAGTTAAACAAAAGGTTAGCTCTTCTCCAGGGGAACGTTAGCAACAAAAAGTCTCTCAAAAGCTTCTTTTCCTCCAAAAACACTTGCAGTAAATCCACACAGTCTTTTTTTAAGATCTCACAGCAGCTTCTCCTTTTCTTCCCGCCTTTTCTCTCTCAGCTCTCCCTTCCTACTTTCACTTTACACTCGAGACACTAGACCCCACCCCGCAGCACACATTGTCTCTGGGAGGTCTGTCCTCTGCTGCAACAGGCAAAAACCACAGGGTCCTAGTGCCCTCTCAGTGGGACTACAGTTCACCCTCTTACACACCTGTGGGGAGCTATACCACCTCTGCTGCAATACCATCATCCCAAGAGGACCCCTTTAAGCAGCGTCGACCATCAACATTACTCTTTAGGCTTTATTTCTGCACTATTGCCCCTTTTATTGGACGCCCAGGGCCACGGACTGGGTCACCGCTGCCGTGACACATCCCTTTAAGAACCAGCCCTGTTCCGAGTACCCCACGGTCCTAGCGGGCGCTCCTGATAAACCTAGGTCAGCTTCTCAAGCCGAGGGACCGGAACTATAACCGATACCGGACCCAGGCAGAAACAGCACTAAATAGCCACCCCAGAATCAAAGAGAGGTAGATAAAATTAACCCAGATCTGACCAGGACGAGAAGGAAGCAAAACCCCATCCTGGATCATGACAGAGGGCTATGTGGTGGCCACAATACTGTATGGAGCAATATATGGGGCATGTTATACTGTATGGAGGACTATGTGGTGCCCAGAATACTGTATGGAGCGCTATGTGGTGCCCATAATATTGTATGGAGCAATATATGGGGATCATTCTGTATGGAGGAATATGTGGTGCCCATAATACTGTATGGAGGACTATGTGGTGCCCATTATACTGTATGGAGGATTATGTGGTGCCCATAGTACTGTATGGAGGACTATATGATGCCCATTATACTGTATGGAGGACTATACTGTTTGATTTATGACCTATTGTAGAATGTACACTAGATATCACTCATGTTATGTAAGAAGAGAAATCTTTGGCATTGTATACCTATATTTCTCTTCTGGATCTGTGCATTATGAATTGTGGTATGTGTTAAAGAGGCCCACTGAGACTTTCACCTGGGGCCCACAAAAACCTCGAGCCTGCACTGTATACACTGCACAGTACCACTTCTCATGTCC